>NW_008794445.1:1735710-1751705 GCF_000699145.1 Aptenodytes forsteri
AGTACCTGACCGGCTTCCACAAGCGGAAGGTGGAGCGGAGGAAGGTAGCGCTGGAGGAGATCAAACGGAAGCTGAAGGAGGAGCAGAGGAAGATGAAGGAGGAGGTACCCCCACACACACCCCTCGGCCCTCCGCGGCCCGCGCTGAGGAGTGGGTCTTCCTTCCCGCCGTGGCGGGCTGGGAGCGGGGCAGGAGGGGACTCCGGGCTTCCCCTACCCTGCTTGCAGGGGAACGGGGCCGTCCCGGGCGGAGGGCGGGCGGCTGGAGCGGAAGAGGCGCCGCAGTGACCTGTTTCCGTCCCTCAGCGGCACCAGGAGTACCTGAAGATGCTGAGCGAGAGGGAGGAGGCGCTCGGTACGTGCTAGCGCTGGACCCCCGGTAGCGGGGCGGCAGCGTGGGGAGCGGGAGGTGGGCGCCCGTGGTCCGACACCCTTGGCCCAATGCCCTTGGCTGGGCGATCAGAGCTGGAGCGGGGATGCTCGCACATCACCCCGTGGGGTCGGCTCCTCGCGCGTCCCCCTGGGAAGCTGGGCAGCTGTCTGAGTGGTGACCCCCTCAGCCCTCTCTCCCTGGCAGGAAGGGGGTCGGGTAGGTTGTACAGAAAGGAACATGCAGGAGGACATCTCCGAGGTGCTAACCAGATCCCCTCTGCTGGGAGAAGGAGCTTTCCCTTCATGCTTGTAGTGCCAGTGTTCAAGCCCCTCCGCCCTCTAACCCTGCATGCAAAGGCTGGGTCTCCCACCCCCAGTGTGGCAGTGCAGGAACGAGCGACCATACCTTGTGAAAAGTTGGGCACTTTGCAGTGTGGGATTTCTTGTCTCCCCAGATGAGGCTGATGAACTGGAGCACTTAGTGACTTCGCGGACAGAGTCTGTGAACATCGACCACCCAAACCACATTGTAACAGTGACTACCATCAGTGACCTGGACCTCTCAGGGGCACGCCAGCTGGGACTGACCACCCCTGTGGTAAAGCCTCTTGTTGCTTCTCTGATTGTATCAGCTGTAAGCATTCTTGGGGCTGGCTAGGTAGGGCTGGTACTCCCTGAATATGCCCAAAGACATATGCAGCTGTCTGGGAGCAGGGATGAAAAGGGAAACTCATAACTTTCACATTCCTCCACAACTTATGTTGGGCCTCTAAAGAGGAAGAAATGTCCTATGTGAACAGCTCACTCTAAACCTCCCCAGAATCCTTTGCTAGTCCCAGCTGACCTTGTGTAAGTGAAAGGTGCCACAGGGCTGGATGGGGAGAATGTAGTATTTTAAAAGCAGATAGAACACAAGCAGTAAGATTTCAGACTTTGCTGCATGGACTGTCCTCAACCTCTTTCCTGTGTCCTGTCCAGGAAAAATAACTATTAACATGAGAAGAGATTTCTCTCTCCGTGATCCTGTGCTTGGACCACAAATAAGGAAACCATTCAGTTGTGGTTGCTTTTATTCTCAAAACATATTGTAACTGAGATCTCAATTTGTTTCACAGAGGCTTTCAGGCACTGGTTGACTTGACCCTTTTGACCTTCATGACTCACGGCTGGATTTGAGCTCTTTGGGGAAGTGTCTGTTTTAACCTTTTACATTTGTAAGGTCATCTTCTAATCTGAAAATTTACTTAAAGAGGTTTTGATAGTAATTTAAGAAAAAAGCTGAAACCTTCAATTCATAGTTTAGACTTCAGTTGCATAGCCATTAAGATCATGCTGAAGGTTTTGGATCTTAGGGTGGATTCTGAAGGACTTCTCACTGGTTGTCCCTTTCTGAGGGGCTGCGATAAGAAACCTTGAGATTTGGACAGCAAGGGATGTGGAGAATTAAAAAAACTTCATCCATGACTAGATGGTTCACAAAACAGGATGAAACCAAGACGGCAGCAGAAACACCAGAATCGCAAGACTACCTGTTTTAATGTGTCTATAGGAATTTTTTTCTCTTTTGCTTCCTTTATAAGGGAAAAAGTGATGGATCAGAAGAAGAGAAAGGGGAAGAGGTGGTGAACAAGCCTGTAAGAACAATGCCTAAGAAGTCCAGAAACCCCTTCCTGTCTGAAAAGTATGTATGAATTCATTCAACTCTTTGCTGCTAGACTCTGCAAACTGATCAGGAGGCTCTTGCATTCCCAGATCAGCGGTGTGGTTGCAGGGAGGGGATGCTGTGCTGCCTGGGTGCCGGTGGGCAGGAGCCAGCAGAGGGCACTGGTAGAGCACAAGCCTGCCCCTGATGCTCCATTCCCATCTCATTGATCCCTGGTGACAAGAGCAGCAGGAGGAGGAGGAAGATGCGGTGCAGGGCGGGCTTTGTCATGAACTGTTTACCTAGTCCATCTCCAAATATTGCAGCCAAGGGTGTATTGCAAGGTGCAGAGTTTGTCTCTAGGATTGAAGGTCAAAATACCCTAAAGCTTTTGGCATTCTCCACATTTTTCAGAATCCAGGATTTATAGCCGCTTTGGGGATTCAGCGAATTACTTAACTCTGTGGTGGCTGGCCAGCCCACTGCTCAGAAAATTTATTTTGGTTGCTATTGCACATGTAGACTTGCAGGTTTCCTGCCCTGTCAGGATGATGCCCAGCACAGTGGAGTTCCCCTGGGGCTTGCTGTGGCTGGTGTCCACTCCTGCTGGGCCACACAGGGCTCTCCTGCTATTGTTGCGGTGTTGCCTTGCTCCTGCAGACTTTGGTCCCCAAACACTTCTCTCTTCTGGCCCTGCACAGGATCTCTTCTCTTACTGCCACGCTGCACATGCACAGCCGGAAAAAGACGAAAGGAAAGAGACCCCAACGTGGGCAAGGCCCACGCAAGAAAATCCAGAAATCCAGCACAGGGCGAACCACTAAGACTCAGCGACGGAGGCTGACAGGCAAAATGGGCCGGGACCAGGATTAACGGAGAAACTAGTGCTTGGACCGGCAGTTGGGACAGCGCTCCACATCTGGCCTGCTGCTCTTCAGAGCCTCTTCATCGTGGGCAAGGGCCTTGTTTACTTGGCTCTCTGACCAGCAGTGAGCCCAGTTCAGCCTTTCTCTCACCTTCTGAGCACGGGCCAGGGTGACTAGACACTCTACCCATTTATTTCTGCATTGATCTCCAGCTAAGTGTCAATGGGTGCCACGGAGTCTCTAAAAACTTCTACTAGGGGTCAGATTCTCTGTTTGGCGTAACCCTTTTGTCCTTGGGCCTCCCCTTCCAGAACTAATACTTGGCTTTATCAAAGGAGAGGATCTGGGGCTGAGTGTGACAGGCACATCAACAGGGCAGTTCATGAGACTTCGAAGAGCTCTGCTTCCACTTGTGCGTTAGTGCCCTGACATTTCTGCTGTGCAGTAAATCCTTTGTCCATGGAGACATGGTGTCGTCTTGTCTTGTGTTTCTTTTCCAGTGCCACACCTGAATGCAGGGGTACTTTTTGTTTGGTACCTTTGCCAGGTGAAAGTTGGTGACTTTGTGAATAAATCTTTGTGAAGTCATTTTGCTAAGAGAAAAATATTTGTGACTTATTTGAGGCGTAACAGCAACTGTGCTAACGCCAGTACCAGCTGGAAAGAAGGGAGATGATTCCTGGTGCTTAAAGGATATTGAAATCCACTGGTGCTTGGGAAATGGAATAGCTCTCTGTTACCACAGAAATACCTCCTAGCCAGCCAAAGCAGGAATGGCTCATTCCATTGTCTGCTGAATGTGCCGATCTTAATTGCGATAGCTCAGAGGAGTATGAAATGCCCTAATGCGCTTGCTGTATGTGTGTGGCCCTCTCTGGGATGGGAGCGGCAAAGGCTGCCCTTTACCTCAGGGCTGCTGCAGTCAATTGCCTTTCTTCTTGGGACCTCAGTATATGTTTTTTACTATGGGTGCCTTCAGCGGGGTTGGGGGGAAAGGTTTGCGTGGTTGAGGAATACTGGTGGCAAAACTGGGAGTGAATCCTCAGGAGGAGAGTGAGCCTAGGCAGCATGCTGGCCTCTGTCCTCGAGTATCTGTAGGAGATGGTGGCTATTCTGCTTCTGGCAGCCAGGCCCTCTCCCTTGCTGCATATGTACTGGCGAGGAAATGACGAAGGGAGGAAAGGCCTGCGTGGCCAAAACCCACACCAGAAAATTGGCAACCCGGCAATGGGTGAGTACATAGATTCCTCCTGCCAGAAATGGGAGGGGGAAGAGTAAACCAGTGCCTGAGGCTTCATGGAGGAACATTAGAGCAATGCTGATGGCCACCAGCTGCTAAAGCTAACAGCACCAGCCTGATGTATCTCTCACCATTTCTTGGAGCATGCGCACGCAAGCACACAGAAATTCTTCAGAGTGTGGTGGGGAGGGGGGGTCTGATCTCAAGATTGAGCGCAGCTACACAGTTTCTGCTAGAGCATGTTCCTCTGGAGGGAGTTGTGTGACACGTGCTTGTGGTGAGGAATGGGGTCTTTTTGTATCTCCCTTTCCCTTCAGAAGAAGGTAAATGGCAGGGAAGCGGATATTGTTATCCCATGTGCCACCAGTGCCTTGTGTGCTTGGACTCTCAGTCCCATCCTGAGCCGAGGCTTGGTGCTCTCAGGCACTAATTCTGAATAACCCTGGTCACATCATAAAAGTGCGGTGTGTGTGATTTCCTCACCTCCAAAATAGCTGTGGTGATCTTCTCTTGCTCTGCCTTAAAGGCCGCTCCAAAAAACTCATGGGGTTTAATGCGTGACCTTGCCTGTCTTCCTGTCTCACCTCGGGGTGTTGGGTGTTTCAGAGCTGCAGAAACACAACTTGGGGGCAAGGCTGACAGTGGTGCATCCAAAGTGTCCAAGTGGTGCCATGTGCAGAGCACAAAGCGTTTCTTCTTCTGGTTTGGGAGTTACGTGCTCCAGAGCCGTTCTGCAGTAGTTGGGTTTGAGAGGGATGTAGGAGGGAAGGAGAGGGAAGTTCTGTTTGGAGTGGTATGCCACGCCAAGGGGACTGCGGTTCAAAGCTGGAGGACAGCGTGTGACACCCTTGGTCTGGGTTGTACAGCAGCTTTCTCTCCAGGACACAGTGCTTTGTTGAGTGACCGTGGACAGAAGGTGACTTGCACTTGGCCCTACCCCAGGAGTTTGCTCTGGAGCTGGAATGGCTGCTGTTAAGGAAATGTACAGTTCGTGTGTTTGCGAAATCTGCTGAAGTGTGGAGTGTGAACTGTGGGTTGGGTTGCCTTCTACAGCCTGTAGACGGCCTGGCACGGTAGTTGGGACAGCGCTGGATTACCTCTTTATAATCCCGCTGGGATGTTAAGAGTGACCTCAATAGCACTTCAGCGTTTGTTATTTTGTTGCCAGGTGATTTAGAAGAATCTCTCTTTTAGTTTGTTTCCCTGGCCCTAATTACTTCCGAGCCTTTCTCAAGTGTCAGCTGAAATCTGCAATGGCCTCTGCCATGCTCTGAAGACTTCCAGCTCCTGCTGGAAGTTGTGTTTTCACATTTTAAAAAAAAAAAAGCATACGGAAAAACTGAGAACAGAACTATACTGCATTAACCATCAGGATTGCTCATTGCGCTATTGATTTCTCCATTTGATCGATTAAAGCTTTGTTTTGTAATGTAAATTACTGACTCAGCCGTAGCCTGCTGTCTTTGTTACACACAGGGTGTGCAGTCGGGCTACCCCAGGATATATTGGATCAAGGATATGAGCTCCCACGTGCACGTTAGTGCATTAAGTGTTTGCCAGGCACATCACAGTTCATACCAGGCTTGTGGCTTAAATTTTTTCTTGTTTGCTGCTTCCCCTTGTTTTCAAGATGGATTTGAGCATTTTTGTTGTTGTTCCCCCCCCAGCTGCTCACAAACAAGTTCCAGCTGTTCAGGAGGAAGCCACTTCCGAATATAAGGTACCTGCAAAAATCAACATGCTAGTGCAGCCGCTGCTCTGAAAAGGAAAAGCAGAGACTGGCAGTTCCCTGTGTGCTCCCCATTCCACAGCCTTACGCACACACTTTTCATGCTTGGCTCTGCAGCTAGGCCACCTCAGGCACCTGCGCGTTACTCGTGCTTGTGCCCGAGGGCTCGTACAGAGAGATGCAAGGATTTGACGTGGGCTGCCACGCTGGGGTTTCCATGCATGATGGCTTTTGCTGGCTAGACTGCGATTCCACACACATGCACGCACAAAAATATAATTGGGATTACAGAGGATCAAAACCAGACTGGGAGCCAAAAAGGTCAGACAGTTGGGGAAAAATAGGAGCGCAGCGCAAAGGAGGCATGGCTGCAGCGTTTGTGTGAGCTGTGTGGTAATCGGTGGACTGTATTTATTGCTCTTAAGTAGTATATCAAGCTCAAGGCTGTACCCAGTACAGTCCCACTGCTGCTTAGAAAGGAACTGGGGAAAAAAGTTACTGGGAGAGTGACAAGAGCTTTTGGGGACTGATGGAGCTGAATAACTGGGGTTGTTTGGCCAAAGACAGGGCTGGAGAGTGAATTGCGGACTGCCTTCAATTGGTAAACAAAAAGTGAAATTAAGCTCTTTTGTTAATGCTCACCAGGACCGGGAAGAGAAGGAAGTTGAACTGCAGCAGGGGCAACGGAGGACAGATGTTGAGCAGGTTTCACTAGGAATAGCGAGGCTCAGGCAGGGCTTGTGCTTGGCAGGTAAAGCCCAGGTTAGACAAACCTCTCTGGGGAGTGCTGTGGGTAGGGGTGACCTCCCGTTGGACCTGTGCTGGGGACACGGTGACATTGGGCTGTCTCGGTGCTTGCAGATGAGTCCACTGCTTTGGCACCTGTTTAGGGTTCAAGTTGACTAATTCCGGGGTGATACCTGCGGAGGAGCGCGAGGGCAGACCTTCAGCAGGCAGCGAGCTGGTCCCGGGGAGGAAGGGCAGGGAGGAGGCCGAGGTATGAGAAGGCAAGGCGGGGGGGATGAGCCGCAGCCCGCTGCCCCCTCCCCGGGCCCAGCCTCCCCCCAGCCCCCGGGCCGCCAAGTCCGGCCCGGCCGGGTCGATCGCCCGCCCGCTGACACCGACACGTGGGTGCCCGCACCCGTGGGCGCCATGGCCCCGCGCCCCCGCCAGCCACTCAGAAGGCGCTATTCAAATCGCTGTTCGGTGGCAGCCAATGAGGGGGGAGAGGCGGGGCCTCGCGCCCCGCCGTTCCCACGGCGAGCTTCATTGAGGGGGGAGCTCGGCGGGCGGCGAGGTGCTGGGAGCCATAGGGAAGCTGAGGTACTGGGGGCACCGGGAGGCACTGGGAGCACTGGGCATGGCTGGCTGCGTGCGTGCGTGCGTGCCAGAGGCCCTGGGGATCACAGCGTTATCCTGGCAGTAGGCCCCAAGGGATGTGGGGAGCAATGATTTGCCCATCAGGCAGTGGGGTGCCATGGGCTCCAGCCACGGGTGGCACTCCGTGGGCAGGGGTGGGTAGCGATGTTGGGGTGTTTCGTGCTGCATCCCTGGCAGGTGAGTGCTTAGGGTCCTGTCTGGCATTTTGCGTGAACGAGTCAAGAAAACATGCCCCAATGCAAGGAAGGGAGGCTGTAAGGTTGGCACTAGTGCAACTTGCTGTATTGCAAATGAGTTCACTGACAAAAAAAAATTATAGCTTGCCTTTGGCATTGACAGTTGGCCCTGGTTGTTTTGGGGAGCAGCCATAGCCTTGATCAGCTGCTCTGACTCAAGTGTCCATGTATAGAGCAGCAGTGGCATGTTCACTTCAGGGATGCTGGACTCATCCCGCACTGATTTCCTGTCCTTCTGTTGGTGCCTCCTCCAGAAAAATTAAGCAGAGCCCTCCCAGCACAGATCACATCGTCAAATCCAAGGACTCACTCTCAAACCCTGCGGGACAGAGGAGGTGATGGTGGACAGGATGCTTGCGAAAAGCCAGGACAGAAGTATGGAGCCCAGCTGTTGTGCTAGCAATGCTTGTTGCCCTTCACAGTTTTGCAATCGACTGTCCTACAGGTCTCAGAAATTTTAGTGGGATCAACAAGTTTAGGAAGAGTCTCAGTGGGTTTCCAAATTTCCTAAGCTGCTTATAGCTATCCCTTTATGAGCAACATAGTCAAGAAGAAAGGTTTCCTTTTCGTGCCTTTTAAGAGAGCTTGAAGGAAGAAAACTTCCATCAAACAAAATAGCAGGACGTGAGCATCATCCCCTCTGTTCGCAGGGACTCCCAAATTGGGGGGTGTCAGCAATCATTAGAGGGTGCAGTGCAGTGCCCCCTTCTAAAAGAGGTCCCTGCTGGACCATACCCTTTTATTGTCTATAATTATATGGATCATACTGATCACCTCACACTAGGATGCCCTTCGATTCCAGTATTGCCAACTGAGAGCAGCAAAATTCCATCTGGGAATAACATTCCTGCTTCTACAGGAGCCTTAGGCTGGGGAACCCTAAGCTCTGGTCTTCTGCTGCTGTTCCTTCTTCCTTTTCCTCCTGGCTGCCCCCTGCCAGCAGCCCATCAGCCAAAGATCTTCGTCCCTGCTATGAACGATGTCTGGTTCAGTAGATGACGTGCCCTGCATGAACTTTGAAGCCAACTTATTTGCAAAGAGCCTGTGCCAGCACTGTTTCCGAGCTGCAGGGGCTCACCAGCATGCTATCCAGGTGAGCTCGTCCATCCCACCTGGAGGCTATGAATACTTCATTAAGGGCCCCTTTGTTCCATGTTGGGACTCCATGTGCCTTTGTAGAGATGGAAATCCCTAAGACAAAGGCTCAGCCGGGCTTTCTAGATGTCTTTGGGGGAAGGCTCCATGGAGAGAGAGTCTTCCCAGGCATGGGAATCCATCATTTAACCATGCCCAGGCCAGGGCTGGGCTGGGAGCCACCTTAGCAGGGAAGGGCTGGACACCAGGTACGAGGGGCTTGATAGAACCTGGAAGGGAAAGTAGGGGTGTTGCAGATGCAAAGCTACAAGGAGGGAAGGGGGGACTGGCAGAGCAGGGACCCACCCTGGATTAATCTCTGCTTGATGCCTGCTGGCATTTACAGCCTGCCTCACCTAAAATATAGTTCTGGGGGATGTCCCTGTGGCCCCTGGCTGTCAGCTTAGGGCCAGGGCTGAATCCTGTCCCTGGGGCACCTGCAGTGAGCTGTTCCCGGAGGGGAAGGCAAGAGGGGGATAAATCTCACAGGACTTTGGGCTCTGGATACCTCGATCCAACACAGTCCTTCGGCACAGGGCCGGATGCACAAGCAGCTTGGTTGCCTCTGACCGGGCAACAGCCGGTTTCATGTTCACGGAGGGTTTCGTGTTGTTCGCTGTCCTCCAGGAGCGACTGGCCTGGGATGATGAAATAGTAATGAGCCTCCCTCTCTCTTTCTCACCCTCTCCCTCTCTCCCCTTGGCCCCGGGCCCTCTAAGGTTACCTCAGCCCTTCGCCTGCGATCTGCTCAGAGCTGTTGGCTCTGAGCGAATCCCGGTGCGGGTGAGATGCTGGAGGGAAGGCAACACGGACAGACGGCTCCCCGGAGCCTCCTCCCTTGCTGCTCATAAGCCCCACAGGTAACAGGGCTGGGGAGGATGCTGAGATGCCTGCAAGCCCTGACAGAGAGAGGCTGGGGCTGCAGCCTTCGCTGCAAAAATTGCCCTCCCTCTTGGCTCCGTTGCCTTTCCCCGGACTATCTGGGTGGCAAAGAAGAACGGCCGCCAGCAGCATCAATGCCAATGCCGGGGGGGGTTCCCTGAGCCGTCATCCACACACGCTGTCTCTGGGATGCCTGCAGCATTCAGCATCAAATAGGAGCATGCTAGTTCTCTCTGGCCTCCTGAAGTAGGAGAAAAATCTCAACAGTGGGCTGGGTGAGGCATCAAGAGCCCCGGAGGCCAGGCTGCTCTCGGAGGAGGGAGAAGAAGCAGGCATTTCCGAAAGGCAGCCTTTCTTCTCATCCTCAGCATGCTGACAGGACCATTGCATCCCCTTCTTCCTCGCAGGAGCATGCCGTGGAGGTCGCAGGGCGTGATGCTGGCAGCGACACAGACCCAGGTGGGCCCTGGGACGCCCTCCGCATTTTAGCCCCCCAGTGCGAAGTATACGTGTGCGTGGGCCCAGCGGAGGGGACAGAGTGGTGAGTACCAGCCGGGAGCTGTGCTGCTTTAACAAGCCCCCTCAGTGTGAAAAATGGAGGAGGGGGAGCAGGGAGCCAAGCAGGGGGAAATCAGATACCTTCTCCCTGATGCTCTGCACACCGGTGCCTGGGAAAAAGGGCTGAGCAACCCCCACGCCTTGCCCTCTAACCGGGTTCCTCTTGGCTGTCCCAGGAGAGGTCAGGGGGCCACCAAAAGAGTCTCCTTCCTCCTCACTGCCTCTAGAGCAAGGCTGGTGGCCCCAGGATGGGCTCTGCCAGCCTGTGCCCATCCAGTGGAGGGAGAGCCAGTGTGGCTTGGGCTGCTGGTGCTGCCGCCCGCCCCTGAGCTCTGTGGGCTGTGCTGACCACCAGCTGTCCTCTCTCCCTGCCCCACAGCTGGCAAGAGAGCAGGGGATATCCCCCGCTCAGCCCCGGAGCTGAGGGTGAGCACAGAGAAACCGGCACCAACCCCAGCGCCTGTGCCGAAGCCAACTCCACGCTCGCCAGGGTGAGATGGGGATCTCTCGTGGTTTGGGTTATTTCGGTCTCCCCAGCCCCCTTGGCCTTTCAATGCCACTTCTCCTGGGCACATTCAGAAGGTCCTGAGATGCAAGGGGGATCAGCTGAGACCCTTAGTCCCCACAAAGGAGGCTCTCCCCCTAAAGAGCACATGAGATTCGCTCCTGGATTACCCCATGCAGACTTTCCTATGTTGTTTCTTGCCATGCCCATTGACGTTAGGCTGGGGTCATCTTATGCTCACACAGCTCCTTTCCAGCTTCCTTTTTACCAGAAGCTTTGGGCTGAATGGGCTGTAACTTCTGATATATGCTCTTACCTCCTTCCGGCCCACAAAAGCTACTAGTCCCCATTGCAGAGATCTGCCCTATCTTGTCTCCCAGGACGGGGAAATGACCCGGTTGTGGGACAACACTTTGGGATCGGGCAAACGGGACATGATGAGCTACGCAGGCCACAAGGAGGAGGTGCGGCCACGAGCCCCGCAGGCCGACAGACCCAGGTGGGCTCAGCCCGTTTCCTCTGGATCCTGGGTGAGAACCGAGGCCCAGGGCTTTAGGAAAGAAATCTGCCCGCTGAAAGCAGGTACACTTGGTTTGCTCCCATGTGAGATCTTCATTCTGGTTTGCTTTCCACCCGGGGGTCTCTGAAGTTCACGGCAGATCTCTATTTAGATTTAGCATCTCTTTACCCCATTCTGGTCCCAGGAGGCGTTCGACACCTCTGTGGGCACCATGCGAAGGGATGAGGCCCAGAGTCCAGGAGATGGCATCTCTGTGTGTGCTGACCATGAACCATGGGTCTCCTGGGTGTTCTCTGTCTGCATGGTTTGGCATGCCCTTGGCTCGCAGCACTGTGTCCCAGCGCTCCCACCCCACCTGGAGGGAGTCTGGGTTTTATCTCTGCCCTCCTGGACCATTTCTAGCTCTCCTCCGAAGACCTGCTTTGCTGTGGACGTGGTGGCATCCCACGTCACTCGTGCCTCCCCCAGTAACGGCCTTCTCCCCGTCCCAGAGCACCATCCTGCCAGCCAGAAGCCTGAGGAGAGCTGGCCGAAGCACTGCATAGAGAGCGGCTATTTCTCTCTGGAGCACCAGAAAACCAACCCTCCCTGGGCATCCACCCCGCCGCGTGCCCCTGCCGGTTCCTCACCGGCCCACAGCGACCCGGTGGGCAGTGGCAGGCCCCCAGTAACGGCCTTCTCCCCGTCCCAGAGCACCATCCTGCCAGCCAGAAGCCTGAGGAGAGCTGGCCGAAGCACTGCATAGAGAGCGGCTATTTCTCTCTGGAGCACCAGAAAACCAACCCTCCCTGGGCATCCACCCCGCCGCGTGCCCCTGCCGGTTCCTCACCGGCCCACAGCGACCCGGTGGGCAGTGGCAGGCGCCGGCTCCCGGGTTCGGGACGGGAGCACTGCATAGAGAGCGGCTATTTCTCTCTGGAGCACCAGAAAACCAACCCTCCCTGGGCATCCACCCCGCCGCGTGCCCCTGCCGGTTCCTCACCGGCCCACAGCGACCCGGTGGGCAGTGGCAGGCGCCTCGCCGGCTCCCGGGTTCGGGAGCCCCGCGGGCACCCCAGCAGCGGGGGTGCAGAGGGGTGGCACGGGCTGGAGAGGCAAGAGTACACGGTGCTGGCAGACCTGCCCAAGCCCAAGCGCCTCAGCCAGCGGGATGCTGTCGACCGCTGCAGCTCCCGCACGCTCAGCCCCGGCCGGGTGGAGGTGGAGAGGATATTTGGCTGCGAGCGCAGGTAAGAAGCAACGGGTCTCTGCAGTGGTCAGAGGTGGGGGATCACCCCCCTGTGCTGTTGGGGGGCCCCCACCTCCGAATCACCATGCTTCAGGGAGAGAGCAGGGCTAGATGGCAAAGCTCAGCTTTCAGCTGTGTTTAAATTTCTCTTAAGGCAAGGGTTGGGTTTAGGCTCAGCGCCTCCCGGCCTGGGTAGCTCCCTCACTGCGGCACACAGGCAGCAGAGGCCATTGGAAAAGTGGAGCAAAGCTGCACCACTGGAAGTGGAGGGAGTAGCCCACCCTCCTCATCCTCCTAGCCACCTCCTGGTAGCCACAGGATGTGCTGCAGAGGAGGGCAAGTCACAGAAAGGGGGAAGAAGAGAGGTGGTCCCCGCTCCCAGAGTCAGTGGCTCCACAGGGATCCAGGGTCTGTTGTAGGAGCCACTCAGGAAAGGATCGGGGATGCTGAGAAGTCCCCAGTGCTGCTTGGGTCTTGGCTGGAGAAGCACGAGTGGCTCCAGTGTTGGTGGCACAGGGCAGGAGGGGACATAAACAGGGACCAGGGAAGTGTCCTGGGGCAGATGGGTGGGATGTGAAGGAGCAGATGGAGGGAAGGTTAAGGAATAGTGTGAAGAAGATGTGTGAGGCAGCAGAACATGAAAGCTGGGGTGGTTGAAGTGGTGGGGACAGGCAAGGGAGAGGCTATGTCGCACACGGTGTCCAGGGCTGGTGGAGGTCTGCGGGGTCAGGCTCAGCAGGAGCAGGGTCTGTGGGGGCTCTGCCTCCGAGCTGAGCCTGGTGGCAGCCAGACAGACTGTGTGTGACCACAGGAAATCAGAGACCCTGGAGGCCTTCCAGGCCCTGGAGGAAGGCCGTGTGGACCGGCTCGACGGCAAGACCCCAGTGCCACCCAGCAAAGGCCGCCTAGTTTGGAGGCAGTCCAGCCCCAGCCTGCCCAGGGAGGTGAGGCTTGCCTGCATGGTGGGACCCTATCCCAACTCCCCGAGCTGGGTTGCTTTTCCCTGCCACATTTTCCTCTATTTCTGCCCCATGCTTCTCTTCCATTCCCCTGCTCCCCCTTCCCTATATTCCCAGCCCTCCCCCTGCCACGGACCAGGACTCTCTGCTCTTAAGCGGCAGCAGCCTCTTCACCCTTTGGGTGCAAGAGGCTTCTCTTCAATACAGGCTGGCTGGCTCTGTGCACGGGAATGCAACTGCTGTCTGCGGAATTATTTAACCAAACCGTCTCCCAGCCCCAATCCTGTCTTGTTCCTGCTCACTGGCTTTTTTTTTTGAGAGGACTCTTTGCTCTCTCTCCCCTGTGTCCCTAGGGCCAGCGGCTCTCCTGCCACCTCGAGCAGCGCAGCAGAGGCCCCAAGGAGCCTGTGTGCTCCCCCAGCCCAGCTCGGTACCCAGGGAGGGCCAGCAGGAACCAGGGGGATTCCCTGTGCCCCACCAGCCCTGGCCAGCTGCTGGAGAGAGGCAGCCGGAGCCCACGCTCCGCAAGCCCAGCCCGCCGGTCGGAGAGGAGGGCAGGGGAGCCTGTGAGCCCTCCCTGGCACTCGGAGAAAAGCTGGAGGAGCAGAGGGGAGCCCAACCGCCCCCCGAACTCAGAGAGGGGCCGAGCCGCCTGGCAGGCAGGGTGTACAGGGCAAGCCCTGGAGAGGAAGAGCCGAGGGGACTCCCTGCACCCCGCAGGCCTTGGGAAGGGCTTGGATAACAGCGGGCTGAGCCGGGCAGGGCCACTGCCGCGGTCCCTCAGTCCTGGGAGACGTACAGAGAGCACGTGGAGAAGCCAAAAGGAGATCTCCCCTCCTGGCCTGGTGCAGGGGGCAGAGAGGCAACGAGTGAAGCCAGGGGGGCTGCAGCACCTCAGGGGACCTGGGAAGCCATCCGAATGCGGCTGGCAGAGCCTCCGGGAAAAACTGCCATCCTCCCACCCTGGGAAGGGTGCCAGCAGTGACTGGAAAGGCCGAGGCAAGCCCCTGCGCCCTGCGAGCCCAACACGACCACTGGAGCAGGACTGGAGGGGCCGGGGGGATGCCCGCCGAGCGCAGGCGTGGGAGAAGGACTGGAAGCGCCAAGAGAAGCCCGTGTGCCATGCGGACTTGATGCGCCAGCTGGAAAGGGACTGGAAAAGCCCCACTAGATGTCTGGATGTAGGACTACGGCCAGATGACAGCTGGAGAAGGCCTGAGAGTCCAGTACAGCGGCTGGAGGACGACTGGAAGGGTCCCGAGCACGCCCAAGACACGAACAACCCAGAGAAGCTATTGGAAAGTGATTGGGGGAACAAGAGGCTTCTCATTTATCACGTGAGTATGGCAGGAGCCAGAGCTGATGGGGACCCTGCCAGATGTAAAACTGGCAAGCATAGAGTGGGTGGGTCCCCTGGATTGCAATTCTGCGCACTCCAGCTCCCCCGGATCCTCTGCTTCTCCAGGGAAGCCATGCTGCCTGCCTGGCACTGGGAGGAGAGAGGATGCTTCTCCCTCTGGCCAGTGCCAGGAGGTGGATGCTCAGATCTGGGAAACCGAGGTGAGGACTAAACCCCCGTGGCTTCAGCTCCTGCTTTCTGTCCCTGCAGCCTCAGCTGGGTGGAGGCGCCTTCCCACCCCAAAGCAGCGCCAGCTCCTTGGGAAGCCCGCAGCCACGCTTGAATGCCAGTGAGAAGTGCAACAAGGTAGGGGCCAGGCCCTGGGAATGGTGAGGAAGGGCCGCTGCCCTTCCCCAGAGGTCACTGCGGGCAGCACCTGGGTCTCCAGCACTTGTTCTGAGCGGGCTTAGCGTGGTGCTGCCTTCCCGTGACCTCCTAGGCACCATGCTCACTAATACCCCCCTTCCCTTCATCCTTCACCCATTTCTCAGTTGGGGAAACTGAAGCACAGAGCCTTTTTTTTAAAGCCGGAGAGGGATGAGCAGTAGACCTGGGACTAAAATCTCAGCGTAGCTGCTTTCCTTCCCTTTATTATTGCCCAGTGATAAGATGGCACTGAGGGTTTTACAGAGATGAAGTGGGCTTTAGTAGCATGAAAGAAGATACGGTCAATTGTGTTGGCGTTCCTGGGATACCAAAAATGGTGCGAGAGCGGCTTTGGAGGGCTGCAGAAAGTGTCCTGGGAGCCCGTGTAGCTGGCAGCTGTGCCCGAGTTCCCTGCCTCCGTCCCCTCCGTGTGCGTCAGTCATCTTGGCCAGGTTGTCCCCTTATAGGGCCTGGCTTTGTGCTTTATTCAAGGACAAACTGCAGCCGGGCAGGAGACTCCCAAAGGCCTCTGAAACTTGAAACTGGTGATGTCCCTTCCCTCACCTCCCTGCCCCAGACCTGAGGGGAGCCCAAGCCCTGAGCTCCCCCTGCACAGCTGGGGCTGGTTCACCCCAGCTATCCCAGTTTTCTTCGGCACCAAGCACTGGGCCAGGCGCCTGTGCTTTGGCTTGCAGCGAGAAGCATCGCCTCAGTGCAATCGTGCAGTGGAACGTGGCATTTCATGATGCGCAGCCCCCTGCCCCCTTTCCACCGGGACCCTCTCTAGCAATTCCCCCTCCCTCTGCGGGCTGGCTTTCCAGGGGTGCTGTAGTTCCCCCTGGACCTGCTCCCTCCTCTGCCAAGATTGCAAATCACTGCTTTAGGGATTCATTCGTGAGGGCGGGGGATAAAATCGAGCAGCTTCAGGAGCGAAGGTGAGGACCCCGCCGCGTGCACACACACATCGGGACTGCTTAAAA
>NW_008794445.1:1752525-1755340 GCF_000699145.1 Aptenodytes forsteri
CCCGCCGGGCTCCCCTCCCGGGCTCCCCGTGGCCGCTCGGTAGAGTCGCTTCGTTAGCGGCAGGCGCCACCCCACCTAGATAGACATCGGTAATGCCGTGCATAAGCGTGGAGTGGGCTGAGGCCTGCTGAGCTCGCCACACCGATGACCGCAGTCGGATGCAAAATCTGCATGCCCCTGGGTGTGGGTAGCTCCTGCTCCCTGTGGGAATCAGATGGGGTTTTGGGGCAGGGAGCGTCCCACCCCTGGGGCGAGCCTTACTCCGTGCGGGCGTCTGCCGGCCCCGAGAGGAAGGCTGTTGAGCAGAGTGGGGTAATGGAGGTGACAGGCTGGGCTGTGCCCGCTGGCGTTTCGCACGGGGGCGGTGGGAAAGGGAGAGTGTGTTGCCTGCTTGCTTTTGAAGCACGTATAGATTTGGGAGCTGTGCTCCAGCCTGGGAGCAGTTTTGCTTCCACCAAAATGAGCTGGAGCGGTTTTGCTTTGTGTTTTGGCCTGGGGCCCACGCCTTGTGGAGCGGGTTCCCTTTTTGGAGAAGAGGAGACATTGTGCTTTCTGGGAGGCTGAGAGTCCCTCGCACCATCTCTCGGAGGTGAGAGGAAGCAGTGCTCCAGGACCTGCGGTCCTGAGGAGCTTTTGGGAGCGGGAAGAGCAGGAGGCACAGTGATGGCAGAGGCTGGTGATGGAAGGAGCACACCTGACCATCCCGTCCCTCCCCTCGGACACTGAGTTTTCTTAGCCTACTGCAGCCTCTTCTCTGCTTCTCCATCCTGGCGCCTCTGTACCACCCAGGAGCCATTCCTTTGCTCCCACCCCATCCCCTTTCCTTCTTTGGTGTTTACATTCTTCAGATACTTGCAGGCTGTTATCACCTCCCCTGTAGCCCTTCTTCAGCCAGAGCAGGCAGCTGCCTCTCCTTAACCTGCTGTTGTAAGCCAGTCCTTCCTATGTCCCCGGCTGCTTGGGACCCCCTCCAGTGTTTCTGCCTGGCCAGCTGCGGGGCTGAACATGTAACTCTGGTGGGTATGGATGCAACCAGGCAAAATTGCTGCTGCCACCTCCCGAGCCAAAGCCTCGCCATTCACAGCCCCGAGCTATGCTGCAGGGCCACGCATTTTGCCGGGGGTGTATCCTGCCGCATCCTTGCATCCCTGGCACCTGGATCTCTCCCAGCGGTTTGGCTTTCCTGGACGTTTCCTCCTCTGGCTGCTGGGCCTTTTCCTCTGGATGGGGGGGTTCGGTTTGAACCTTGCTCTCTTCTCTGCTGGTATCCCGAGCTCTTTATGCCAGATGAGGAGGCTGGATTTGGTTGTGGGGAAGGGGAGAAAAGTGGCTTTAAGCACTTCATGCATCAATTGATGCCTCATCCTATGGTACTGGCCCCACTATGACAAGAATAGTTCAAAGCCAATTCCAGAGCTGCGGCTCCGCATCTGGGGGTGGCAGGGAAAATGAGGCCAGCAAGGAAAACAGGAGCCCTGTGCAGTTCGCAAGCTTGGGAGAAGCCCTCTGGGGGGATTTTCTGGCCCCAGCACTGCGTTGGGGGCAGCGGTTCTGGCAGGATGTTGTGCTGGTTTTCCCAGCGGCGTACGTCCCGTTAATGTTCATTATTTTGGCACCTAATGCTTTGGGATTGTAAATCCTCAATAAGACGAGACCCAGCTGATCCATACAGCAGCCCCAGCCAGGAGTCTTTTCACTCCCTCTCTCCCCATAGTGTTTTTCCGCCTCCGCGGAGGCTGCCCGGCTCTCTTCTGCTGAGCGCACGTGCGTCCCAGGAGGGGGGAAGGTTGCGCTTTGACGTTTCGCCTCCTTTCTTTCCCTCCCGCCGCTCCCAGTTCAGAGTCGGAGCTGAAGTCACCGGATTGGAAGGGATAACGGGAAAAAGGGTGGAGCTGCTGCCATGGGGAAGGAATTAATTTTCAGGGCACTTTTTCAGAGCGGCAGCAGGGCCAGTGGGACATCCAGGTCTGTAGGGATGGGGATGTGCGCGTCCTCCTCGTCTCCCCTGCCACCGGCAGCGCCCATCACCTCTGCGGGAGGTTAGGCATGGGAGCCCCTCATGCCTTTTTGCTCCAGTTTCCTTGCCTGTCTCCCTTCCCGGGCAGCTCAGGGCTGCTGTCAGATGCTTCTGGCTGGGCCTGAAGCTGTAGCAGCCAGTGACCCTCCCCTTGGCGGGCCCCCCTGTGCCTGCACGAACCAATAGCCGGAGCACCGGGGTGGGCTGGCATGTACTGGGCTCTTGCCACCCCATAACCTTGGGTGTAACCCAAGAGCGGCAGCTCGGGATAACGGGAAAAAGGGTGGAGCTGCTGCCATGGGGAAGGAATTAATTTTCAGGGCACTTTTTCAGAGCGGCAGCAGGGCCAGTGGGACATCCAGGTCTGTAGGGATGGGGATGTGCGCGTCCTCCTCGTCTCCCCTGCCACCGGCAGCGCCCATCACCTCTGCGGGAGGTTAGGCATGGGAGCCCCTCATGCCTTTTTGCTCCAAGTTTCCTTGCTGTCTCCCTTCCCGGGCAGCTCAGGGCTGCTGTCAGATGCTTCTGGCTGGGCCTGAAGCTGTAGCAGCCAGTGACCCTCCCCTTGGCGGGCCCCCCCGTGCCTGCACAAACCAATAGCCGGAGCACCGGGGTGGGCTGGCATGTACTGGGCTCTTGCCACCCCATAACCTGGGGTGTAACCCAAGAGCGGCAGCTCGGGGAGATGAAAGCAGGGGAACGCTTGGCCCGGCTGGGCGGCCAGGGAACTGAGCTTGCGGGGCAGCCACAGCCGGCCGCCGGGCTCGTTTGGGGTGCATGGAGTGGCCGGGGGGGGGG
>NW_008794445.1:1755671-1774492 GCF_000699145.1 Aptenodytes forsteri
CAAGGGGGGGGCGGTTGGCTACCCAAGCCACTCCTTCTCGCCAGCTCAGTCTCGGGTGGTGGTTGTGGCACGTGGGGATCACTGGTGGCTTCCCTGGGACTGGCAGGTCTGGTGCAGGCCACTGGGAGGTCCAGCTCTCGCACCGTCACCCCTCCAGCACTGTCCCCACCTGTTTTGGCTGCGGAGGAAGGGGCAGATCGGCAAACTCTGGCTTCTCAGGGAGAAGAGGCGTTGGGCTGATTTATTTGATGGTGCAACTTCTCCGGAGCCAGCAGGGTTGGGAGGAGGACCGGCTCGAGCCTGTTTGGTTGAGGGCAAAGCCAGGGAGAGCAGTTCCCCTGAGTCAGCTCTCCGGCACTCCACCTTGGGAAGGAGATAAACTGGTTGGGATGCCGCACCAATGGCGTGAGGTTAGGAGGAGGCGGGGAGTGGGGGGAAACTTCTTCCTAGCACAGGGTGATCTGGGTGAAACTCTGTTCATCCTCATCTTTGGTAGCTGTGGTCAAGGCTGGGCAGAGGGCAGGCTCTGCAGCGGGAGGGAGCAGAAAGAGCTGGGCGGTAAGAGAGAAGCCCCCACCATCTCAGAGAGGATTGAGTCTTGGAGAGGGTCGAGTCTCAGAGAGGATCGAGCGCTGGTTGTCGCTCTGATTTAATCTCTACCCTGGGGCACATCGTTTAAAGGCAACATGTTTTCACAGCTGTTAAATTGCCTCCTGTAAGTTTGCGGTGAGGGCTGTTTCATAGAGAGCTGCTCGTGTCTTTAATAAATGATCAGTGGTGAAGTTACCGGAGGGACGTAGCTCTGAGGCACAAATGGCCAGGGTTTGGACAAGGCACGTCTGGTTCTTTGCGACTTTGCTTCCATCTCCGAGCCAAGGAGTGCAGCACTCCCTTCTGCCCGCTCTCCTTGCCCCTGCCTTCCCCCTCTCTGAATAAATACCTCCGAGGCACCTTGTGGAAACCTACCTGCTGCATATTTTCCTTTAATTTTTTTTAAACCTCTTTCCTTATCTCCTGCTTCCTCTTACAGGAACGACTGCCTGCTGCTGAGAGCTAAATCCAGTCCTCCTTCGCTACCAGGTTCTACAGCCCCATGAGTTTCCTAAAAGTGATGCCAGGCTATTCCCACTTCTTGTTCTGCTGCTGGGGACTCGACTTCCACCCCCTGGCATGAAAAGCCCTGTTGTGGGTCACTCCCGGACAGTAACCCTCTGTTTTGTCCTTTCCTCTCCAGCCGGATCTCCTGAATTTCAAGAAGGGATGGATGTCCATCCTGGACGAGCCGGGAGAGGTAAGCCTGAGGCAGGGGGTCTGCCTCTTCCCCCAGCCCCTGCTGCTAGAGATTCTCTGGTGAGCAGCCGATTTCCTTCCCCCTCCCTCGCTGAGGTCACTCCCACTGGGAAAGGCAGCGAGAAGCCTTTGGTGGAGGTGCCTCGCTCTGCGTGCAGGCACAGAGGTTCACCCAGCGCCCCTCTCCCAGACAAGGGGCACGAGGGGGAGTTGGAAGGGACATGGAGGAGGAGGAAGAGAAGGCCAAGAGGTCGTGGTGCAGAGCGTCCCTCCCTGTTCCTATGCTTCCCCCGGTAACTGCCTATCCGTTTCCCTCCTGTCTTTTCCCTTCCCTCCCCCTGCCCGATCCGCCCGCAGTGGAAGAAACATTGGTTCGTGCTGACCGACTCGAGCCTGAGGTATTACCGGGACTCGAATGCGGAGGAGGTAAGTAGCCTTTCTCCAGCCCTCTCTTCCTTGCCGGCCAGGGGGGAGAGGAGCACAGCCCTGGCATGACCAGCGCGCTCCCAAGAGAAGCGGCAGCGTACTCTTCTCCTGAAGGGCACCGGAGGTGGCGAGCTGCTCTTTGCCAAGGGCTGACAAAGAGGATGGGTGTCTGAAGGCAGGCTGGCGAAGCTTAGGGAGGGGCTGTCAGTGGTGGGAAGTGAGGAGAAGGGCTGGTCCTGTGGCTGGGCATCTCTGACGCTCTCCATCCGTGCTGCTGGCTGCCCCTCAGGTTAAAAGAGGACACGCTGTGCCAGGGAGCTGAGACTGGCTCCCGGAGAGCTGTGGGGTGAAGGCAGAGGCAGCCTGCGCTTCAGTTAGAGTGCCGGCAGGTGACAGGGGCTTTTTCAAAGCTGGATTTGCACTGATGTCCTAGTGGGTGGTTGTGCTTGCAGGCTGATGACCTCGACGGAGAAATCGACCTCCGCTCCTGCACGGATGTGACGGAGTTTGCAGTGCAGCGCAACTATGGATTCCAGATACACGTGAGTGTCCGGCACCATGTGGACACGGAGCAGCAGTACCAAGGGACACCGGGTGGGAATGCATGCTCCCTCCCCATGCCGAGATGCCAGCTATGCAAACCTTGTGCCGGGATGGTGGCCCGGCAGGGCTGGCTGGCTGGCGACACATGTGTGGTGGTGCTCAGGAACACGAGTGCTGCCTGCCTGCAAAAGCAGGAGGAGGAGGGGGCTTTGCAGGGCTGGCCGAAGGTTGTGCTGGAGGCAGCCCAGGAGCCAAGCTAAACGCCAGGAGTGTTTACTTGACCTGTTGGCCAAGGCGGCTTCTCTAGAGCTGCGGGGAGGGAGTGGTGAGCACAGCAGATCTCAGTGTAGCCTGGCTGACTGTGCTCTGAATAACAACCTGTACCTTGGATCTGGCCCCAGTACAATCCTGTCCTCAGCTACTTGCTGTAGCAGCGGGAGATGGCTGCTAAGGCAACACAAAACCCAGTGGGTGTGCAGGGTTGGGCACTTTGTGGTCTGGGTTTCCTTGCTGTGCCCCAGCACTGGTGCCCAGCTCCCAGCACCTGAATGACTGATGGCACCAGCTCATGTTTGGCCAAATGTGCCGGCAAAGTTTCTTTTGCCTTTGCTTGGAGATGGTCTTGCAGGGGACGTGTAATCCCGCAAAGAATGTGTCTCCACTCCCACCCCTCCACCTGATCCCAAGAGCACGGGAGTCTTCAAGACAACACGTGGTCTTTCTAGCGCTGTCCACCACCCTTGCGAGCGGGTGCCCGGGGATCTTGGGGAACGAGTGGGAGCTGCCTGCATCTCCGCCGGGCACTGACAGGGCCTCCATCGCCTCCCTGTTGCAGACGAAGGATGCCGTCTTCACCCTGTCAGCGATGACCTCGGGCATCCGGCGCAACTGGATCGAGGCCCTGAGGAAGAACGTGCGCCCAGTCAGTGCTCCGGACGTCACCAAGTAAGAGCTGCCCCGCGCCGCTTCTCCTCTTCCCTCTCTTGCTGCCCCTCTCCCCCGGCAGGCAGAGATTGGGAAGGCCCCTCTGGAAATCCGGCCACTTCCAGATCAGCCCTGCCCTCCACTCCTCCTGAATATGGCCTGGAGACATCAGCTGGTGGCAGGGGTTGAGAGCCTGATGATTCCACTCTTGCACCCACTTTTTGCCTCGCCACATCAGTTTAGCCCAGTTTCTCCGCCAGCATGGCTGGAACTGGGGGAGAATCCTCCCTGCCCTGAGGAGGAACCAATTTCCCCGAGGGATGGGATGCTACAGGCCCAGCTACACGCTCAGAATGGGGTTTTATAAGGCTAGGCTGAGCAAGAGCTGAGCGTTGGGCAGTTGGCGGTGCCTCCGCCAGCATCCTTTCCCGTGCGGCGCCTCTCCTTCACCGGCCACCGCTCTGCTTTCAGACTCTCCGACTGCGATAAGGAGAACTCCTTCCGTAACTGTGTCCCCCAGAAGAGCTCGCTCCGGACGGAGGAGCAGCAGCGGCCAAGCTCGGGCTCCGAGGGGAACTCGAAGGGTGGTCACTGGAAGGCGGATGGGCAGCGCCATGCCTTTGACTACGTGGAGCTGTCTCCCTTGCCACAGGACCCCGGGAATCAGGGGTCCCCACAGAGGACAAGAGGGAGCTTGAGGATCTCTGACCGAACGCCCAAGCATGAGGAGCTGGAGCGGGATCTGGCCGTCCGTTCAGAGGAGAGGCGGAAATGGTTCGAGACCCCCGATGGCAGGGTCCCAAATAGCGATGGCCTGGTGGGAGACTCTTCCCGCAAGGCCGGGGAGCAGGACCTCCCTGCTCCCCCACTTTCGGAGGACCAGCGGATTCGGCTGAATGAAGAGATAGAGAAGAAGTGGCTGGAGCTGGAACGCCTGCCCTTGAAGGACTCGCGGCGGATCCCCTTGACAGCACTGCTGAACCAGAGCAAGGGGGGCCATGGAGACACCAATGAGGCGCTGAAGCTATGCAAACCTTGTGCCGGGATGGTGGCCCGGCAGGGCTGGCTGGCTGGCGACACATGTGTGGTGGTGCTCAGGAACACGAGTGCTGCCTGCCTGCAAAAGCAGGAGGAGGAGGGGGCTTTGCAGGGCTGGCCGAAGGTTGTGCTGGAGGCAGCCCAGGAGCCAAGCTAAACGCCAGGAGTGTTTACTTGACCTGTTGGCCAAGGCGGCTTCTCTAGAGCTGCGGGGAGGGAGTGGTGAGCACAGCAGATCTCAGTGTAGCCTGGCTGACTGTGCTCTGAATAACAACCTGTACCTTGGATCTGGCCCCAGTACAATCCTGTCCTCAGCTACTTGCTGTAGCAGCGGGAGATGGCTGCTAAGGCAACACAAAACCCAGTGGGTGTGCAGGGTTGGGCACTTTGTGGTCTGGGTTTCCTTGCTGTGCCCCAGCACTGGTGCCCAGCTCCCAGCACCTGAATGACTGATGGCACCAGCTCATGTTTGGCCAAATGTGCCGGCAAAGTTTCTTTTGCCTTTGCTTGGAGATGGTCTTGCAGGGGACGTGTAATCCCGCAAAGAATGTGTCTCCACTCCCACCCCTCCACCTGATCCCAAGAGCACGGGAGTCTTCAAGACAACACGTGGTCTTTCTAGCGCTGTCCACCACCCTTGCGAGCGGGTGCCCGGGGATCTTGGGGAACGAGTGGGAGCTGCCTGCATCTCCGCCGGGCACTGACAGGGCCTCCATCGCCTCCCTGTTGCAGACGAAGGATGCCGTCTTCACCCTGTCAGCGATGACCTCGGGCATCCGGCGCAACTGGATCGAGGCCCTGAGGAAGAACGTGCGCCCAGTCAGTGCTCCGGACGTCACCAAGTAAGAGCTGCCCCGCGCCGCTTCTCCTCTTCCCTCTCTTGCTGCCCCTCTCCCCCGGCAGGCAGAGATTGGGAAGGCCCCTCTGGAAATCCGGCCACTTCCAGATCAGCCCTGCCCTCCACTCCTCCTGAATATGGCCTGGAGACATCAGCTGGTGGCAGGGGTTGAGAGCCTGATGATTCCACTCTTGCACCCACTTTTTGCCTCGCCACATCAGTTTAGCCCAGTTTCTCCGCCAGCATGGCTGGAACTGGGGGAGAATCCTCCCTGCCCTGAGGAGGAACCAATTTCCCCGAGGGATGGGATGCTACAGGCCCAGCTACACGCTCAGAATGGGGTTTTATAAGGCTAGGCTGAGCAAGAGCTGAGCGTTGGGCAGTTGGCGGTGCCTCCGCCAGCATCCTTTCCCGTGCGGCGCCTCTCCTTCACCGGCCACTGCTCTGCTTTCAGACTCTCCGACTGCGATAAGGAGAACTCCTTCCGTAACTGTGTCCCCCAGAAGAGCTCGCTCCGGACGGAGGAGCAGCAGCGGCCAAGCTCGGGCTCCGAGGGGAACTCGAAGGGTGGTCACTGGAAGGCGGATGGGCAGCGCCATGCCTTTGACTACGTGGAGCTGTCTCCCTTGCCACAGGACCCCGGGAATCAGGGGTCCCCACAGAGGACAAGAGGGAGCTTGAGGATCTCTGACCGAACGCCCAAGCATGAGGAGCTGGAGCGGGATCTGGCCGTCCGTTCAGAGGAGAGGCGGAAATGGTTCGAGACCCCCGATGGCAGGGTCCCAAATAGCGATGGCCTGGTGGGAGACTCTTCCCGCAAGGCCGGGGAGCAGGACCTCCCTGCTCCCCCACTTTCGGAGGACCAGCGGATTCGGCTGAATGAAGAGATAGAGAAGAAGTGGCTGGAGCTGGAACGCCTGCCCTTGAAGGACTCGCGGCGGATCCCCTTGACAGCACTGCTGAACCAGAGCAAGGGGGGCCATGGAGACACCAATGAGGCGCTGAAAAAGGAGGTAAGAGCATCCCTCCTCTCTGAAACTGGGATTCTGGTGTCTGCTTAGTGTGTTCCCTGGCAGCAGGAGGCTCTGTAGAAGAGCAAGGCAGAGGTGCAGGGAGACGTTTATTCTTTCTGACTCCGTTTGCCACCCCTCAAGTGCATGGGAGCTTTTGCAACTGGGTAATGCAAGGCTGGAGACCTGCTCTCGCCTGCCTGGAGGGATTCCCCAGGCCACTTTTTGGTCCAGGATAAGTTAGCTGGTGGTACTGCTTGCGTGGAGTCTGTGTTTCCCAGGAGTACATCCGCAGCCCCTCTTCTCTGGCTGTTCCCAAGCCTGCAAGCGCTTCAGCTGCCAGCCTTTGAAAGGAGCCGTGCGCTTGCCTGTCGTCCCAGCTACACGTGCAGCAGTGGTTTCCTCCAGCATGGATCCACTTCTGGAAGTTGGGATGTCTCCTCCCCTCCTTGCTAGCGCTTACCAGTCTGGGGCTGGCTTTGCTGGTTTGGTCCCTTGGCAGGCTGCCATTCCCATGGGAAGCAGACATCTCCGTTGGCCGTGCATGGTCCTCCCCATCCCTAAGCCTGGGGTTCAGATGCGGCACATCGGTCGGGTCGCGGCACTTTTCCACCCCTGGCTGAGCATCTCTCTCCCCTCCCTGGCACAGGTCCAGTCGCTGCGGGCACAGCTGGAGTCCTGCCGGGCCCGAAATGAGAGCCTTCGGGAGGTGGCGAAATCCCAGGGAGACGGCCACGTGCCCCGGGGATACATCTCGCAGGTGAGCGGGGCACCAGACACAGGACCCTGGGGTCGCTCCCAGTTCCAAACAGGGAAATGCCAGGGCTCAGCTCATTGCCGAGCAGGTATTGCTAATCATTGGGTTGCCATGGTGACCCTAACTGGGCCCACTTGTAATCAATGTTAATTACATAAAGGCTGGTGTGTGTTGCCTGGCCTTAGAGGAGCCAGAGTATAAATGGGGAGGAGGAGCGTTAGGGAAGAGGTGCAGGACCTGTGTCCCATTTTGTGTGTGGGCACGATGCTGGCCTGGCCTGGCCTGGGGTGGTGAGCCGTGCCCCTGCTCCGCAGTGGGTCAGCAGCTTTCTGCTGAGCTGCCCGCGCGTTCCCCAGCAGTTTGCAGCTTGCCACGTGCGGTTCTTGCTAACAGGGGCTCCCAAATCCCTCGTTAAAAGCAGTCTGTCAGGCCCTGGGGAGCTCCCATCCCTGCCAGAGTAGCCCGAGCCCTGAAGGTCACTTTGTCTGCACAGCCTGTTCATTTGCTGGGGCAGCACATGGGAAAGCCTGCAAAGCAGAGTTTGCTCAGGCTTCGGCCTCTCACTTCTCTCTGTTTATTTATTTTCCCCACCATGGACTCATCCAAAGCAAGCGGGGTCACATCCCGCAGGGATTTCCTGGGGGGAGGCTGCCATTCCACCACATTGTGGGGATTTCAGGATGTGCCATACGTGTTGAAAGATACTGGGGCGGGGCAGGGGGGGAAGGAAATTAGGGCTGGCGAAGCCCGTTGCAACGGGTTGGCTGTACCTAGCCCAGAGAAAGAAACCCACGAGTCCTGTGGCGCCCAGCCCAGCTGGTTACTAGTCGCTGTGTCATCTTGATATGATGTTTACAGCTCACAGGCCTCTTTATGGTCAAAAAAAAGCAAAAGGAGTGGGGAGGAATGGCACCTTATCTCCCTAATAACTTGGCTCAAAAGGCCAGCGTTTCACATCTGAGGCTAAACTTGGTCTTTCCCCAAAGGGCTTGTTCTCTCAGTCTGCTGAGGTTCACAGCCAGCCCATGGGCAGATCACCAAATTGATCCCTCGCCTTTTCTTCTCCTTTGGTTGATCTGTGAAGCTTCCCAGCTTCCCGCCTCGGCAAGGAGGAGTAGCCAGCAAGGACTTGCATTCCCACAGCGTGTTGCAGTGCCCTTTATATCAGCCTTTGCCTTAGTACCAGGGGAAGGAATGGGACGGCAAGGGGCTGTTGGGGGACTTGATGGCTTCTTGGCTCTTTGCTGACATCTTAGAGGCCTTGGCTTTTTAAAATAATACTCTGGCACAGTTTGGTGGTAACACGTCCTTTCCAAGGGGCTTGCGGCAGTGCTGCCAGGGTCTGCAGGGAGCGTGGAGGCGTAGCTCCGATGTGGGAAGCGCTTGCTTTGCTGTAACACCAGTTAACCACAGCGCTTGGTGTTGAAAGAACCATCCCCTTGGTCTCAGAGCCGTCAGAAAGGAGAGTGAGCTGTGTGAGGAGGATCCCTAACCGTTAGGCTTTGGGGAGGGCTCTTTGGCAGCCTCTGTCAGGCCTCAGGGCAATGTAGGGTGTCACTTTTCAGGAGAAGAGGCTCAGTTTTCATTGATTCCGGGGATGCTGCTTCATTTAAAAGGCAGATACTGAGCTGTGGTTCCTGCTGTTGATCTCCTCCAGCCAGGCAGTGCAGCCTGGTGGAGGGGGCTGGGCTGGGGTGCTGGGCACATTATTCCCAGATCTTGGCCCAAGAGAAACGTTCCTGTCTTGCTGCTTCAGTTTTAAGAAGAGCAAGAGGAACATTCTTGCTCCGCAAAGCACGTGGGGCTTGCAAGGTGTATGGCCCTGTCAAATGGTTGTGTTCTGTGATAAAAGTGCCACCTCACTTTCCCAGGATGGTCTTTTCCTTCTGAAGCGGTCTTGCTTCTCTCAAAATGACCCTGGACTTGGGTGAGGTTTGCAAAGCCAAACATCAGCCCAGTCAGGTGCCTGTCGTAGCCTGAGCCCCTGCATGCCTAGGACCTTTGCGTCTCTCACCCCTCCTTTCCCCGGCATGGCAGGAGGCCTGCGAGCGCAGCCTGGCCGAGATGGAGTCATCCCACCAGCAAGTGATGGAGGAGCTCCAGAGGCACCACCAGCGGGAGCTTGAGCGGCTGCGGCAGGAGAAGGAGCGGCTCCTGGCAGAGGAGGCTGCGGCAACGGCAGCAGGTAGGAGTGGACACCAAACCATGCCCTTGCTCAGGGGGGTCCCTCCCACCTCTCCCAAATGTCTCTTGCGAGAAACCAGTCATCCCAGTCATCTGGAGCCACACTGCTGACCCTGCTGGTGTGAGGCGGATGCTCAGCACCTTCTTGTAGGCAGGCAAGACTGGCAGAGGTGGCAGGGAGCTCCCACACTGTGTTAGTCTCCTTGGCAGCACTTGGTGCATCAGGATGATCCTGGGGTGTGGAGAAGGTGGGGGATGCCCCAAGGGCAGAAGGGATGGAGGGGGAACCTGCAAAGACAGGTGTGGGAGCCTGCAGCGGCAAGAGCTTTGCTGGTTCCCTGGCTTGGTTTTCCCCAGATGTGCCAGAGCTGGCACAGCCTGATCCCCCATCTCCCATTGTCCCCCTCCGCAGCCATCGAGGCGCTGAAGAAAGCCCATCGGGAGGAGATGGATAAGGAGCTGGGCAGGACACGAAGCTTCCAGCAGTGTGGCTCGGTCTCAGATGCCCTTCAGAAGCAGCACCAGTAAGAAACCACCTCCCCCACTCCCCTTGCCCGATGCTGCTGCCCTTTGCCAGTGTCGCCGCACCCCATCTGCGGCCATAGCCCCCAGCTGTCCCCCTGCCACCTCCCCAGCTCCCTCCCCAGGGGCGGTGGGTGCCCAGTGGTGACTGCCAGGGCTGCTGGAGCTGTAGGGCAGGGAGGTTTATCCCCCGCTTGGCTATCTTCCCTATAGCACCTCCATTTTCCCTATAGCTTCTTCCCTCTATTTTCTTTACGGAAAGCTCCTCCATTTCTCCTGCATGGCTTGAAGGTCCTAGAAGCACCACATTCATGTGCAGGAGGGTGGGAACTGAAGCCTTGGTCCACAGGAGTCATTACTTTGTGCCAATGACTGATGTGGGCAGAGGCTGCCCGTGGCAGGGGGGAAGGCAATGCCGGCGGCCAGGGGCCGGCAAGGATTGCGGGGCAGCAATGATCTGGTGCCACTTTGACAGGTTGGATGTGGATTCCCTGAAGCGGGAGCTGCAGGTGCTTTCCGAACAGTACTCCCAAAAGTGCCTGGAAATTGGGGAGCTCACCCAGAAGGCAGAGGAGCGGGAGCAGACGCTGCTGCGCTGTCAGCAGGAGGGGAAGGAGCTCCTCCGGAAAAACCAGGCAAGAGAGGGGCTTTCCCTGCCAGCAGAGACCACAGAGAGCATTCCTCCCTCGCACAGCACAGCCCCTCTGTTAAAACTCCCCTATTTGTTCATATTTCTTCCCTTCTGAGATTTTATCATCAGAAAGAAAAAAAATTAAGAGTTAGAGGCTGCAGATGGGCCTGTCTTAACTATAGTGTTAAATACAGCGAGTGTATTCTTTGCTACTGGTTGTAGGTGCCACTGTCGTGTATGGGCAGGGGGTTACAAGGAGGTCTTTAAGCTGGAGCTGGCGTGAAGATGGAGAGGTCAGAAGAGCGGAGAGGCCCGTGCCTTGGCTACCCTGACATCTTTTGTTTTTTCCCGCAGGAGCTGCAGACCCGCCTCTCAGATGAGATCGGGAAACTGCGAAGCTTTATTTCATCGCGGGGCTCTGGGGACCGCTCTCCGCACAACAACGAGCGGAGTTCCTGCGAGCTGGAGGTACGGGGGTGCCCCCCAGGCTGCCCCGCTGCCTCCATCCCCACCCTGTGCCGGGGGTCTCCCTCGCGGCGGCCCCGCGCCTCCATCCCCGCCCTGTGCCGGGGGTCTCCCTCGCGGCGGTTTTGGCGTGGAGCGGGTGGGAGGGTGCCGGATGGAGCAGCGGGGCCGGTGCAGGAAGGAGGTACGCAAGCTTCCCCTCCACCGCTCTCCCGGGGCACTCGCGCCGCTTCCTGCCCCGGCCCTCCTGGCCCTTCCTTCCTTTTCCACCGCCGCGCTTGCGCTGGGGCCTGCCGGCCTTTCCAAGGCGGTGGCTCTTGAGTCACCTCTGGTTTTTCTTCCCCCTCCCTGGCCTAGGTGCTGCTGCGGGTGAAGGAGAATGAGCTCCAGTACCTAAAAAAAGAGGTTCAGTGCCTCCGGGAGGAGCTGCAGATGATGCAAAAGGTTGGTGTTTTCTGGGAGCCATTGGGAAAGCAGCAGGAGAGGGGAGGGAGGGGAGCAGCAGGGCTGCCTGTCAGCAGGGTTTGGCTGGGTTTGATGGGATGCTCAGGCTAAACCCTCTTGTTACCTGTACTCCTCATCCCTGCTCGCTCCTGAGCACATAGCAGCCACGTGCTCCGAACAGCGCGGGCTGGCGTAGAGTTACCTTGTACAAGGGAAATGTCAGGGAGACTTTGCTGCTGGTTTCCCCAGATGTGTGTACATATAAGCGTGGACAAGCCAGGAGCCCTTCTTTCCCAGGTGGGAAGACTGGATGAAGCCTGCCTGGCACTCCACTTCCCCAGCCACCTTCTCTTTTCCAAGTTGTCCTCTCATTGGGTGGACATGTTTCCTTGGGCACCGTTGCTGGGTGTGCTGCTCCCTCCGCTGGCAGCAGCTCCTTCAGAGGGATTTTCAAAGACCCCTGCCAAAGGGGAACCTGAAGGAGGCTTTGAGATTCAGTGATGCTCCAGGAGTTCATAACTTTCTCACTTAAGCTTTTTGCCATATAAGTGGCTGGGACCAGCCCTTTCAGCAGCCTGCATCTCTGGTGGGGTTTATTTTTCCCATACGGCTGGCCCAAACACACACGAGCCATGGTAAAGCCCACATCACCTCCTCAATGTGATGCTGCAGATCCCTGCTGCTGCAGGACCAGCAACTCTGCTTTCCTGCCCGGCCCAGGGTTTGGGAAGCGCTGCCTCCATGCTCTTCTTCTGAATGGTTTCTGCGTGGCCCAGATTGGGATGGGCTTCAAACCCGGGGCTGGCTCTCCCCTCCTCACCTGTTGGCTCTTCGCCTTGCTGGGTTCACCTTGCCACCCCCCTCCCTAACATCAGCCCTAAAACCTGCTGACCCCTCTCCCTCCCCTGGCAGGATAAGAGATTTGCCTCAGGGAAATACCAAGACGTCTATGCAGAGCTGAATCACATTAAGGTGCGCTCGGAGCGAGAGATCGAGCAGCTGAAGGAGCACCTGCGCCTGGCCATGGCAGCTCTGCAGGAGAAGGAGTCGCTGTGCAACAGCGTCAGCGAGTAACGGTGAGCACCGGGGATGCTGTGACATCCCCTGCGGGTGCAGGTGCCTGAGACCAGCTGCCCTGCTTTGACAGGGGGATGGAAGCTGCCAGTTCCTCCTGCTCCACTCAGTGCCGAAACTTTAGGCTTAAACTCTTCCTTCCCTGCTTCTTGCATCCTCTCGTCCTGCACCCCTGGCCCTCCTGTTGTCCCTGACGTTCTCCCAAGGCCCCCAGCCCCCTTCTCACCGTGCTGCTCTTGATGCGGCCAGCACCAAGTGCTTCTCAATCAGGCTGGAGGTGGGAGCCAGCCACATGCTGTCCTTTGCCCCGTGGCTTGGATGACAGCGTGGGGGCAGTTATGCGGTACCTACATAGGTGATATTTCTGTTGCGTTCGCCTTTGAAGTGGTTTCCCTATCACAGCACGGAAATTTTAGGTCTGCATCGAAGCAGCCCTGACTAGACCCAGCCCTCCTCCCACACTCGCCTGCAGGCATCCCTGCTGCGGCTGGGGAGGGAAGCAGGGTGACAGGAACAAGGGGATCCCGTTGTCCGGAGCGCTGCTTCTTCTTGCTTGGATGCCAAGGCCATTGGGATTGGGGTCACCCTGCTCCGCCAGCGCTTGCTACAGTGGGTCTGTAGCAGGGCGCCAGACAGCCATCTCTCGGGGGAGCAGAAGGGGTGGCGTTTCTGCGCTCAGTGGAGTCTTTCTAAACCATTTCTGGTTTTGTCTCTCTGTAGGTCTGCTCTTCGTTTGTTTATCTGTTCTTGTTTTGTATTTGCTCCGTTCCTCACTTGTGGGGAGGGGGAGGTTGAATCCCATCCGTTAATCGCCTTGGCAAGGAATCCCACCCACCCCCCAGCCTTCTTACTCCCCTCCCAAAGCTTTTTTGATGAACCCCTTTTGCCTGCGTACCTGAGCACGTTGTTTGGACTGGCTCCTTACATGCACCTTCTTCAGGATTTTATATGTGAAAATTATATTTTATAGAGGAATTTTTTCCCCCGGGAAGAGGGGGAAGAGGAGGGGGAAAACTTTTACTACATCACCAGCATTTTCTAACCTGAAAAAGAGAATCTGGTTTTTTTCCCCCCCTCCCCAGCCCTGTTGCTCCTGGCCACACAGCCACCTTCGGCATGTATTCCCTCTCTTCCAAATGTCTCCGCGGCCCCCCTGGGATGTACGGCGAGGACCATGCTCCCCCCACCCTGTGCCACCCCCAGGGACCTGCGGAGAAGACATGCAAGCCATAGGAGGGAGCCGCCGGGGCAGTCTGCCATGGACGTGCTTTCCTGGGACTTTTGAAAGAGGAGACCTTGGCAAGAGTCCGCATGATCGAGCTCTCTCCGTGTCCTTTGGCTCCTTCAAGAACCCGAACTGGCAGGAGCCCAGAGCCACGGGGTCTCTCCTTTCTGGGGAAGAGGAGCTGTGAGGCTGCTACTGCACCCACCGGAGCCAACCCCCCCTAAGGTGGCAGCTGCTGCTGCTCTGCTGTGCCCTTCAACTTTTAACTTAATAAAATCTTCCCCTTTCGCTGAGAAAAATGGGTTTGTCAAGGGGAACGTGTCCCTAACCCAGTGTGGTGGTGGTGGGGGTTCATTTTTCCAGGTTCCTGTGTGATTTTGGGGCATCCTGACCCATCGCTTTCCTCCCTCTGGATTTGGGGAGGGAAAGCAGTGGTAGCACCCCCGGCTGGAGAGCAAGAGGAGCCCTGCAGTGCCCTTATCCAGCTGTCTGCTCCACCTTGGGGCTTGGGGGGGAAATAATCTGCTCCATGACACCACTCCAAAAATCCCACATGGACCCTCAGCCCCACGGAGGAAGAGCTGAGCCTGGGCTGCATCAGTAAATCCAGTATTGGGGGGGGGCAGATGGCACTGCAAATTACTGGCAGAGTAAACAGTATATATAGATCCTGGGGGAGATCAGAGGGATCTCAAACGCTTTCCTCCTCCTGTTTTTGGGTGAAGCATGTTGCTTTTTTGGCAGGATGGAGGACCTGGGGGTGACTGCTCCTCATTCAGCCCCATCCCAATGTAAAGGTGAGCTGTGGCTCTGCAGAGAGGCTGCTGGCAATTACAGAAGAGCCCTAATTGTGGGCTTGTGCCGGGACTGGAGGCGCTGTCTGAAGAGGGGAAGGTGAAGGGCTCAAGGAGGACCCTCGGATGGAGGTGACAGATGCATCAGCTGGGAGGCTGGAGTACTGCGAGACGTGGGGATGGGAGCGGGGTGTAAGGACATGGTGGCAGCCGCAATGAGGAGAGTTAGGGCAGCACACCTTCACTCGGCGTGTGATAACCTCACCATGGTATTGGTGGCCCCTGGGGCAGGGGGGTGCAGGCAAATACAGACCCACTCCTCCATGGGCATGGCTGCGGTGACTGCTTTCCCTAGGTAAGGCAAGCCACTTCATAAGTCACAAATTCCGGTAAAACTGGGTTGCAGGCTTTCGTCACGCGCACGAGGCCCTTGGGCAACCCAGCGGATGGTGCAAGAGGCCAGGCACTGAGCTCAGCAGCTGGCTCCCCGTTGTGCCTGTGCAGAGGCAGGGCTTGCTTTCGCTGGCTCTTGGGCTCCTGCCTCCGACCTAGAAACCCGTCTGTGTGCTGCCCAAGGTCCAGGCTTTTCCCTCTGCCTCCCAGCAGGACATGGCTGGGGGGGGGGGGTTTGGGACGGGGCGAGCGTTCAGCACGCTGGGGGCGTGAGATGGGAAGAAAGGCAAGAGGCGACAGAGCAGCTCAAGGCAACTGCTTCCAGGCTACAGGGCTTGGTCTTGCCATGGGGGATCGGTAGGGACCAAGAGAGGAGGAAAAAAAGTGGGGTTCAGGGCATGGTGTTGCAAGTTGGGGGATCTGTGCATGGTTTTAAGAAAAAACAACTGCTGAAGCAACGGTCTGTGTGGCTGTACCTACCCCTGGGGGAGGAAACCTCCAAAAGAGGGGCACTGAGGGCAAGCGGAGGGTGAGCAAGGGGTGAACCGCAGACTGCTGGTGCGTGCAGCTCGCCGGCCCCTTCCCCGAGGGGTTTGGTATCTTGCGTTTGTTTGGGTTGGTTTGTTGGCGTGGTGGTGTTTTTTTTTTTTCCCTTCCTGACCGCGGGCTGCTGACCCTGATAAACGTGTCGCATAAGCGCGGGTGAAATGTGTGGGTGCATGACATGTGGTCAAGCCACTCCTCCTCGAGGCTCTGTGGCTGCAGATCAGCCACTGCACGGGCAGGAGCAACCCATCATCCCCGGGGTGACGGGGGACCGCCGCCTCCCAAACTGGCATGGCGTTAATCGGGCGGCCCCTCTCTCCCCTGCAGCGGGGCGATACGGTCACCCCGTCGTCTCCGCATTGCTATCTCCTGGGTGCAGGGGGGCTGGGTGGGGGGAGAGCAGTGGAGAGAGGAGACAACTGAAATGCCCCTGGGCAACAGGCGCAATGGCCGGCAGAGCCCAAAAAGCATCCCAAAGCGATGCTTTGTATGCCATCCACTTGCTCGCAGCTGGGTTGTGGCTGCGAGAAACGTCCCAGTCTCAAGCACAGGGAAAACCCACAGCCATGCAGCACCCTGGCTGCATGAGAGCCAGCATCCCGGCTCGCATAAGGAGCTTGTCCTTAAAAACCAGCTCATGAATCTTTTAAAACAGTGGTAATCGGTCCAGCAGCCAGAGGCAATACCCCTTCGCCATTTATTGGCATCATTAAAGCCCGCTCTGCTGTTAGCGGCAGCCAAGCTAAGCGGCTTTGTGCCGGGCTGACCACACTGCATTGCATGCCGGGGGCTCGGGGCTGAAGCTCTGATGAGCACAGCTGGAAAATCAGCTAACTTCCCTGTTTTTGCCACTAAAAAAGCACTGAAGCACTTGGATCTGAGTACCAGCAAGGCCAAGTCCCACTGCTGGAGATTTTTAGCCTCTTTGAAAATGGAAACCAGGTGAAATAAAATGTCGCTGGCATTAGTTGCCAGAACTGCCTCGGTGCACTCGGATGCCAACAAACAGCTGTCCTGCCCCTACAAGGCAGGGGCTGTTACTCGGCGGATCCATAGCACGTCCGCAATGGGCGCAGTTTGACCATTTAAGATGAAATCCGCAGCTGGAAGTGCATAAATCCCCACAGGGTCCAGCTGAATGCAGCACGGAGAGGGAGGGGAAGGTAAATGGGATTACGGAGAGGATTCTTCTGCCACGCTCTGTCTTCTGGGGTTCATTGGAGAAAAAGTATTTCCCAATCTCTGCTGCCTAATGCCAGAAATGGGAGGCACAGGAGGCTTGGATCAGTTGGGTAGCTCTCCTTGAGGAGAAAAGGGGGTGCAGGGGGTAACCGACCCCACCCTGGGCATGGTGGCAGGTTCCTGTGGCCAAAAATACAGGCATGGGTCCAAGCTGGGCACGGGGGACTGGGTGGCCCATGGGAATAATTTTTCCTTCTGTATAAGCTCCCCCATGCTGCCTGCAGTGGGGTGCTGGACCCCACTTCCCAGAGGCAGCGGGGCTTGCATTGCCCTGCAGCATCTGCATCCCGCCTCCAGCCCCGGCATCCCACCAGAGGCCAGAAAACCCCTCTCAATCCTGGCCAGCTCACGTTAAGGATGCATCGGCATAACAGTGCAGGGTTCAAGGGGTGCTTTCCAATATCAAGTGGGGCGCTTAGGGGTTACTTTGACCGGGTTCCCCCCCCTGCGCAAGACCAGCAGGAGCATGATGGTCTGTGATCACCTGTATGCCTTCCCTCCACCGAGTCACTTGGGGGCACGGGATCTTCCCCCTGTTTTGACTGGCTAAAAATTAGGGAGCTAGTCTGGATGAAAGGGTCAGAGCCCCCACGTATAGGGGAGAAGGTGTTTGCCTGCCAGCAGCGGCACCCGCTGGAGGAGGCTGAGCAGCCCCAGTTGGCTGCAGGAGCTGCCCAGGTGACCAGCTGAGATTAGACCCCTAATTTTCAGCTGGCTAAAGTTAGGTAAAGCATCTGCCCTTCTCCCTCCCTGCCTCCCCCCCTCTCTTGCCTCCCCGTCACTGCACTGCCCTGATAATGGCTGCCTACTTTTTAAGGCTGGAGGCTTTGCGGTCAGCCTGCGGTGCTGTGCCAACCCCGGGGGTTCGGGGCCGATGCTTACACCGCCCCCCGCCTCATCGTCTCCCCTCAGAGCCTGGCGTACGGGAGAGCCGCTTCTGACAGTTAAAAACTTGGATGCAAATAAAAGCAGATGGTGCCTTATCTGCACGCACCTGGGTTGCCTACGTGCAGGCAGCCAGCGACGGCGGTTTATTCCCGGCTAGGAAAAATGAGAGGTCCTTCGGCCGGTCAAAGCGTTGCACAGAGGCCACCAGAGCTCACCGCCCCTGCGCTCCATACGGGATGGAAAGCGATGTATTCATTAGGTCTTAAGCAAAAAAAAAAAACCCAGGGGAGGTGGGAGGGTGGTTATTCCTCTCCACAATTAGGAGCTCTTTGCTCTTAATGAAATCAAGTGGTTTGCATGTCCTGCGAACCTTTCCCGCTCCCCAAATGAAGCGGGGCACGTGAAAGAGGGGCACCAGGGAGGGAGGCACAAGGGGATGCCCCCGGCGGCCCTTCCACCAGTGGGAAAGCATCAGGGGGCTGAGGGCCTCCTCCTGGGACAGGGACACGCCGCACCCTCACGTAGTACGTGTGTATGTCAGGGAGGGGGCATCAAATATTTCTAATTATTTCTGTTTCTACTATTTCTGTTATTTCTATTTCTATATTTATATTTATTTGTATTTACGTACCTATATCTGTTTTTATGTATACTTCCGTGTGTCCCTGGCCGGTGGTTTTCATGACCCTGGGCATCCAGGGCACGTCGAGGTTACAGACAGGTGCTCGCTGTGTATTTTAATGCCCTGCGGAAGCACTGGGGGGTTTGGAGGTGCCGGGGTTCACCTCCGAGGACCGCACAGTGTGTCGGTGGGCACCAGGCGGCTGCGCCCGCGTGTTTTTAAGAAATAAGGGGGAAAACATCATCTAAATCCTACGGGCAAGATGATGATAGTGGCTACATTTAATCTCCCATGAACAGCCGACCAGTCACCCAGCTGGGAAAGGATGGCTGATTGTCACTGTTCTATGTCCCTGCTCTGTCCCCTCACAAAGAGTTGTGTGTCAGTCCCCAAAAAGGGGACAGCCTGTTATTTGTGACCCCCGCCACACACGTGCGAGGGCTGAGCTGATGTCCCCAAAGCACCTGGTGGGGAGCAAAGAGGGCAGAAGAGGGGGGCAGAGGCATTGGGCTGTGGGGTACTGCTGCTGAGCCTATTTTGAGCCCGGTGCTCCCCCTTTTCTCCTTGGTGTCCCTCCCCAGTGTCTCCTCTAGTGTACCTCCTTGCCCCCCTAATGTCCTCCCCAGTGTCCCTCCTTGTCCCCTGATGTTTCTCCCTGTGTTGCCCCTTGTGTCCCCCCCAAATGTCCCTCCCTGGCCCCCAGCGTCCCCCCCTAAGTGTCCCTTCACATGTCTTGATGTTGCTCCGAGTGTCCCTGCCATGTCCCTCCCTGTCTCCCCAGTGTCCCCAGGCGCTCCCCAGTGTCCGTCCTTGTCCCCACTCAGCGTCCCCTCAAGTGTCCCTCCGTGTCTCCTCCATGCCCCCCAGTGTCCTCCCCAAGTGCTCCTCTTGTCCTGCTGTTGTCCCCTCCGGCGTCCTTCCTTGTCCCTACCCAATATCCCCCCAAATGCTCCTCCTTGCCCCCC
>NW_008794445.1:1775174-1777694 GCF_000699145.1 Aptenodytes forsteri
CGCGGCGGCCATCCGGGCCGAGAAGAGCCGCAGCGGCTCCTCCCGCCAGTCCATCCAGAAGTACGTGAAGAGCCATTACAAGGTGGGCCAGCACGCTGACGCCCAGATCAAGCTCTCCATTCGGCGCCTGCTCGCCGCCGGCATCCTCAAGCAGACCAAAGGGATCGGCGCCTCCGGCTCTTTCCGCCTGGCCAAGACGGACAAGGCGAAGAAGTCCCCGGCCAGGAAGAGGAAGAAGGCGGCCAGGAAATCCACGTCGCCCCGGAAAGCGGCTAGGCCCAGGAAAGCCAAGTCGCCGGCAAAGAAGCCCAAATCTGCCGCCAGCAAAGCTAGGAAGAAGTCAAGGGCCAGCCCAAAGAAAGCCAAGACGACAAAGACTTTTAAGGTCAAGTCGCTGAAGGCGTCCAAGCCCAAGAAGGCAAAGCGGTCAAAACCCAAAGCCAACTCCAGTGCCCGGAAATCACCCAAGAAGAAGTGAGAAGTCTAGAGGCGTTTCGGTACTCTCCCCGTTGGTTTCTGTAAATAGCTTTTGCATTTATTTTTACCCCTTTCTATTGCATTTTATAAAGAATTGATCTATTCCTGTCTGGAAATAGCTAAAACAAGGCAGTTAATGAAAGAAAAAAGGAACACCTTTGGTATGGAGAGTTCCCATTTTTAAGAGTTACTGGTCTGGGGTTTTATTTCGATGTCTCAGAAATTTCTTGCGTGTGTCTGTTGCTTTTTTTAACGCTGGGCTGCTTGTTGTGTGTTGGGAGTGATGGTGACTCCATGGGTCTGTTGAGGCCGTACAGGATTTCAATTCCTGATCCTGCCCCAGCTCCCGGGAGGTTGTGTGTTTGCTGGGGCCAGGCAAAGACTCTGCCTGTGTTGGGGGGGAAGCGGGAACATACGGCTGCGAGAGACACAGCCTTCCCTGGAGGAGGAAAAGGGGCTCCCTGCTCCCTCCTCCCCCACCCTGGCTCCCAACCACGCGGCCGAGGCGAAGTCTGCTGGGCTGCTGGGTGTGAGGTCTGGCTGGTGCTGGAGATAAGCGGCCGGCCGGCCGGGCGATGGGACTGCCCGCCTGCCTGCGGAGCTGTCGTGGTGCAGCTGGGTGGTGGCAGGGACGGGACGGAGGAGGTGGGGCGGGGCCAGGGTCTGTCCACGTTTGCTTTCAAGGAGTTGGAGGTGTCCAGCAAGCGGGAAGGGGTTGATCCCTGGGGAGAAAGGACAAACATGGCTATGAGCGGCTTTCCTCCCTGGGGAGGAACGGGCCCGAGCACAGCAGCGGGCAGCTCTGCAGGCAGGCTGGGGTGGGCAGCCAGGGCAGGGTGAGGCAGGACTGCTGGGCACGGCCCTGCTATCACCTCGGCGGCTCCGGCTTTGTGCCCCGGGGGGGCTGGCACGACTGCAGGGCCTGCCTGGCCCTGCCAGAGCCCCTCCCCAGGCAGGGCTGGGCGGCCCCGACAGCCGGGGCTGGCCTGGAGCCTGTGGGCTGGCCCTACTGCTCAACAGGGTCTGAGCCTCTGGCAGGAGGTGCCTAATCCCCCTTGGCTAGAGATGTCTAAACTCCTTGGATGTCAGGATCCCCAACCACCTGGGCCAGGAGCTCCGAAATCCCAGGGGCTCTGGGTGCCCAGTCCCCTTGGGCTTGCTGTGCCTAAATCTCGTGGGCCCAGGGTCTTCACCCTCCCTGATGGTAGCTCCCAGATCCATTGGCCTGATGATCCTAAATCACTTGGGCAGATGGTGCCTGAGCCTTTTAGCCATTGAGGATCCCAAATTGTGTAGCTCAGGATGCTGAAATCCTTGGCCTGGAGGCACCTTTGGGCTCTTGTCCCTTGGACCAAAGGCTCCCAGAGCACCTAGGCTGAAGACCCTAAACCCCTTTCAAGAGCCTGGTGCCTAATCCTCCTGGACATGAGGGGCCTAAACAGGATTCCCCAGTCAGCTACAGTGGAGGATGGAGATGCCTGATCCAGCCGGACTCTTTGCGTCTAAACGCGGTGGGCCTGTGGGTCACAAACCCCTTGGGCCAAAGGCGCTCAAATTCCTTGGGCTCGGGTACCTAATCTCCTTCAGCTGGTAAGTCCTAAATCTCTCAGACCAAAGGATCCTTGGTCACCTCAGCTGGATGCACCCAAATCCTATAGACCCATGGTTCATTACCCCCTGTGGTGGGCACCCATAAACCACCTAGATGCGAAGATCCAAGTCACCTGCGCAGAGGACCCCAAATCGCTTAGGTGGGGTCACCTAATGCTCCTGGCCTTGTTGATCCTCAAGGTCCGTGATGGCCCGTTGCTCCAAAATCCCTCGGGCCCTATAGTACATGACCCCCCTCCCTACAGTTCCTAAATCCCATGGATGGGGTTCCCCCAAATCCCTCAGACTCCAGGGATCCCAAATCACCTGGTTTTGGGGTGCCTAAACCCTTCGGGACAGAGCCTCCCCTCCCCCCCCAAAAAAAAAGGCCTGAACACCTCCCAGAGAAGGTGCCCGAGTCCCTTCAAGCTGCAGAGCCCGGCGGGGGGGGGG
>NW_008794445.1:1778228-1787235 GCF_000699145.1 Aptenodytes forsteri
CGGCGGGGCGGGCGGGGGAGCCGGTGCGTACGGGGCGGCGGGGAGGGCTCTCGGCCTCTTTCCCCGGTGCGACGCCCGCGCTTCTCTCTCTCTTCCCGCAGGGATCCTCAACTTCTGTGCCAATAACTACCTGGGGCTCTCCAGCCACCCCGAGGTGATCCGTGCTGCCGTGGAGGCCCTCGAGAAGTTCGGCGCCGGGCTCAGCTCCGTCCGCTTCATCTGTGGTACCCAGGTACCGGGCACTGGGGCAGCATCCCCTGCTCCAGGGTAGCCTTTCTCAGGGGCTCCGCTCAGGCTCCCGTCTCGGCACTCGCATGCGTGCGCAAGTGCTAAGGTACACGTGGCCGGGCAGAAAAAAAGTCTGGTGAGTCCCCCGCTAGCCAAAGATCTGGAAATACGCCAACTTAAACCATTACAACCCCTCAGAGAGCAAAGAAATTAAACACCCCTCTGAATTCAGAAGGTGAATGTCTTTTTTCCCTCCCTTAAGGGTCAAAATTACAGCGAGCCTGACTTGAAACGGCTCTGTCAAACCCACCCTGGTTTATCCCCGCTGGAGCCCTTTCAGAGCCCCGGCTGGTTAAGTGCAAAGAAAACTCAGAGCTGCTCCCCCGTGGGTGGGGAGCTTGGAGTCTCCCTGCTGCGCTTTTGGTGTCCAAACCCATAACCGCATTTTAGGGCCGCGTTTGCAAACACTTTCTGAACACAACTAACTTCTCCCACGCACACACACCTTTTCTGCATAAAACCTGGCTGTTTCCTCCCCTTGCGGTCAGCGTCTAACAGCAGTGGGCAAGCAAGAACTTGTGCTGCCCCACCGGTGACGCTCGCTCCTCTCTTCTTTTTAGAGCATACACAAGGACTTGGAGGAGAAGATCGCGCATTTCCACCAGCGGGAAGACGCCATTCTCTATGCCAGCTGCTTTGATGCCAACGCTGGTATCTTTGAGGTTCGTAGGGCTTTCCTTGTGCTGTGCGTGGAGGAGGGAGGTGACGGCGATGTGCTTGCTGTGCCTTCCAGAGGCTCTGATGTGAGCTCTGTGCCACAGAGAAGATAGCAGTGACTGGTGGTGGAGAACCGTGACTTGGTGCCCTTGGACTGGGGGAGCCATGCGGAGCTGTTTAATCAGCCCTCACCTCCCCCTTCCCCAGCCAGCTCCAGGTTTTGGGGAGGGCTCCCATTTCCGGGGAGGTCTGTACTCCCCCTTGAAGCGTAAGGCAGGGGGAAGGGGTGATCCCCCGGGCTTGCTAGGGAAGGGGAGGGAGGTTTTGAGCTCAGAAGCCTGGCATAAGGAGATTGGGGGATAAGGTGGCTGGGAAGGAAAGCGGAAAGTTTAGCGATGCCAGGAGAGACGTGGCAGCTGCAATCGAATGCAGCCTTGTCCTCCGCACTGAGATGCTGGAAGATCTTAGTGAGTCGTCACCCTGGAGCAAAGGAAGATCCTTTCTGTTTGGCACGGCCAGGCCCTGCTGACCCCAGAGGATGCGGTGCTGTCGGATGAGCTGAACCATGCCTCCATCATTGACGGGATCCGCCTGTGCAAGGCTAACAAGTACCGCTACAAGCACATGGACATGCAGGACCTGGAGGCCAAGCTGCAGGACGCGCAGGTACAGAGGTCTGCTCCCACCTCAACGTGAGGGTGCTTGCTTAGCTGTGCTGCCTACGCAGTAACCAGCCCCAAAGGGTGAGCTCTGTCTTTTCCTGTGCAATAGGCATCGTTTTTGCCGATAGGCACAGGTAGGCATGGATGGGCAAGGAGGGGAAGCAGCTGGTTGCAATGCAAACCCCCTGTCTCGGTTAGATATATCCACTCCCTACAGGAGTTGTACTATGTCCCGGTCTCCTTCGCCAGCCCCTCTCCTCAGGGTGACATCTTCACCCCTGGGGATGCCACTCTCCCTCCCACAGAAACATCGTCTGCGGCTGGTGGCCACCGACGGTGCCTTCTCCATGGATGGTGACATCGCACCCCTGCGGGAGATCTGCCAGCTGGCCCAGAAGTATGATGCCCTGGTCTTTGTTGACGAATGCCATGCCACAGGCTTCCTGGGACCCAATGGCCGGTAAGGGGCTCTTTTACCCCTGTTTCTCGCCCCCAACCCAAAGTACTTCTGAGGCAAGGCCAAAGGTGGTGATGGCCAATGTGTTTTTGTGTGGGGACTCCTGGAACCACCGTTTCTTGAAGGCTTCGCACCCCACCTCTGCCTCAGCCCTCCCCTCCTGATGATATATCCCTTTTGGGGCACCTGAGGTGATTGAAGGGAGATACTTTAGCACTGACCCATCCCAACGCAACAGACACTTCTCTGCGTGCAAGGGATGGCGTGACCATCTCATCTGCCTCTCCTGGCAAGCAGCTGGACTTCCTGATTTCCGAATCCTTCTCCTCTCAGCTATTATTTTGAAATGCTTGGGTCTGGGGGTTCTGTGGAGTTAGCTTGCACAGTTTGATAATTCCCTCGGAGCAGCTTTTTCCTCCATCCCCTGGAGATCCTCCAGGTGCTAAGCAGTGCACTTGCTGAGGTGCTTTGCTGAGAACAGACACTTCATGTGCTTGTTTTGTTCAGGCACGAGTGCCAAGCGCTCTGTTGCATGGTCCTTCCTGCTCTCTACTGAAAGGTAGAGCGCCGCGTGAGGCAACACCTGTAGGAACAAGCAATGGGTCCCTCCTCAGATGGAGGGATAGAGCAGGAGATGACAAGAGGAGAAAGCCATCTCTGAAAAAGCCAAAAGTTGCTCTATGAAGAGCTCCCTTCCAGCTCTCTCCTCTCTAGACACTTCTCATGGGCAGCTGGCAAGTCCACATCTAGCTGTGAAATGGGTGAGAAGTGGGAACTAAGCCCCTCCTTCCTTGGGGCATGGTAGCCATCCTATGGGTTAAGATAGACCTTGTCGCTCTGTCCCAGTGGGCTCTCTGGTCCCAGCACTGCAAAAACAACTGTTTGACTGCTCTGAGGTGTGTAAGTGCACAAGAGCTTGAGGAAGAGAGAACGGTTACCGAGTGCTTCATGAGTTATGCCAGTTTCAGCGTGAACCTGATGCTGTTGTCTATAACACTGTGTTTCAAGAGAGCCAACAGAGAAACTGGGTGGCCATGCCCCATCCTGCCTTTTTGGGCTGGAGGATGTGAAGCTGCAGAGCATGTTTGCCACGTCCAGTTGGTTCCACTAGCGTAGACCTTGACATGGGTGCTTTAGGCCTGTGTGCATTTAGGGCAGCACATCAGTGATGTGCACAGCCCACCTCAGAGGACATCGGCTACTCTAGCCAGGCAACTGTTTTTCCCTGGTGTATGCTGATGGTGTGGCGTGTCAGAGGCGTGTGCAAGACCTACATCGGCGGGTAGTGCTTTCTTTGGACTACTAAACTTCTGTGTGGGAAGTTTGAGTGCTCTCCCATCTGTAAGGGGTGAAGAACCCGTGCTCTTACCTCAGGAGATCCCAGCTTAGCCTTTCTGCAGGAGAAGGGAAGGTCAGCACTTGGGTTGAACTACCGCAGGGGGATGTTCTTCCTTTACCAGAAGGGGGGACACCAGAGACCTGGCTGGTGGCACTTTGTTTCCCTTGAGGCATCAGGTGTAGAGCAGCTTCCCTGGTGCGTGCTGGCACAGCTGATAACGTGACATTCCTTTTTCTACAGGGGTACCGATGAGCTGCTGGGAGTGATGGACAAAGTCACCATCATCAACTCCACCCTGGGAAAAGCTCTTGGAGGAGCTGCAGGTGAAGGCATTTTCCTGTCCAATGCCCTCCATGCCCTAAAGAGCTCCACAGCATTGCTTTGGTGTTTCCTTCCTCTGCCTAATGATAGAGCAACAAATGCATGTTGTCCTCTTCTACTGGTGGCATGAGGCTCAGCTGGGGACCCTGCTGCAGGGTCAAGGGAGGTCCTGCCATGTGGTCCTTCCACTGTCATCTTCTCCATGCATTTGCCTTTAGGGTCAAGGTGGAAACTCTTGGTAAAAGGCATCAGCTGTGATTTTTTTAGGCCTGGTTTGTACTGAAATTCCTGCTGTAGGTGACAGGTTGGCTTTATAGAGGGGCCCCCCTCTGAACAGGTCACCCTGGGGTGCCTTCTCCATTTCTCTTTCCTCCATCTGCAGGTGGGTATACAACTGGCCCTAAACCCCTCATCGATTTGCTCCGCCAGCGTTCCCGCCCGTACCTCTTCTCCAACAGCCTGCCCCCCGCTGTGGTGGGCTGTGCATCCAAGGCCCTGGACCTCCTCCTGGAGAGCAATGCCATTGCACAGTCCATGGCTGCCAAGACCCAGCGGTGAGGGGGCCATATTGGGGTGGGAGCAGGGGGAGAGGTTCATTAGGAATGAGTTGTCCATGTGTGTTTATTCACCCTCTGGTGATAGCCGTGAAGGTAGTTTGGAAGTCGTGGCCGGGGGGTGCTCAGGGGAAACCGCAGGATGTGCCTGTGTGTGTCAGATAGATGTGCGGGCAGATGTGTCACATCTGGGTGCTCTGTGTGCTGGGACACATCTTCCCCTCAAGCAGCTGCAGTCCCATGGAGCTGAGCAGGAAATGGCAGGAGGTCACTCCAAAAAGAGACATCCCTTCCCTGGACAGGAGATGCATGGTGGAGCAGAACTACACCCAGCCCTCAGTGGCCAGGGCTCCCAGGGCAAAGCAAGGCATCGGTCCCCAAGGACAGGGGTGCTGAGGTTTTACTCATCCTCTTGTTCTCTTCACCAGGTTCAGAAGCAAGATGACGGCAGCTGGCTTCACCATCTCGGGGAAAGACCACCCCATCTGTCCTGTCATGCTCGGGGACGCTCGGCTGGCTGCAGTGATGGCTGAGGACATGCTGAACAGAGGTGAACTGGGGAGGGAGCTCTGGATGCAGACGCATGCCCTGAGGGAAGGGAGAGCTGATGGTGGTGCCACCACCATCCCTCCTCCAGAGGATGTTCCTGCATGAAATCTGTTTCTTCAGTATCCTCCAACTGCAAATGTCCTGGTCTCCCCCAGATGTTGCTGGCATCACCTCCTTTCTCTGTTGTGGGGGTTTACATTAGCCCTCTTGTCCTGCCGTGCTGGACTCCATCCCCATCACTGGCCCTAACCCTCACTTCCATGCTTGGCAGCAGATGCCACCTGAAAACCCTGAAGCCTGGAAATGGTTATTGAGAGGGGAGGGAGGATCCAAAAGCCTTTCTATCACCCAGTACCACCTCAGCCTCCCTCCCTCCCAGTCAGCTCCGACTCTCCCTGTGTTTCCTCCCCAGGCATTTATGTCATTGGCTTCAGCTACCCCGTGGTCCCCAAGGGAAAGGCCCGCATCCGGGTCCAGATCTCAGCCGTGCACAGCGACGAGGACATCGACCGCTGCGTGGAAGCCTTCACCGAGGTGGGACGAAAACACGGAGCACTGCCTTGAGGGGCCAGCAAACACCTCCTCTGGCACCCTCCCTGCCCACGACCAAGTGCCTGTGCTGGGGGAAAAGGCTTGAGCAGCACGCTGCCGAAAGCAGGACCGGCCCTCAAGGCATCACAGCCTGCAGGAGGCTGTGGCTGTTGCAGCGTGCTGGCAGTGGCACTGGCCAACCAGCTCTTGTGTCAACCAGCTCTGTGTCATTAAAGGTGTCCAGTGCAGCAGATATTTGTCCAGCTCTTGTTTTCTCATCCAGGAGCTGCAGCCCATCTCCATCTTCTCTCGCTGTGACCGGACACTCTGCTGTGTCTTCCCTGAAGCCTCAGTCTGGGCTTGCAGCGTGCTGGCAGTGGCACTGGCCAACCAGCTCTTGTGTCATTAAAGGTGTCCAGTGCAGCAGATATTTGTCCAGCTCTTGTTTTCTCATCCAGGAGCTGCAGCCCATCTCCATCTTCTCTCGCTGTGACCGGACACTCTGCTGTGTCTTCCCTGAAGCCTCAGTCTGGGCGCTGAAGCGCTGAAGCTCCTGCTCTTTCCTGCCGATGGAAATGTAGCGTTGCTGGTACGCCCGAGGTTGCCTGCTTCCTCCGCGCTCTCCTGCGGGTCTAGCAGCGTCACCGCGGCAGATCTGCCTACTGTAATTCCCCACCGAGGCAGGGGGGTTTCCCAAGCCCTTGGGAACCCGTGCCACAGGCAGCTGGTCTGGGAAAGAGGACATGGGCCAGCCGAAGCTCCGGTGCTCCTTTCTCCCCTTCTCACTCTCGGGTGTTGGGTGTGAGGCTTGCTTGGTCCCCAGGGCCAGCTCTAAGGCTTTGCCCATTGCTGTGGTGCTCTCAAACCTGCCCTGGGAGCTGCATCTCACCCCAGAGAGGCTGTCGGGCAAGTTGAGGTGGCAGAGGCCAGCAGCTTGGCAAGAGGGCCTGCGTCTGCCTGGGGCTGAGGCCGGGGGCAGAGCAGGTGACAGAAACCTGTAATTTTCCTCCATCAGCTGCAATTTTCGCACAGTAGAGAACACATAGCAGGCTGGAATCTCTGGATTTGTTCTTCCAAGCTGTGCTGGGGTAGCGATTTAGCACTCAAGCGGGAACAAGTGGGTCCTGGGCATCTCTCAGGATTGCTTTGTTTGCATCGTTTTTGCTCCAGATGAGAAATCACGTGTGTCCTGCTGTCTGCCCACGTGCTGAACTGAGTACCAGCTGCCTGCAGCCCAGAACAGACTCCAGGCGAAATGGGGCTGTGCTGTGCTTGGGTGCCAGAGCACTGGGTCATGTCAGCAAAGACCTCCAAAAATGCTACCTGCCGTTAGGCAGTCAGGGAGCGAACTATGGGGTGATAACGCATCTGACCTGAACCAGAGCAACTGCAGAAGAATATAGAAGTTAATCGAGGGTTGCAGCGCTTTACGGGATGCAAAAGGCAGGGGAAAAACATATTTGCTATGGGGCTGCCACCAGACCTTGTTAGAGCACCTGGTAGTGTAACTGTGTGCCGATTTTATTTAATTTTCCGTCTCTGCAGGGCCCTGAGCTCAGCCTGCTGATAAAGTATGATGTGGAGTTCCCTCTGTGTGGCGCCAGGCCCTCACGGTGCTGCAAACTCTTCCCCCTTATAAAAGGGCAATATTTTGGGAATGGGGAATGTAATGGGGAAATGGCAGGGGGTTGCGCTCAGGCCTCTCTTGCAACCTGGAAGAGATGAAGCTTCAGCCAGATGGGCTCTGGTACAGGGGGTTTGAGTCCCTAAACCGAATCACTGCTGTCTTGAGCCCGATGTGTGTGCACCCCCTTGCTCCCCCCTACTTGCACACCTGTACCATGCTCCCCCTGCACCTCCCTCCTGCTGGTCTCCAACCCAGCCTTCCCCCTCTCCCCTGGGCTTCTGCAGGCAGCCCTGCCGATGTCTCTGCTCTATTCAGGGCAACTAACCCAAGCAGTTTAACCCTGCTCCAGCTTTCAAGTCCTCCGTCAATGGGTGAGCAGTCATACAGACGCCTCGCTGCTCAGCTGCAAGCAAAAGCAGCAGCAGCCTCCCTCCCCTGCGACGCGCACACTTGTTCTTGCGTGCACACATGAGCTCCCCCCTTCTCCTCCTCTCCTCGCCAGGCGCTCTGACCTCCCTCTCCCCTCCGTCTCTCCCAGGCCCCTTGGCAGCTGACCCCCGTGCTCCTGCTGCTTCTCCGCCTGCTTCAAGGCTGAGCTCTGCAGCCGACTGCGGTTTGCATGGCGGCACGGGGAGTGCCAGAGCCCAGGGAAGGCAGGAGGGTCAGGCCATGGCACAGTGAAAATGAATAATGCAGTGCACATTGACTGCAGGCACCATGTTAATACTGCATTGCCAGGCGAAGCCTCCAGCTCTTTATTTCTTCAAGGCCTCCCGACCTAGGTCTGATCTGCAGCTATTTGCAGCTTTTAGCCCAGAAAGCAGAGGACTTTTTGCCGGGTGAGATGTAGAGGCAGACGCCACTTTTCGAGGATGAAGTTCCTACCACGGGCTCACTGACCCACCCCAGACCCATATGCTGCTCTGCCAGGCTTTCCCCCAGGTCTCAAGCCGTCACCCTCTATACCACGTGGGATCCCCGTATCTCACCCGTTGTACCTCAGGGTAGGGGACTGTCCTGTCCCATCCCGTTTCCATACACACCCACCCCTACAGATGCTTCCAGCCCTGAGTCCCTCCCCACCCCACACTTCTTCCACCCTCGCCAGGCTGCCTTGTTGCAGTCCCAAACCTGCCCCCCTTCCTGCTGACACCTTCCAGCCCCTCTCCACACCGCTGTTTCCATGCTGAGCGGCGACCCACCTCCCTCTACCCCTTCCCCACCAGCATCCCTCTGCCCTTTCTCCCTGCCCACAGCCCTGCCCAGGCAGGCAGGGATGCCCCAGCTTGGACTGAGCCTGCCAGGGCTGATGCAAACGGGGTCTGAACCTGCCATCAGGTGCCATGATTTTCCCATCCCGCATCCTTCACCAGAGATAAATGCCATGCAAGGGCCCCCAGTGGTGCAACCTCTCTGCGCTGGCAGGTGAGGGGCAAAGTAGCTGTGTCCCCCCTGGCTTGGGGGCTTCGGCGAGAAACAGCAATGCCCACAGCCGCTCCCCGCTTCATTTCTGGAGGTTTATTTCTCCATTTGGAGGATTATCCCCCCGGCTCCCTGGCCCCAGGGGTGAGCCCAGGTGGCCACTCACCTCTTCAGGCCATTTGGCTGCAAGAACAGGAGTCAGGGGGTCCCTCTGCAGCCCCCTCAGCGGCAGGAGCACTTGCAGGCGGCCACGACAGGGTAGGGGATCTGCCGCCAGGCACAGTGCGGGGGGCCGGGGGACCGGGGGGCCCAGCAGTGCCAGGCCAGCAGCTTGATGTGGGTGAGCTGCGCGGGGCGGCAGGTCATGCCGGGGGGCCAGGAGCAGCCGGGGGGGCCGGTCTCGCAGGCGGTGTGGCGCACCCAGCGGGGCCAGAAGACTGGTCCCAGGTCAACCCAGGTGGATGTGAGGCGGCAGGCGGCCCGCTCCACCAGCCACTGCCGCGGGTTGTGCGCCGGGGCCCCCGGGGCCTGAGGGGGCAGCCCGGGGCCGGGGGGCAGCGGGGGGGGCAGCCCCAGCCCCTCCGCCTCCCGCCACAGCTT
>NW_008794445.1:1787339-1808411 GCF_000699145.1 Aptenodytes forsteri
GCGCGCGCAGCAGGTGGGCGGCAGGGGCAGCGGTGCCAGATGGCGGCAGCGGTGGTGGTTCCCTGGGTTCCTCCAGCAGCGGCAGTAGGCGCAGGGCACCCAGCGGTGGGAGCAGGCAGAGGAGGAGGAGGAGGAGGAGGAGGAGGAGGCAGCCATAGCGTGGTCCCTCCATGGCGAGCGGCGCTGCGGCGGGCTGTGCCGGGCTGTGGGTTCTCGCTCCGCCGCATCCCCCAGGTTATCGCTGTGTCCCGAGGCATGGCCTTCCCCTTTTCCCTGGTTACAGCGGCTGATAGCGAGTGGGCAGGGGCACCCTGCTCCCTCCCGCCGGAGGGGCAGGCAGGGAGGAGAGGACACATCGTCCCTCCCGCCAGGCTGAGGGGTACCGCTGACGGGGGTATCAGGGCTGCCATGAAGGTGAAGGGGCTGGTGCCTCCTTCTCCTCCTCCGCATCCTACCCCATCGTTGGAAGAGGCATCCAGGACCTTCCCAGCAAAGGGAAGCTGGTGGCTTTCGGGTCTTGCTGGGAAAGGACCACCAAGCTGTGCTCGGCCTCAGCACGCCTGGAAGTCCGCAGGGCACAGGTCCCGTTGCGGGGGTGGATGCGGTGGCTGGGCGGTGGGGCAGGAGGGCTGCGTGGGTCACTGTCGCCTCTCAGCACATCAGCCAGCACATGTGCTGTCCTGGGCAGTGGTGAAGGAGCTGAACCTGGATGACAAGCCTCCCTGGATGGCTTGTCCTTCCTCCCCACACTGCAGTGCCCCAGCAGTGCTGGTGGAGGGCAGATCTGGGCTGGATGGAAAGCAAAACCTGCTTTCCCCTCCTTCCCTGGGTCAGACATTGTGGGAGAGACTCGATCTACTCTGTCCCTTCCTACTAACAATTAATAACAGCTAGTAATAGCAATTAATTGCTCATGCTCCAGAGGGTTTGGACCCATATCCCAAGGATGGGGCAGAGGCCAGGCTCACCCTGCTGGGATATTCATGTTCCCCGGAGGTGTTGGGCAACATGTCCTGAACACCCAGCATCAAGGGGTGCCCACAAGGCCCGCCAGGGTCCGTGGGACCCTGCCCCCCTCCATCCTCCCTCTCCCACCGGAGACTAGCGGGCTTTTTCTCTGCTGCCCACTCCTCGCTGGAGCGGGGAGCGGCTGAGGCTGCTGGAAGACTGGGCAGAGAGGAGTTAACTCCAAACCCAACCTCAGGGAGAGGGGAAAAAAAAACAACCCAGAGATCAATGGATCAGCAGCAAGAGCAGAGGGAGGGAAAAGGGGGAGACAGAGAGAGAGGAGAGGAGCTCCAGAAGGAGAGAGACGGTGTGGGAGCCAGGAGAAGAGAGAGCAGAGCTGGTGGCGGGCAGGGGGAGGCAGTGGAGCACTGGGCAGGGGTGACGGCGCTGCCCAGACAAAGTCTTCGGTGGCTTGCATCCTCCTCACCACTGCTGCCTGGCCTGGACCAGAGGTCTCCCCCGAGCAAGCGGTGAAGCTGCAGGCCCTTCCTCACAGAGGTGAGTGCTGGCTTCCCAAGCAAGGAGCAGCTGAGCAGGGATACGACAGTGCCCAGAGATGTCACGTAGGCAGCGGGGCAACATGTGCGTGCCCAGAGTGTGACCAGGGTACTCTGCTCGAGTGAGGAGATCCCACGGGGCCGGGATGGAGGAGCCAGGTAGTTACCAGTAGGACAGAGGGGACTGCAGAGCCAGAGAGGCAGGGACGACCTTTCGATGCAATACAGAGAGGCTGCTGGGAAGGAGAAGTGGCATGAGCTGAGGGATAGGGGAGCATGGGGCGAAGGAGCTTGCACGACCCAAAAAAAGAGTTAATTGCATGTCAACAGTTGCTAGATAACAGTGTCTTTCCCTCTTGGTTGCTGCTCAGCGAAGGACAATTTGTTCTAATGATAGCACAACATGGGGAAGGCTCATTAGGAGATAGGCTGTTGGCACTCCCCGCCTGAGCACAGTGTTACTCGGGGCTGGAAGAAGTTTTGCAGCAAACCACAATACCTTGAGCTGCAGTAATAATTACGCTCCTTCACAATGATCATCATGTTGTGTTTCAGGCAGCTGCAAGGTCTCCCCTGTTCCTCTCCTAACCGCCACTGTCCAGCCCATGACCACCTCTCAGCATCAGGAAGAGCTGCCCTGAGTCACCCCTCCTCTGTGGAGCACAACTACTGCAAAGGGAGCAAGGGGCAGCCAGCTCTAGGGTGGAGGTGGTCCCAGCTGAAGGAGCTCCCTTGAGGCAGGAGCGCGGCGGGGTGCTGCTGCTGTGGGTGTCATCCAGGCAACAGGTCCCTGCTGCCAGAGGTGGCACAGCCCTGGGGTGAGGGTGCCAGAACCTCTTGCGGTTCCTGTGGCCTTGTGTCCCTCATTGAGCCCTGTTGAACACCAGCCAGGATTTAGACTTGCCAAAGCAAGCAATCCCAAGAGGTTTAGCGGCTTGGGGATTGTAGGAGGAATGTAGGGGAGGCCAGGCGGCAGGGCAGGGTGTCCTTCGGGGGGCTGGGAGCACAGGAGGTGCCGTGGTGGGGACATGAATGCAGGCAGGAGAAAGGGGCTTCGGCTCCGCTCAAGCCAGGCAGATGTGGGCTGACTGATCCCAACAGCATTCTTGCCAGTGACGTCATGAGGATCTTGATGTCATCATTTAACCAGCTGGTTGGGACTGGCATCTCTGGGAGAAACATGGGCATCAGACAAAGGCTGGGATCAGGCACCCTAGGGCCAGAGCTCTGGTGGCCACTGTGGTCAACACCGAGCAGCACCTGCTTGCCTACAGCCATGCACAGGTGCTGTGTCTCCCTTTTTCCCCTCGCAGGTCCCTGTAGTCAGATGGGGAGATGCCAGGAGGCTGGAACGCCTCCTCTGACAGCCCAGAGTTGCGAGCTGCAGGGATTATTGTGCCCATCATCTTCTCCCTCATCTTCCTCCTGGGCACTGTGGGGAATGGGCTGGTGCTAGCCGTGCTGCTGCGGAACGGCCAAGTCAAGTACAATACCACCAACCTTTTCATCCTTAACCTGGCCATGGCTGACCTGTGCTTCATCGTCTGCTGCGTCCCCTTCCAGGCCACCATTTACACCCTGGATGGGTGGCTCTTTGGGGCCTTTGCCTGCAAGGCTGTGCATTTCCTGATCTACCTCACCATGTACGCCAGCAGCTTCACCCTGGCCGCCGTCTCCGTTGACAGGCAAGTGTCCCCTCCACTTTGAGTCCCTCAGCTCAGGGACATGTTTGCCACCCTTGAACTAAGGGGTGGGAGAAAGGCCAGTCTGTTGAGTGTCCTGTAAGGAGCAGGTAGGGTGTCCCCAGAGGCAGAGCCAGCCTCCCTATCTCCCCATGCCCTCTTCCAGCACCAAGCCAAGCTCTTGGCTTGGTTACCCAGCCCTCACTTAGGAAGGAGGAGTACAGGCACATGCTGAGGTTTGGTGTCCACCATGCAAAACCAAGAACGGCAAAACCCCAGGGCAACAGTGCACTAGAGGAGAAAGAGGGAGCCCTCTGGGACCTGCTCCTGTCCTTCTCTTCCCTGGTTCAAGAGGTATGCTGCTTGCCTTTCCCAAGCTAGCACAGCAGAGTGGGCAACAGAGATCCCAGACCCACTGTTGGGATGACCCTGATCTCTATGTGAATTCACCGTAACCCTCCCTACCAAGAGGTGGGGAGGGGAAGAGATGGGTGGCTGCGTGGGAAGGGGTGCACAGATGGCAGCTCCATGGGGCGACAAGGTATCACCTCACGTATGTTGTATTTGGTCTCTCCTTCTCCATCCCCTCCTCGCCAGGTACCTGGCCATTCGCTATCCGCTGGAGTCCCGGGATGTCCGTACCTCCCGAAACGCAGGAGTGGCCATTGTAGCGATCTGGTCCCTGTCACTGCTCTTCGCGGGGCCTTACCTCAGTTACTACCAGATTGTCCATTACCACAGGGTGCCCATCTGCATCCCCATCTGGGAGGACCAGCGCCGAAAGATTCTGGACATCGTCACGTTTGTCTTTGGATACCTTCTGCCTGTGACCGTGGTGAGCCTGGCATACGCCAGGACCATCAAGTTCCTGTGGACCTCCGTAGACCCCATAGAAAGGATCTCAGAGTCCCGGAAGGCCAAGCGTAAGGTCACCAAGATGATTGTGGCTGTGGCCATCCTGTTCTGCCTCTGCTGGCTGCCCCACCACCTGGTCATCCTGTGCTTCTGGTTTGGCCACTTCCCCTTCAACCGAGCCACTTATGCTTGCCGCCTGGCTTCCCACTGCCTTTCATACGCCAACTCCTGTCTCAACCCCATCATCTATGCCCTCATCTCCAAGCATTTCCGCAAGCGTTTCAAGCAGGTGTTCACCTGCCTCTTCTTCCAGAACAAGACCAGGAAGAAGAAGAAGAAGAGAGTTGAAAAGAAAGTCCACGTGGTTAATGTGGGCAAAGGCTTCACCAACAGCACCAGAGGTTTCTATGGAGGCAACACTGAGGTGACCCAGGTCCCAGAGGAGAACACCAGGAAGAGGGTCCCTGAAGGTGCCAGTCATGATGCGAGAGCATGGTCTCACCAGTTACAAGATGCCATGGTCTCTGTGCAGAAGGAGCTGCTGGAAGAGGAAAGTTTGGCAACAGCTGGCCATCCCCTAGCCATGACCCCTCCAAGAGGAACTGAGGAGTTTCTGACTGTTCATTACAGATGAGCAAAGTGAAGAAGCCTGTTTTCCAGCCTGTGAGTAACCACTCCATTCCCAAATGGGCAGAACAATGTGGGGCAGAGGGGAATGGACACAGCAGAGCCACCGAAACCTCCTGTGGCAGTGGTTAACCCATTGTCCCCACTCACCTTCACTCACTGGCCCACAGCATTCATATAGGAATGGCACAATCCACCCATACAAATGCAGAGTGGAGGGACACTTTGATGTGATGCCAAGAGTGGCATTCCTGCAACAGGTTTTAAGGCCTCCATTTCCCAACTTCCTAACTTGCTAATTTTGTGCAGTACCTTGAAACTCTAAGAGGGAGGCAACCAAAATGAAAACATCCTGGTAGGAAGCCCAGGCTGTTAAAGGCACATCAGAGCATGGGTGGGAAGGGTGGAGAGAGTGCACGGGGACCTGAGTGACAATGGGGTAGCTGGCAGCCTCTCTCCCTGGCAGGGCTGGGGTGCTGTGCCCAGCCCCAAGCAGTAAAACGCTGTTCCCTGCCCACATGTCCTTTTCCCATGGTCCAGGGCCAGCCCTAGTCCACCTCCATCCCTCTCCCTAGCCCCTGCATCCAGATCAGAGGGCCTTTGCCACACTGTCTTACGTGCAAGGAAGCTAGCTGTCTGTGCCAACAGCTCGATGATGCAAACTCTGCGGCAGTCACTAGTCATGCTCAAACGATTTATGTCACGGCAGGTGAAGATTGGAAAGGCTTGTGTGCCGACACCTCTGCGTGCCTCCCCTCTGCACCTGTGGCTTCTCTGAAGTTCAAGGAGGAAAGGACCATCTGTCCAGTCTCTTCCCTCCACCCTGCCCCACCAGAAGTACTTGCTGGAGGATGTTTCCTAGAGCTCTGTCCCACCTGGCTTTAGCTCTTGCAAGCAGATCCTGCAGAACGCTGTCCCACTTCCTAATGCCGCTTGCAGTTCAGAAATATTTCCTGGTAGCCATCCCCAGTTCTTCCTAAACAAACCTGGTAACTCCTCCTTCCACCATGTTGTTCCACCTGATCTGCCCCTCTGCTTACTTTCTGTTTGCCTTTTGCAAATTCCTGAGGGATGCTGGCTCCTCTTTGATCTTTGCTTGCTACTCAGAGTTTTATCCCTTCCTTCTAGGGCTGAAGGACCTGTTGCTCTCTGATTCATTGCTATTAGCCCCATGTGTGTGGTTTACTGACTTGGCCAGACAGTGTTTTCCACTTGATGGTGATGATTGTGAGTGAATTGATGGCTGTCACCAAAGCAGAAGAAAGTAGCTAAGCTGCAAAATGAGCTGTGGAGCCAGGTGACAGCTGTGGTGAGGCAAAGGAGAAAGAAACAGACCCATGTTCAATCCTGTCTCCTCGGTGCCCCTTTCTACCTGCTGGAGAGGGTTTCTAGGAGAGCATGAGGCCAACACTGCTCAGTAGATTGGGACATCTTCCAAGACGGCCACTGTTGTGGGATTGCTGTGGGACCCATGTCTGCCTGGGAGCAAAACTTTCCCCTGGTCTGTCCCCTGCTGCCCCGAGCAGCAGTGGAGGAGCCTTTGGCTGTGGTAGCAGCTCAAAGACACCTCGCAGCAGGGCCAAGCATCCCCCCGGCCTGACCATGGGAAGGATGGGAAGTGCCACAGAGATGGTGCGGTGGGACAAAAATCACATTCACCAGAAGGTGCTGGAATTTCTCCCCTGCTTGACCTGAATAAACCCCACTAATTTCCTTCACCTGCCACGTTTGCTGTGTGCTGGATACAATCTCTGCCCGGCATGGGGCTCTGCAGTTTGGGCTGGAGGCGGTGGAGGCTGTACAAGCTGTCTGACCACAGCCTGGTGCTCCCAAGTCACTAGCAGGGCGTCATTTGTTTTATTTGACTTTGCAGACACTGCAGAAGTGTACAAAAGAAGCAAAGCTGAGGGTTTTAAGATGGATCCAGCACTGCTGGTGTTCAAGAGAAAGTCGTAGGAGAGGGGGAGACAGAAGAAGAGAGAGGGAAAAGGAGGGATGGTGAGAGGACGGGGGGGGGGGCAATATAAGTGATAAATGTGTGGCGGGAGCCATCCACAGGGACAGAAAACGGCAGTGAGAAGGCAGGGCAAAGGGAGGGGCTAGAAGCAGAGGGCAGAAGGGAGGACGAGGGGGCATGAGGGAGGCGGGAAGTAATGTGCTGGCAGAGCACCCACATTTTGGCAGGAGCCTTCTCCCCACCCCAGCAGTGTCACACTGCTCCGGAGCTGCGGTGAGCATCGCTTCTCTGTGTTGGACCCCAGCCCCACAGCAGCTTTCTCCAGCATTTTTCTGCATCATCAGGCTGCCGGAGAAGCCCAGAAAAACACCATCCAAGCAAGGCCTTTGATCAGTCTAGTGCATATGGGAGGGAGGGAGGGAGCCGGTGGGATTTGCATTGCTGCAATGCCGTGATTTGCCGCGGTGCCTGGCAGAGCTAGGCCTGGGCACATGGCTGACTTCACACAGCTCCAGTTTTGTCATGTAGGCGTGACATGAGTGGAGAAGGGAGAGGGGCCGAGCGGGGTACTCGGCTTCCCCAGTGTGCCAAGTCCATGTGCCACAGGTAATCACAGCCGCCTGAAGCCATCCTCTGCGGGGATGAGACAGCTTCGCTGTGGGGACGTAAACTCTGATGCCACCTGGCTTGTGAGTGCAAGCAGGACAGATCCTGCTTTGTTTGCCAGCACAGGCGTAGCCCCTGAGTATCAGTCCTGTGTCTTGGGAGCTTTTGGTGATGCTGTAGGACAAGCCCAGGAAGAAGCCCTAGGAAGGGGACAAAGACAAATCACCTGAGAGACTGGGAGGAGGAAAGGGACTGCTTTTGCCAGCCAGGCAAGCCCTGAGGAAGGGAAAGGGACCAGCCCATGGAAGGACCTCCATGGTGAGAGGTGAGGGAGAAATCTCCGTTAGCATCACACTTCCTGATCACATCCCAGGGACTTTGCTTTCCTCTGGGAGAGGTCAGGATCATCAGGGCCACACCTTATCCCCACTGAGACAGTTTTCTGTTGGCAGCGAAGGAGATGAGCTTGCTCATTCAGGACCGTTAAACTGAGCTCAAGCCCCACAGAGCTCCTCAGCGACCTCCTCCGCAATCCTGCAGCCGGGACCGGGATGCCTCGGCCTCAAATCATCAGACCTGCCACTGTCCCAGCTCAATATTTACAGTAAACTTTACATGATTGCAAGAGCCCTCCTTTTCCTTAATTACATATGGCATTTAATTAGTGCTGTGTGGCTCCTGAATGTGTAACTCTTAATGTGAAGCAGATCTTCACCCAGAATGCCCTAAGAGCAGGTGAAAGAGGCAAAGCTTGGCAGAAAGTGTTTAGTGAGAGCAGTGACATTGAGGGACACTCCAGACTTCCACGCTGAAGCTGGGAAGCAGTTACACATCATCATGGCAGCAGTAGGTTTCAGAGTGAACACATTTGCCCTGAACGAGGCAGATCATTCTCCTTCCACGGCAGTTCACTTCCCCCAGCCCCGCTGCCCACAGCCAGCATGTGCATGGAGATATCCCTCCCGGCGAAGCCCTACGGGCTGATGCAAGATGGACACGCAAGGGCTGGGTGCTCTGTCAGTCTCCGTAGCCTGGAAATCTGCCAGGACCACACTGCTCGCTTTCTAGCTAATTAAAACAGCGAGGGAGCTAATGCTGGGGAGCCCCAGCCGGCAGAGAGGAGCCATTCACTGCCAGCCCACTGATCGTCAGGAGCCGATTGCCAACGTGAGCCTGCGGCAAATGCGAAGTTGCTGGAGGCTGTGCAGCCCCGCTGGTGGTGTCCTGAGCCCTACATGGGCTGTGGAAGTCACTGGTGTCCTCGCTTGTCCCCATGCATGGTGGGACCTCATCAAGGCAGCTGGAGGCTGCATCCAAAGCAAAGGGTTTTTGTCCCCATCCTTGCCCATCGACACTCTCAGTGCTGTAGGCGTTGTACAGCGGGGATGGGGGACATCAGGCAGCAAGGGGCTCACAGAGCTGTGGTGTGCGTGAGCAGAGCCACAAGCCCCCCCTTATTTCTCTTCTCTTTCCGTCCCCTGCTTCTGCTTGCATAAACCTTCCCTTATTGCTTTGTCCTGCCCACTCTTAAAATTCCCAGGCAATGTGTTATTTCTAACCCTCGCTGAAGCTGTTGCATGCCTCGCTAGAGCTTAGCTCCAAGGACACCCCTTTCCCCGTGTGGAGGCCAGCTGAAGTGCTGCACTGGGAATTATTTTTCTTTTTCCATTCAAGTATTTGATGTTGCTCTCTGCACCTTGAGCCTCCCTCGTCTCCTATCCCTGTTTCTGATTCCTCCGGCTCCCCCTCCTCTGTAGTGGTTGCCGCACCTCTGTAGCCAATGCCTTTTGGCAACATGTCCAGCGTGCTTTGCCTACCTTCCCGGGGATGGCTAGTCCTGGAGCTGCCCTTTGCATGTGATGCTGTGGCTGGTGGCCAGCTCGCATGGCCACAAGCAGCCTCCAGGTAACATGAATATCTGCATCATTTCTGGGGCTGAGGCCCCACTTCACAGCCCAAAGCATTGGAGGGAGAAGGGAACAGTGGTCGGGAGCAGTGATGCTGGCACAGCCAGACGCTGCCTGTTCTTGCCCGCTTGCGGCCAGGCTGTTGCTTGCCCCTGCTCCTCCTGGTCCTGGCTTGCAAAAGGAGTGGATCAGATCAGGACTGACTGCTGCACTTTGGGGTGAAGCCTACATAAAACAGGACAGAGGAGACAGGGAGAAAACCTGGGGGAGAAGGTGCATTTAGCACGGCAAGCATCTGCAAGCCCCAGCTCCCATCCCTAAGCTCTGCCTGGTGTTAAGCCCTGATTTTGGGGAGCACATGAGTGGGAAGGGCAGATGCTGAGCCTGGCTTGGGGAGGCTCTGGAGCCAGAAGGGAATTCCTGTCTGCCCAGTAACAGCGTGCACGCTCCAACTGGTTTCACAGCTCAAAGGCAGAGCCAAAGAAAAGGTGTCATGTCCTTGATATAGAGCTGGGTTTAATTAAAACTGAAGGAGCTTGATTGCTGCTTTCCACGTAGCCTCCCCTCCAGACTGATTAGCATTCTGCAGTCTCTGCTCCCAGCTTCTCGCCTTAATTAATGACTCCTTGCTTATATTTTCTTTCCTACTTGTCATCACTCGGGCTGATGAGCTTGGCTTTAACCCTGCAGAGGCCGGTTTGCCAAACCCACTGAGCGCAGCCGCGCCAGGAGCTGGCACAGGGCAGAGGGAACAGGAGAGGCAAGGGCAGGTCAGGGCTTTGCGGCCAGTGGTCGGCACCAGCTCCCCTGCAAGCTGAGCATAGCTGACCTCTGCGGAGCAACTTAGTCCTGCCAGTTGTGTGCCGGTTCTGGTGCCCACGCATCTCCCCAGCGTGCGTGCTGTCAGCCTGATGCTGCTGGGAGATGTCAGACCCAGGTACCAAGAAGCTCATGTGCAAATCTGGCAGCCCTGGTGGCAGTTTCCCTGTCGGCAGACAGATGTGGCTGGGGGAGGCAGAAGGCCAGGGGAAGCTGTTACAAGGACAGCTCCTAATTCCCCGGCAGGGCAATGGGCTCAAGCACTGCCCTTGCACTCGTGGGAACAGGACCTTGTACAGACACTCTGCAAACAGCCAGGACAGCACTGCAAATGCATCTCGCGGCAAGACAGCCTTGCCGGCCAGAGAGGTAACGGTGTGACAGGGGTGGTCAGGGCACGTAGCACTATCAGCTATAGGGAATTCTGCTTATTTGCTTTTGGGTTTAGCTGCTGGTTCCTAATCCACGGCCAGCCTTAGCAGGTTGCCAGTTGATTATTTTAATTCTTCCAACAACCACGTGCTCTCTTCCCCTCTCAGAGCTTTCAGAAAAGCCCAGAGAAATGCTATTTGCCGTATCTCCTTTATCAGCTACAGTTTTGATTAAAAACTGCTGGCTCTTCCACCTAGTCGCCCCGTGGGCCCTGAGCTGCCCAGGGCTGCTCTCCCATGCTGGCCAGGCACAGTGCATGAAAAAGGCATCTTTCTGCAAGCAGCTTTCCATGATGGGGGAGATCTGTCTTGCTCACGGAACGAGCAGAGGAAGCAGGCGAAAGAGTGGGAGGTTTGCCAGAGATGCTTCATGGGGCTTCTTTAGCAGTGCAGATAATTACAATGATGGATTTGGAGTCTGCTAGAAAGGCAAAGGTGGAGGAAGTAATGGAGTTCAGATGTTGGCTCGATACCCTGGAGTTTAATTATTTCAGCTGCTGAAGAATTGAACAGATTCTTGATGTTTGCACATACTGCAGTGTGCACTTTGCATTCCCTTGCATGGGTGAGTGGCCGCTTCAGAGAAAGGCCTTTTGCTTAATAACATCCATGCAGCTTTGTTAGGAGGCTTTGTTTAGGGCTGTTGCTGCTGCTGTGGGTCCTTGATGAGACACAAGCAGGTTTTCAGTCTTCGCTTGCTTGGATGATCCAGATCCTCAACCTGGCTGGTTTCGGTTGCGTCTTACAGCACAGCAGCGGCTGCAGAGCCGGGGAGGTTGCTGCTGGGTTCAGTGGCTGGGGATTCAGCGCGTCACTGCAGAGCCGTGCTCTGAATGAGGAGGGGAAATGGAGTGTATTTGGAGGCCAGGCAGCGGTGAGGGGGAAGCAGGGCCCTGGGTCAAGTCCTGGTTGGCACGGCATGCTGGCAGCCTGACGCCACGGCCCCAAGGAGGGGGATGCACCACCACTCGGGAAGGGACCTGGAATGTGTTTGATGGTGTAGCACAAGAAAAACGAGGAGGTTGGCCTGAGTTTAATGGCAAAATAAATAGCAGAGGGAAACCTGTGCTGTTGTTTTCATTCTTTGTTACTGCAGCAGACACCTCTGGAATATGCGGAAAGCTGCCACCAGCCTCACATCTATGGGTTGTGCAGGGAAATATGTGGCCCGGGATGCAAGGGCAGGGGGAAAAGCTGCTGGGAGAGGCCAAAGACTCCAGACCAGGAGCAGCAGAAAAAGCAAACAGTGCCAGTGAACAGCTCTCGGCATGTTCAGCATGAACAGCATGAAGCCGCACTCTCCTCCTCCCCTGGAACCTTTTCTTTCCTTCCTTCCCTCCCCAGCACCTAACTGTCTTTTGAGATACAGTTGCCGGACACAGCAGGGTAGTCAAGGCTTTGGCATGACCAGCAGAAACAAAGAAACCTAAAACTTTTCTCAGTCCAGTGCCAAACACATGACATGGCTCTCAGCAGCCCAGTGCTTCAGCCCTGAGGCAGGAAAGCAGAACTGAGTGTGGTGATTCCTACATGGTGCTTTTCCCACCCCCGAAAACCAGATCCCCTTTTCTCTTTCTTATCTGGTATTATCGCTAAAGTAGTGGCAAAACTTACTTCTTACAAGCCTGCTTGTTTTATTTGCCTCAGCTCATTGTACCAGTCTCCGGGGGACTACCAGTGCTGCCTCACCTCTCATAGAGGGAGCAGTGCTGCAAAAGAGGCAAGGCAAACACTCAGCTGGCTGCTGCACCCCCACCTTTCCCCTCCGAGCATACAGTCAGGAGCAGTTATTAAAAACTCCAGCACCAGGCAAGACAAAGGCCTGAAGAGCTGTGGACAACAATATCATGTGGGCTCAGGTTAAAAGCTTTGCTCCGAGCCCCAGCTAGGTGTATTTGGGTTTTGAGGAAAGCTTCTAAGCTGCGTCTAGCTAGCAGACAATGTCAGCAACTAAGGTAACTGCAGCGATAAAGAGCATTTCAGCTGCCTGCTCTTCGGGCACCTTAATGGTCTCCTCAGCAACAAGGCTGTTGAGTGCAGAAGCGTTGACAGCTGGGTGTATGTGCACACCAAGACTAGGCTGTGAAGATGGGAAGAAACAAGAGAAGTAAAGACTGGACACGAAGGTCACCTGCCCCTCACACAGGGACCACCCTGGAAATTCTCTGCCCTGCCCAGATGTCCCTCCCCAGCCCCTCATCCCCTTGCTGTCTCTTCACAGCACAGCCATTTTACCTGGCATGGGGCAAGGCACGAGCTCAGCCGCCTTCTCCCCACCAGCTCCGTACTTATGCAGGAGTGCAGACTGGGCAAGGCTGCTTTTCTTCTTTGCAAAACATCCCATCTTCCAGCTTGAAACAATCCCGCTGAGATTCTCTTTCCTCTATTTGTACGGTTTCACAGCAACTAACTAGATTTAAAGTTTGGATTTCTTGGCTGTGGGAGTCAAGATCAGGTGGTGAGTCAGCAACCATGTACTTCGACCTGCAAACAGACTGGTGTTTGAATTCAAACAACTTTGTGTTGTCGCTTCTAATTTCAGTACCCGGTATGAGGGTAGCAGTTACCAAATCCGGGGCTGTGCCTGGGGCCTGGAACATAGGTAAAGAAAAAGGAACGAGCCGCTCTGAAAAAAGAGAGAACTTGGCTGAGTAGTCTGAAAAGGCTGACAGAATTTTATTTAAGTTCAAAATACAAAAAGGTCGTATTGTCTCCCACCCCCTCATTATCCTTCGCATCCAGCATATCGTAACCAAGTATCAGTATTCACAGTGACAGCTCCAGCCAAACCGCAAGACCGTTAGTCCCAGTCACGGCCTCCAGCACCCCACAGATGAACCTATCTAAAAGCCATGCGTATTTCTGGTATCTCAGCTTTGAACATGGAGGTCCACTTAGCCTTTTCCTGGACAAGAGGCCAGATATTAGAGAACACGCTGACCTGAAGGTCTCTGAAGAATGCTCCAAACTGTGGCTGTTGCATGGTTAAGCTGACTCGTAAGAATGGACACTTCCAAACCAGCGATTCCCAAGCTGTGGGATGGGTATTGCCACCGGCACACCATGTCATAGAATCATTGAGGTTGGAAAAGACCTCTAAGATCATCGAGTCAAACCGTCAATGTCATTTAGGTGTGGCACACAGGTGGGAACTTGGATTGTTATTGGGCATGTTCTTGTCACCCTGCTGCTATTCGTGCCCTACCAACAAGATTTATGGACTGTGGGATGGGTATTGCCACCGGCACACCATGTCATAGAATCATAGAATCATTGAGGTTGGAAAAGACCTCTAAGATCATTGAGTCCAACCGTCAATGTCATTTAGGTGTGGCACACAGGTGGGAACTTGGATTGTTATTGGGCATGTTCTTGTCACCCTGCTGCTATTCATGCCCTACCAACAAGATTTATGGATCCCTGCTCCAAAACAAAGCTATCTACATCTTCATTACCAACCACAGTGGTGCAGAAGCAAGAGATTAGCAAGGGCAATTCCCTGCATCCTTCATAGCTGCATCACTTCAGGCTCCCAAGAGAGGTCACAACTCGCTCCTCATGCTGCACTTAAGGTCCTGGAGCAGCACCTCTCCATGACAAGCAAGAAACACAGTATGGGTCAGCTCTGGGTTTGGTGCTGCTGTGGCAGCTGTAAATCCACCTCCATCCCAGCCCAATAATACAGTTGAATACACAACACCCCCTACTGCAACTGGACTTCTTGCCCAAGACCGCCAGTAATAGGAAACACAAAAGTCAAGTCAGTTATGGTGAGTTTTTTTGCAAGATGTAGATGTCCGCCTAAAACTGCGCTAGGATTAAGTCACCCCCCAAACTTTATTCTTGCATCACGGCAGCTCTGACCTGCTAGCTGTCTACCTGGGTATTTTTTGCAAGTGTTTCACTGTAGTATTTAAGCACTAACTTGCAGCAGTGATTTAAAAACCAGGGCCAGTGAAAGCTGTTAGTCTAGTGATTAAAAGCTTTGTATCCCATTTGTAACCAGATAGATTCTCTGCCCTCTGACCGCAGGCTCTGGGGAAGGTTAGGATTAAGCCTCGGTGCGTGTTTCTCAAGGCAGTATGTTTGCTCAGCTGCTAGCATGCAGAATTAAGTGTGTGTTCTTCTCACAGCACAAAGCCTTCTGTTGTCCAAGGCATCATCCAGTTTCTCCCCCATGCAAGTAAGTACTGCAGAGGTGGCAAAAGGTGCCTGTTCCAAGCATTTCTGTGATGTTGGCCAGCTGCTGAGGGCACTAGTCAGGGCTGGTGACTGCACATGGCATCAGCCACCACCTACATCGAGCTGAAGTGCTCAGGAGAAGGCAGAGTATCTCTGGAAGGGGTACCCTATTCAGTGCCAGCCCATCTGACAAAAAGAAGAGTAACTCTTTTTTTCCAAAATTCTCAGTTGCAGCACTCTGTTGTCTCTGTTGTCCAAAGCCTGCTGCCTCCCCATGAGGCAGCTGTGGCAGCACCCACAGGGACAGTCTGAGCACCACTGGAGAGTGGATCTGGCAGGAACGTCTGCTGGCAGCAATGTTTATTCAGCGATCTGAGAAGCAAGCTTCAGCTTCCTCTTTCTCTCTCTAAGGCTTCTCCTGCTGCATCAGGAAGATGATTTGGAAGCCCATTACCTCTTCTCCATCTTCTGCATCTGCAGGCTGAGCGACGTGAAGCTGGCCAGGAGGTCTGTAACCTCGTCCACCTGACAGAATACAGTTGGCCGTTAGGCAAAGGAATGCAGCTGCGCAGCTGACCACCGACACAGAAGAAACCCCCATGCAGCAGGGACCACCCTTGCACCAAGACTGCCAGGAATGCCCACGCTGAGGTTATACTAGGACACGATCCCTTTGGTCCCACAGTCGTGTGGGAGGGCTCCTGCCCTCACGATCAAACAAGTCCTAATCTAAGGCAATGGGAGCTTCTCCCCATTCCTCAAGAGGTCGATGCTTGACCTCCACCTTGCGTGATTTAGCCAGACCGTAAAAGAGAAGTGTGTTGGTGCATTACCCAGAACTCAACAGTGGTATCAGGGCTGTTTCCTCTAAGCCTGTTTCTAAGGGCCAACCTTTTGTAGAAAAAACCCAAACAGGCCCTGCAACCCTGTGTGGTTGTGCTGATCCTGGCCTTAAAATGCCTGTGCCCTCGGCCCATCTGATCTTCAGCTTCTCTGCTGAGCTGCCAGGCAGAGTGATGCTTTCTGCATTTTGAATTCCAACCCAAAGGAGTACCACGAGTCATCACATAACTTGCCCACTTTACCCAACGTGAGCAAGAACACTTCCATAACCGTGTCTTCAATGTCACCTTGCTCATGCAGTTGCATTCCCCTAAGCACAGAAGTCACAACACAAGTAGGTGAGTCACATAGCTCAACGCCGCCTACCTGCTCCTTTGTGCTAGTCATCTGTAACCTGGAGCAGAGGTCATCCAGCTGTTCCTTTTGCTCATGCCTCCCCAAACGCTCCAGGTATTCCCGCAACATCTGGATAATCTGAAACCAACAGGCATAAGAGGCAAACATCAGACAGCTGCACCAGGCTGGGATGTTTTTACAGGAAAAATTAAATTACGGTCAAATTGCCAAGCACAGCCTTGACACTGTGGTACGTGGCAGAATACATGACCCACAGAAAAGAACACATGCAAAGCAACCAGAAAGCACTAATGGCAGCATCAGAGCCCAGTGAGTCACCAGAGGCATTGATCAGCCACAGATGGACTAGTCGTGATCCCTGTGCCTGGTTTAAGAACGGGGAAGAGAGACAGGCCCAGCTGAAGAAGCACAAGGTCTAGCCCCGAAAGCACCAAGCTTTTCTTTATGGCCAGCTAGCTTCCCTCACTGCAAGGAGCAGGGACTTCCCACTCCAGCAGGATCTGCTTGCGCACCGAGGATGAACATTCTTGTGGCTCCTATATGGCTCCTGAAGCGAGGCCCACACCTCGTGCATTTGTGATGCAGCCCCGTGACTGCTTTCCTACCCCATGCCTCCATGTATCGGAGCAGGGCAGGCTGCGCTAGGAATGCAAAGTCCCTGCTGGAATGCGTACAAGCCATGGTTACAGCCCCATGCTGTGGTCCCTCTCCGGCCACAAGGCATCTGTCTTACATGGTGGTTGAAGAAAAGAGAGTGCTCCATACAGCCCGAGAATTAAGACATTCAATGCATCCTTGACCTACCAGAGCCAAGAGAGGCCCTGCAAAAACTCAGAGTAGTGGTTGGGAAAAAGGAAGGTCTCTGAAAACAGAAGGAAAAAGTCAAACTCTCCCCAGAGCAGCTAAGAGCCTACAGACAGGTATTTAAATAAAGGGCGCAGGAAACTGCCAGGGGCTGCACCGCCTTACCAGATCATGGGACTGTTTCTTTTACCTGTTTCACTTCAAGGCGTACGGCCTCCAGGCTGTGGGAGAGTCCTTCCTGCAGGATGTTTAGCTTTGATTTAGCGAGGTGCAGTGGGGTTCTGCCAGCTCGATCCAAGGCATCAACTCTGGCCCCTGCAGGATGCACGAGCAAGAACAGAAAGTGAGGTCTGTCTTCAAGGCTTAGTGTCCCCGGGGAGTATCAACAGGGGCAGGGCAGGAAAGGGACAGGCTGTAATTGTTATAGAGGAAACGTTACCTCCGCGCAGCAGCGTGGTGATGACGGGAACGTGGTTCGTGCAGGCAGCTGGGGAGGGAAAACACAGGACACACAACTCAGAGGTACTAGCAAACAACAAGGGAGTTTCTGCTCAAGCACGGAGCTTGCTGTTTCCCAAAGGGCTCTTTGCCATGGGAAAGAGGAACAGCCCAACTGCTAAGGGTAACCTCACGCGCAAGCCTGGGTACTCTCTCTGGAACAAATGTCATGCTCCTTGGGGCTGGCAGAGGGAGAGAAATGGATTTTCTCTACCTCTGACCCTTAAACCTTCATGACGAGTGAAGCTAATGAAATGCAAAGAGTCTCTCCTAGGTCCTTAAAGCTGAGGATGCATACTGTGGTACACAGGAAAGAGGAAGGTGGAGAGGAAAGAAACAGCAAGGCGGTGTTCACCTCACCTCTCTGCATGCAAAGCTCATCTGTTTGGCACTTACCCAAGTGTAAGGGGGTGTTTCCCAGCCCATCCCTCTGGTTTGGGTCAGCCCCATGGTCCAGAAGCAGTTGCACTGTAAACAAGGAAACAGAGCCACATCAGTCCCTTCCCTTTGCCCCACAGGTCAGGCCCACATGGGCCGCAGGTCCACGCGGCAGCCACCAGGCTGCCTTAGGGATGCTCCTGTTCAGCTCATCAGCTTCCTCCCAGAGACAGGGGACGGAGGTTTGCGCAGCAATGCAGAAGGACCCAGCACAAAGCCAGGCAGTGCCACTGCCCCTGGGCTCCCTGAGGGGAAGAACTGGGACTAAGGACACCCTTCCTTCTGCACCGGTACAGCCCTAGAGCTGGGAGCTCCTGCTGCCCCTTCAGCAGGGGGACATGGCAAGCCCTGGAGCCAGAGTTCAGCTGGCAACTTTGCCACAAAACACACGGAAAACAGCAGTCTCTGTCATGTGCTGAACCAAAATAAAGAGCATCCTTTGAAATCTCTGCCACAGAGAAGTCAGATGACAGAACTCCCCCTCCCCACTCACCGATGTGATCGTTGCCGTTGCAGGAGGCAAAGTGCAGGGCTGTCCGGCCTTTGTCGTCCGCGGCACAGGGGTCAGTTCCGTCCTCCAGGAGTTGCTGCACTGACAGCACCAAGGAGGAGAAAGCAGGTAAGCTGAAGGGGCACCTGATCAGAAAGGCGTAACGCTACCCACTCTTCTGCGGTTAGATACACTCTCTGCTAGCTGTCAAGTCAACCGGACTTGAACCAGCTCCAGCCAGCATCCTGGCTCAGCAGAACCAGCCTAGGCAGTGTACCCTCCACCCTCTGTTACAGCCTTCACCAGCTTCCACGTACTGCCACAGAGACAAGCCAACAGCTGTGATGGCTAAGGCTAAGGATCCATCCAGCCAAATATTCAAGCTCCTAGGACAATCAGCAGCAAATGCCTACAGAAGAGTATAAAAAGACGGCAAGGATGCGGGGCTAACTCTCACAGCCTTTAGTCAGCTGCATCTCAGGCACTTCCCAAGCCAGAAATAGCATCCTGTGCTTACTAGCCCTCCATGGGCTTTCTCCGTGGATTTGCACAGTCATCTTCTGCATCTGTGTAAACTTTTCACATCAACATGGACCTGCAGTGAGAAGTTTCACAGTGTAACTCCATGCAGTGAGAAAAAACACCTCTTCACACTTGTTTTGAATATGCCACTTCCTAGATTCATCTGAAACTCCTAGGTTTTGCCATACTAATGGTGGCTACTGATTGGGAAGCGGGCAGGTGAGCGCACCAACCTGGCAGCAGCAGTGCAAATATACCCTTAGGAGACAATGTGTTAAAGTGAGCTAGTGAACAGCCCGAGTAGCCATACCATCATCTACTCACACTTGTTCCCCCTGCTTTTCCACTCAGCTACTTCTTCAATGCCACCACTGACACTTCTTGTAACCTGAACTACCTCCTTTTCTCAGATAAGAAGGAAAAACCTGCTCACACAGAAAGACAGAGAAACCAGTATGACTCTCCAGTACTGGGTATAACAAAGGCAAAGAGACCAGTAAAGGCTGAAAAGATCAGCCTCAGTGAAAGCAGCATCTACAGCAACATGTGTAAGGGCAACTGTAAGGGCTATTACTCCTGTGGTTTTGAGATTATCCTGATATAGTAATCAGTGTGTAAAATAAAGCTCATTCCGTAGCTGTTAAAAATACTGACAGATTCGCTACATTTTGAGATCTTTAATAGCATGTCCTGCAACAGTCAAGACTGACCAGTATTGGAGACAAGAAACTAGATAGCTCAGACCACTGAAAGCCACCATTGGTCTCAGCTTCCAGAGATCGACTTATAGTCACATTTGAATTTCTTCTTCCTGTACACCTACTGCTTTAAGTGTGGTACAGAAGTGAAAGGAACACCTGAAAAGATGGAATTGGCATTAACAGGGGATGTTTGATACTCCAGAAGAAAGACAGGGAGACTGACAGTACCACCAGTGAGAACCATCAATGGGGAGCACTTTACCTAGTCCTTCCCTGAAGTCAGTAGGAAATGACATAACCTCTCCCACCCAGTGCCACCACAGGAAACAGCAAAGACTTTTATTTGTTGATGAAGAATAAATTCATCATCAGACACTTCCTCAAGTTGCAGAGCACACAAAAGACAGCAGGACTGTAAACAGGGGAACCTGTGTATCAAATACAGGTGTAAAACTCTTAAGATGGATTGAAACCAAGACTTTCATAAAGCCTGATTCTTTCATTCTTCCTCTTGACTTGGCGACTGAAGCCAAGCCTTTGTGTACTGACAGAGCTCACAGATGAACCTTATCCATCAGTTCATGAAACAAGGTGTATTGTGGAGCTGAAGGGTGAAGCACACCAGACAAACCCCCATCCTGATATATTGGGAGTTTCTACAGGTCAAATCAGTTTCTAATTCTGTTCACAGAATGGCCCGATGAACAGTTAGGCCAGCACAGCTGAGGGGACAGTATAGTCTAAGGAGGGACAATGATAAGGGCCAGACAATATAGGCCAATATTGCTGCTGGACACTTCATATCAAACCCCACCTAATCTACAGAACCGAGAGGTAAAGGGAGTCACAGATAGGTCACGAGCCTTCTCTAAAGTCACTGTGAGAGGCAGAGTCCAGCACTGGTCCTGGTTCTGATCTACTGGGTCACATTGTCTCATCACACAGGGTATGGCTTAGATAATCATAGCTTTTCCACTTTACCAAAACAATACTTTCTTGCTGCTTACAACTGGGCAAAAGTTACGTACCAAAAAAGCTGGAATAGTGCAGTGCTGATTTAGCTTAAGGCAGTTGGAAAACTAACGCTATGAACCAGATGCAGTGAAAAAGTCAGTATTATAACAGCCTCACTCTGCTCAGAGAACGAAACAAGGCTCCAGAAAAGCGGTTTCTAGTTTTGCAGTATCTAAAGCACTATGTCCACAAACTATCAGCACCCTTCTCCTCCTCTCCTAAACTAAAGGTCCTCGACAAAACTGCCCTTCCAGGAAGAGGTCCCAAGTAGGATTGGCAGAAGTCCTACCTGTGTCCAAGTCATTGCTATTGGCAGCTTCACGCAGCCTTTTCAGAGCTATGGAGAAAAGAAAGCAATTACTGGAAAGCACAGAGGAAAAAGGAGCATTTCCCTACCAAAAACATCCCATCCCGGCGCTCGAGCTCAGGTGCAGGGCCCAAACCACACTGGTGCTGGCTCAGCCCAGAGAAGGGGAAGCAGGAGATCAAGATGCCAGGTAAGAAGTGCTCTCCTTATCTCCTCCCGAGGCCGACCACGGGCCCTCCCACTCCTGACGGGCACCCTCCCCTGGCGGGAGCAAGGGTGCCTTCCCAAGCCGCCCACCGAGCAGATCCGACCTCCTTCCGGAGCCCCCCACACGGGAAAGCCGAAGCTTTACCGGCTCCCCAGATCGGAGGCTCTCCACCCCGCCGAAGCCCGGGCGGCAGCACGGCCGCCCCCCGCGCGGGGCCGGCCGAAGGAAGGGCCGTCCCAGGGAGGGGCGCTCCCCCGCCGCCCCCCGCTCACCGTGGCTCTCCTTGCCCGTAGGCCCCAACCGGCGGTGGAGGCGGGCG
>NW_008794445.1:1809339-1809998 GCF_000699145.1 Aptenodytes forsteri
CCCGGGCCGGGCCGTGCGGCAGCTGCCTCACCGCTCCTCTTTCCTCTCAGGAGACCCGAAGCAAGACCTGGCCTACGAGCGCCAGTACGAGCAGCAGACCTACCAGGTGATCCCCGAAGTGATCAAAAACTTCATTCAGTATTTTCACAAGACGGTGTCGGATCTCATTGACCAGAAGGTGTACGAGCTCCAGGCCAGCCGTGTTTCCAGTGATGTTATTGACCAGAAGGTGTACGAGATCCAGGACATCTATGAAAACAGGTACAAAGCCGTCCTTCCTGTGAGGGGGAATCACTGTTTAAACTGTGATGAAAGTGCACCCTGCTCTTAAAAGAAAAGGCTGGCTGCTACTCGTGTTGTTCCAAACTTGGGCTTTCTTTAAAATAGAGCATGAGGTTTGATTTGATTACTGGGGGAAAAAAAAACAGATATTTCCAGACCGTTAGGCTTATGTAAGTATAGGTGAGTTGTGACCAGTCTGAAGGAAAATACCGGTCCTGTGCCTAACAGGGATGGAGGCAGCAAAAAGTGACCTCAGTAGTGCTAGTTAGTTTGCAGAACGCTGTGAGGTGTAATTGTTGTCTGTTCCCTACAGATAGGACGAGAGGAAATGGCCTCAAGTTGTACCAGGGGAGGTTTAGATTGGACGTGAGGAAAAA
>NW_008794445.1:1810437-1822958 GCF_000699145.1 Aptenodytes forsteri
GTGGTGTTGGGTTGACGGTTGGACTCGATGATCTTAGAGGTCTTTTCCAACCTCAATGAATCTATGATTCTATGATTCCCACTCCTGCTTGTAGCTGCGTCACCTTGCCATAAAGGGAATGTGAAAGTAACATACACAACTGTCCCATACTTCAGGGATAAATTGAAGACTTTGATTAGTTTGCAATTCTCATTCTTTGTTTCAACACTGGACTTGGTAAAAGGGGATGGTGGTGATGTTCTACTTTAACCAAGACCAAGGCCTCTATAATGTAATCTCTAACTCCAGCACTGTCATACTGACAAATGGTTTCTAATACCACATGTGTGTCTTATCTTTCAGCTGGACAAAGCTGACAGAAAGGTTTTTTAAGAATACCCCATGGCCAGAGGCCGAGGCCATTGCCCCTCAGGTTGGAAACGGTAAGTCTTTTACTTTCTTTTTGCTTGTCAGAGAGAGAAGGAACTAAATCACTCTTGATACATGAGTGAGCAGGTGCACAGTGTCCTGCCGCCTGAGTCAGTCATCTTTGTTCACTCTGGCAACTCCTTCAGCAGATGCCTGGCAAGAAGTCAAACTTGAACGAAGTATCCTTTTGTGCCTCCCTTTATTACTGTGGCAGGAGGAGCACCACTGTTGTATCTGAGAGATCCAGTTGCCTAGGCCTTGTGGCTTGCTAATGTCCGGTTCTGTCATCTTTTCCAGATGCTGTTTTCCTCATCCTATACAAGGAGCTGTATTATAGGCACATCTACGCCAAAGTCAGCGTGAGTGTTTGTCCTGTGTCTTCCTGTTGGTTGCATGCTGGCTTCTCTGTGCCATAAAACTTGCAAAATCTTGCTTCCACCACAGTATCAGTGGTTCCATAATTTTTGCAAGACAGGATTGGATAGGTTTATGAGCTGTAAGTCAAGGGAAATAAAAATTCTTGCCTTTTGTTAGTTTAGTAAGGATTTGCTGATTGCTGAAAAGCAAGAAAGACTTGACTGTCTTTCTGAGGCTCGTTAGCTGTCTCCTCAAGCTTGGTTGTCGTAAGTGCCCACTTATATGAGTCAGAAGACCTGGTCTGAGTTTTCAGGAGGCTGCTACGTAAAAGTTTGTTACTGACATCACATGTAGGGGTTAGTGAGGTAGGGAAGAAGGAGGTGTTGGGAGGTAATTGAACTATTTTTTTGATAGAGCTGTAATTGCAAGACCTATAGATGAGTTGGTTTTGTGTGTTTCTTTGTGGCTCTTTGTTCTTCAGATTAGCAGGTGGATGAGAGGGGGTGTCACAAGAGGGAAGGTGCATTATTTGTGATTAAAAAACCACATAGGGTCAGAGTGCCTTGCAGAGAGGGAAACATGGGCACCATAAAGAATACAGGAGAAGGAAATGGAAGGAATAACACTCTATAAAACAAAACAAACCCGCTTCTTTTTCTTAAGCTAATTTGAAATCGGTGAGAAAATCACAGTAGTTCTTGGTTCGTTAAGGAAAGAAGCTGAACAGAGGCATGACTTATGGGGTAAATACGTAATAGCTGCAGTTTTGGTGCGGACCAGAGGGTGGAGAAATTGGCACTTTAAAAAGGCTGCTGTATTAACCCAAGTCAGGCTTTAACAGGAGAGGGCGGTTTCTCAAGCTGTGCTGTTAGTGGTTCTCAGACTGCCCTCGAGTGCCTCCAGGTGAAATGAGGAAGATGATTCTAGGAAGGAAGCGATTCCCTACTATGTTTACTGGTCTTTCAAAGCATTTAGAAATACTGTCCAGAAGGAGAATTGTTGATTTATTAAGGCCTCTCATGAGGGGAGAAGGAAGGAAAGCTGGTGAAGGTAATAGGAGGCTCTTAAGTCCGGACAGCAGAGAGGACACGGAAGGTTGATGCACCCTATTCACGGAAGGTTTGAATGCTCGGTCGTCCTGGGAGAAGCTACCTGTACATGAAAAGTCAGCCCTGTTCTATGGGACAATAGTGATACAATCTCAGGCTTTCTGGGTGGCGCTGGTGGGTGTCCTGGTTCAATATTGGCTCTAACATTTCTGAAATAGACCCTCTACTGCTGTGACTATTGACTGTCCTTTGTAAGCTGTTGCCCATAAACTCACTCCTGCCGTGCTTGAAACTAACAGACTGTGCTGACTTCTCATTGCAGGGGGGGCCCACACTGGAGCAGAGATTTGAATCCTATTATAACTACTGCAATCTCTTCAACTACATCCTCAGTGAGTTGCTGCAATTCATTTCTGGTTTGTGAATTTTGGAGAGGGAGAGTGGATGGAGAGGGGGTCAGAAGAACTAGAACATGTTTGTTTATAGATCATATAGGGTGAAGTAGTCTACGAGCTTTCCATATGTTTGAGTTTGTTGAATGAAGAGCACTTTACATCTATGCATTTAAAACCACAAAAAGCACAAATAGTTTCCAATGCTTTCTGAAATACTGTAAAGAATAAAACTTATTTAGCTTTCTGTCTTGCTGAGAACTGCTTCACCTATCTTTATTAAAAAGCAAAATGAAGCTGTAAGCTAGAGAAAACTTGCAGTGTTTCACAACTGCTTACTGTTGTTGACTCAGCTTGGAACCAATTTTAGTGTTGGTGATGCCCTGCCAGACTTCTTGCGGAGAGCAGATCAGTTAGGATAAACCCTTACAGTCTGTGCGCAGCTTCTGAGAATCACTGCTGCTGAGCAGTCACACGCTAGAGATTAACCACACACATGCTCGTATTCTTTAAAAGTGAAGGCAGTTGAGGTAGCCGAAGTTACATATCACCGCCCTACTGGAAGCTTCATTTGTCTGCTGCTGCATCTCCCATTTCAGGGAAGTTCTTGTGTTCTTTAATTTCTCTATTCCTCCAGTTCTGCCACTGTTCTTGCTCAAGGTATTAAGCCTCTCGTCTGTTACTTATGTTCTTCTGCAGATGCTGATGGCCCTGCTCCTCTGGAACTGCCCAACCAGTGGCTCTGGGATATCATTGATGAATTCATATACCAGGTATATGACTATAAGACTGGGCCATTTTGGGGTGGCCTTGCCTCTATTAGTGCTATAAATTTTCCATCTCCTCCCTCTCTGTGATTTTCATAGCTAGGATACCATTGCAGGTCAAAAAACTTTGGTGAGCACTGTTATTCCTGGGTCACCAGGTAGATGAAGTAGTTGTAAATGTGCAAATTTTTAAGTTACAGGGAGCTCTTTGGAGAGTCCTGGACTTCTATTGATATTTCTGTTTCAGTTGCCCCTTAGGGGATTTTCTTTAACTCGCCTTCATTTCTGCCTGATTTGTGCAAAGCAGCCTGACTGAAGTCTGCTATAATCACAAAGACCTTATGAAGATACTTGTTCAAACTAATTTTATTGTGTTCTATGGTTTTACTTCAGTTTTGTATTTCTTAGTCAGTAGGGCCTTTATGCTTGCACTGGGAGATTGCTGACCTGATTTGAAATAATCTATGGTCTAAGATCTTGACGTTAGGAAATATTTTTCCACTTACTGTTCTGAGTGCAGCAATACAGATCTCAAATGCTATTGTGTTTTTTTTATAGATTCCTTTCACTGTAACTTTTTATTATAGAGCTGCCTGGAATTCCTCAAGTGCAGTCTTGTCAAGCTTGAGGATGAAAAAGGATGTGTGCATATATAGAAAAAGATGTATGTGTATGCAGACGTATCTTACAACTTGGTCGGTCTCTTTGCTACCTGTGCAGACAGCAAATTTGTGTTTAGTTGCCTGTCCTGATTGTCTAAGAGATCCTTCTCTGCTTCGTTCTGTCTTCTGGCCTTTTCCCTCTGCACTGTATCATTTTTTTCCCTAGGTGCTTTAAAGGTGGTATAATTTGCCATTTTGATTGCCAAGTGATCTCAGATGAAACTCTCTTTTTTTTCATGCGACTTGTAGCTTATTGTGATGCATTTGTGTGATCAACTTGCGAGCTTAGTGCACTTAAATGAACATCTCCAAACTAGCTTCTCATCATCAAATCTCTGTTTTTTCCTGTAGTTCCAGTCCTTCAGCCAGTACCGCTGCAAGACAGCCAAGAAGTCTGAAGAGGAAATTGATTTCCTTCGTTCCAACCCCAAGATCTGGAACGTCCACAGTGTCCTTAATGTGCTGCACTCTCTGGTGGACAAATCCAACATCAACCGACAGCTGGAGGTCTATACAAGTGGAGGTGAGCTAGCTGGGTGATGCCAAGGAAGACTGGTGTCCGTGCTGCCTTGCTTTGATTTGACCGACCTCGGTTAGCTTTGTTTGGGAGCTGGACCAAACCCTTAATCAGTGGATGGATCGACTGGGAACAGGTTCTGTTGGCGTTATGTGAGAAGTGCTGGTGATTACACTTGAGGTCTTGCTCCCTGTGCTTGTAAACATAGGGGTGTTGAAAGAGGAGCTTGCTTCCTTGGAGGAAAGCATCGTGGTTCCTTTTTTTCCTAGGTGACCCTGAAAGCGTGGCTGGTGAATATGGTCGCCACTCCCTCTACAAGATGCTGGGCTATTTCAGCCTGGTTGGGCTGCTGCGTCTGCACTCTCTGCTGGGGGATTACTACCAAGCGATCAAGGTTCTGGAGAACATTGAGCTCAACAAGAAGGTAATACAACATGTTTTAAACCCTCCGTTGCAGTTTTCCAAATGCCTCTGTTCAAACATGCTGGTGAAAGATTGCCATAACGAATCTTCCAGCTGAGGAGCTGTTTGTAGCTGTTGTAGTTGTCAAGAGTTTGTAGTTGAACACAGCTGGAGCTTTGGCATTAAATCAAGCCATATGATAATGCCTGGTGCTGTTGCAGCACAAATGCCTGTTTTTTTAGGAGGTTTGCTGTGTTGTGCAAAGCAGTGTTGTTACAGGGAATATTATTTGAACTGTAAGCGGTGGCACAGCAGTAGCTAGCTGAACACATCGTTCCCACCTTGGTCAATGGCTCGTTCTTTTATTTTTGACTCTCATTCTCACTGTGCCCACTCCCACCTTGCATGTTTTTGCCCTAGAATTGGGTGCTACTTGTGGTAACAGTGGCTAACAAAAGTCCAGCTGCAACATGGGCTTGGCCCAAGGCTCGACACAGATCCGTGTATGTGCTGTCTGGCACACGACGTGGAGTGAAATAGGGGGAAAGGAAACTGAGCAAAACAGTATTAGGCACGGTGCAAGAGCCCTCTGCTTGCAGGAAGCTGAAACTGGAAAACATAGGAAATGGGATGATCTAATAAACAGTGAAGAAGCTGCTGCAGGGATGGGTGGGAGGTGAGGTATCCTGAATTAACCCTCTCCTTTCTGTATTTGGGATGGGAGTGAAAGCAGAGGTGGCTGAATTACAGGTAACGAGCTGTTTGGATCAAAGGTGGTTGTCTCCCCTCTAACGCAGCGTGTTGATCCTTCCTTCTCAGAGCATGTACTCCCGGGTGCCTGAGTGCCAGGTGACCACCTATTACTACGTGGGCTTCGCATACCTTATGATGCGGCGTTACCAGGATGCCATCCGTGTCTTTGCCAACATCCTCCTCTACATCCAGAGGACCAAGAGCATGTTTCAGAGGACGACCTACAAGTACGAGATGGTAAGAGAATACAATAGGTCTAGACTTCCCAAAAGAAAAAGCTGCTGTCTTCTTTCCTGCCCCTCCTCTGTCACCTGATAACCTACATCTAATAGTCCAGCCTTATTTTCCTGGACTATGCTGGTGGTGGTGACTGGGGAGCCTTTGAACTCCCTTTGCTGTGTGTGGCAATATTTTCTCCTGTGTTACTAGTTTCTTTGGTTGTTCACCATACAGTTGCCGCAGCTCCATCTGCACTCTCCTTCTAGGCAATGTTGTTAATGAATGTCAGCTGCTAATGATATTCTTGTCAATGCTTCTTCAAACTCAGTCCTGTTCCTAGTCCAGTCCTGCATTCAGTTTACTGCCATTGTTGGCTATATTTCCATTATCAGATAATCATTCACAGACTGTTTTAATTCAGCATGGCTGAAACAAAGCTCCTTTCTCTTTCCACCTAAGCTGTCTCTGGTGCCTGTTTTACCCCCTGCTGCTGCTGTCTCCTTTTCACCCTTATTATTCATTTATAACTCTTTGTGTAGCCAAATCCTGCCGTTCCTAATTCCATGACACTTCAAAAATTTGGTATATCTGTTTCAGCCACACAGCTGTCCGTTTCATCCCACACTCAAGATAAATCTTCCTTCTCAGTCTTTTCTTCACTGGCCTCCCTGATAACTGTCCCTTGCCAGGAGATGGTTGTTAAACTGTCTGCCTTCCCTTCTCCTCTGCGCTTTTTTGCACCAAAGCAGCCAAACCTGCTTCTGGCCATCCAGGTTCTGTATGGCCCTGCATACATTCACTCTGTACTTACCTCTTGTCCAGCCCTCTTTTTCATTGATGAGAGCCTTGATACAGCATTCATCTATCTGCTTTGCCCAGAGGCACTGCTTCTTTGTGCTTGTCCTTGAGCATTAGGACCATCAGTGCTCTGGGTAAAGGGTCTGTCTGAAAAATCCAGCTCCTAGCTCCCTCTGGCACCGTAAAGCCTGGGCACTTTGACAAGCTAACAGGTTCTCCTCTTTATCTCAGATTAACAAGCAGAACGAGCAGATGCATGCGCTCCTGGCCATCGCCCTCACCATGTACCCCATGCGCATAGATGAGAGCATCCACCTGCAGCTACGAGAGAAATACGGGGATAAGATGCTGCGCATGCAGAAGGGTGACGCACAAGTCTATGAGGAGCTCTTCAGCTACGCTTGCCCCAAGTTCCTCTCCCCCGTGGTGCCCAATTATGACAACGTGCACCCCAACTACCACAAGGAGCCCTTCCTGCAGCAGCTCAAGGTCTTTGCTGATGAGGTTCAGCAGCAAGCCCAGCTCTCTACCATCCGTAGCTTCCTCAAGCTCTACACCACCATGCCCGTGGCGAAGCTGGCTGGCTTCTTAGACCTCACGGAGCAGGAGTTTCGTATCCAGCTGCTCGTCTTCAAGCACAAGATGAAGAACCTGGTATGGACCAGTGGCATATCTGCCCTGGACGGGGAGTTCCAGTCTGCCTCTGAGGTCGACTTCTATATTGATAAGGTTGGTATCTGCCCCTTGCCGGCTAGGAAATTCCTTCACCCAGGAAATTCTGGAAGTGAAAACATCCCTTCCTTCTTTGCCATGTGAAGGGCTTGGCTGCCCACAGTGAAGCTGTAGCCCTGCTTAATAGAAGTGTCAGTGAATGAACAGCGATGGGATATCGCAAGCAGCTTTGACAGTTGTCGTACCCAGAAAACAAAGGTCCTAAACGTCTTCCCCAGGACAGAGGGAACTGTTTGTCAGTGTTCTCGGGAGGTGACAGTTGGGTGACATAGTGCTGTCAGTGTGTCAGGTGGGATTGTCAGCTTTGTAGGTCTCCCCCACATCTCTCCTTTGCTTGACAAAGCAGGGATCTTGCTCAGTCATGTAACAGGTCCATTTTTCACTGGGGCAGCATTTAGCCCTGTCTGCTCTAGGAGGAATCTAAACACAAGGTATGGTCCTTTCACCATCCTGTCCTTGGAGCTCCAGGCAGTAGGAAGTGCTGGAAAGAGTCTTCTAGGACTTCACTTTTTTGAAGAAGATAGCATTTGGTTTCTTGCTGGGAAGGAGACCAGATTGCCCCTTGATCTTGGTCCTGTCCTTAGAGCAAATCTCTTCCAGCAAGGTCTCATGCTTTGTCTTCCCTGTTTACCTGAACCAAACTGACTTGCGTCTGACTGACTTGCATTGCAGCCTAGCTCTCCTGGTAGACAGCACGACTCTTAGCTGCTGGTAGAGGGAAGCAGAGCATGAATCGGGGTTGGGACTGTCAAACTGCTGCAAAGAGAGACGAAAATAGGCAGAGGGTGCAAGAATGTGGGAGGTGAATACAATGTGAATTTGGGACCCATCCCAGGCAAAGGTATAGGGAAGGCAGCCCACAGAGAGCTGAACGGTTGCTGTGGGACTAGCACAGGTCAGGTACGTGTGATGCTGAATCAGGGCTGGAGTGAAGCCCCTTTGGTTGCTCTTCCCATTTGGCAGTGCTTGCTGTCTCCCTGCTAGCGCAGTCCTTTTCCTGACCTCATGCTGTTCCCTCCCCAGGACATGATCCACATCGCGGACACAAAGGTTGCTCGACGCTATGGGGACTTCTTCATCCGCCAGATCCACAAGTTCGAGGAGGTGAGGCCTGGGCGGGAGAGCTGTGTATCTCTGTAGGAAAAGTGGGGCAAGCATTGGGCTGTGCAGGGCCTGAAGGAGGCATGCTTGGCGAGACAGTTGTGCGATGCCTTGCTGGGGCGAGCCCCAGCTCTGTGAGGCACTGGGCAAAGGCAGGTGGTTTAAGCAGCAGCTGCTGGCCTTTGAGGAATGGTATGTTTTGTGCTCATTCACTTGAGCTACAGTGGAAAAGGAGGAGGGTTTTACTGTGTAAGGGTGCTGACTCCATTGTCCCTAGACAATTGTGGTGTTCCTATCAGTAACACAACCAAAATCATATCTCTACCCTCATAACTATGGCTCTAGAAAGTGGCCTCAAAGATTTCTGGAGCACAGATGACTTCAGCATTGTGCTCAGCCAGGAGGTGACGTTCTGTCACTGCTCCACTCTCCTGACAGAGGCTGCTGCGCACTGGAAACCAAAATCCTGAGATGTGGAGACTTGAGCAATACAGGGTTGCGATACCACTGCTAGAAGTTAGCACCCCCTCTTCTCCCCCACTCTCCAAGACAGCAGGGGAAGATGAGGAGGGAGATTTACTAGTTCCCCTTCTACTTCGCACACTGCCTGCAGTTGGCGTGAGAGCTCTTTTTGTCAGTGGGTTGGAGAGGAAGGAGTAGAGGCATTGGATAAAGGCTGCTGAGGGGAACAGTAGTGTATGTTAATCACTGTGTATTTTTCTGACCTTTGCTTTCTCTAATTCCAGCTGAATCGAACCCTGAAGAAGATGGGCCAAAGACCCTAAAACTTCTGTGGATGCAGTGATTGGCCCGAGCAGAGAAGTGGGTGGGAGAGATTATTCTCTTTGTGGTGAGGGAGGGGAGCTCAGTGGTTCTGGCACTTCTGGAATCTCCTGTGACTCTGAAGTTTTTTCATACTTAAATAAGCAGACTCGTTTGGCTCAAACTATCCTACGAAGGACAAGACATCTAATAAATTAGTGGAATTTTCCTGGTGAGCATTCAGTATCTGATGTACTCGTTTATTTTTCCTCTGTGGAAGAATATAATTGCATCTGGAGACGTGGGCAGCTGCTGTTGGTTTGTGCTCTCTTTGGTCCATGCTGTTGCAGATAACAGTGGGGATCAGATCTCGTTCCATGCTCTGTAAAGGCACTGCGCACAGTGAACAGGGAAGGCTGCAGAACTGATTAACAGGGAGAAAATTAGCTGTTCCACAGTGTTTCCACAGGATATGGAAGGAGATGCAAGCTAATATTATTCCTTTTAGCTCTTGCCCCACACATTGAATAAACCTGGGTTGTAGTTGCTTTCCTAGAAGGTAACATTTTTGCCTTCCCACCCTCTTTTTTTTTTTTTTTCAGTTGCTATGTAGTAGAAATGCTCCAAAGTGGATTGACATGTTTTTAAAGGAAGGGGGAGGATTTTTGTAAACATTCAACCAATATTAACTTTGGTCATCTGATGAGATGTCCTTGCTGGAGGTTGTGTTTTATTTCAGCACAAGTGATGCCCAAGTCCTGGCCCTTAATTTAATGGAGTTCAGTTTCTCCAGAAAACTCCCTAAGGGTGTTTAATTTATTAAAACCCTTTAAATGCTAATTTTCCCAGCTCTCCAGCCACTTTGGATTCTTCAAGGCAAACTTGCAGTGCCTTGAAAGAGAAAAAACAGTTGAAAACTAGTCCTATAAAGGGGAATCGAGGACCTGTAAATACTGGGGAAAAGAATGCAAAGAATGAACCCCATCTCATCTACCCTCCACACCCTCTCTCCTGTCTCCTTTTGCAGGCTGTCTTTAAATAGTTTGGTGTTTGAGTGGTAGAAACAGGTGCAAGAGGAAAACCTGCGTGTGTCACAGGAAAGCTACACAAAGCATGCTTCATATCTGCCTCTTTGTACCCCTCCCTCTCATTCCTTTCCACTGAGGAGAGGGGTCCTGGCAGTCCAGCTTGGCTTCGTATGTGATTCTGTTTAGAAGTCAGGAATAATTAGCCTTTGTTGGATTATACACCGTGTTTGAATGAGGGTCAGGTTTCTAGTGTCCTAGGTACTGCTCAAAAGTAAACTCTCTTTCCCATCCCAAAGTTGTGTAACTCGGGCGGGCACAGTACAGGCAGCCCAGAGTGAGATTAAATGGGCAACTCCTGCTGGCCTTCTAGCTGCTGCCGTTAGTGTTATGCATGCTAAGAACTTAATACCTCCAGTTCTGAAGGGTTTGAGGCAGCCACATCATTAAGAAATTAAAGGACTAAGATGCCACTGCGTTGCAGCGGCCCACAGGGACTGGGTTCGTACCAAGAGAATCTGGTCCTTTTTATTTTTAGGGCTGGCACTTTTGCTTGTGTATATTTACCAACAGCAGCACAGTGAGCGTAGCTGTCAACAGCAACTCTCCTCCTACTTGTTATCCAAAGCCTAAATCTTTCACAGAACATGTGCTAAGACAGATGTGATGTACAACAGGAGAACCTCTGGCAGGGCGGTATCTGCCTGATCAGTTCTAGTTCATAGCATAGCAAAGGAACACAATCTGTTACTAGGATTTGGTCTGTTTTTAATCTGTGATTGGCATGTTGGAATGACAGACTTGTAATGCATGTACGTATCATCTTAAACCCTCCAACGCTTACAGGCTGTTCTCAGGTATGTGAATATGCTGCTGCTTATGTTTGTGTCTGCCAGAGCGGCTTCCAGAGGATGTACAGAGACCATCTGCCGGTCTGCCTGGCTCCACGCCGTGTCTGAGGGACCGCTGAAGGTTAACTGAGCGGGACTGGCACTTGGTGGAACGAAGCCAGGAAGAGCTTGCAGCTCTCTCACGGGGCGGAAAGACGGGCTCAGCGAGCTGCGGTGCCTGGCACTGCTTGAAGCTAGAGGAATGCAGGGCGTTCAGCAGCATCAGCAGAGCCCTGCTGCTGCTGGAAAGGCGCTCTGCAGGGAGGCGGGGTGGGTTTGTTAGAGCTCCAGCCTTGCCTGCCGCAGCAGGGTTCGGTTAGTGGAAGCGTTCTCGGGCGGTTCTGGTCAAAACGGTTTTATCAGAGGGAACCACAGCACAGGGTTATCCACTCTGTGTCTCTGACTCTGACCTACAGTTGTGAAGGGGGTGAGTGTGATTATGGACCTTGGAAAAGACAGTCAAGAAAAGATCCCGGATCCTGCTCTCCCTTGGGATACATCAGGAAGACGCTGTCAGGCAGGTCGGGGGGATCCTGAACAGCCAGCTCGGTCGTTACAAAACCGAGACAATACTTCATTTCCTTTTTCTCTAGTAGTGGCTTTTCTTGTGATTTACACCACAGCTTATCTCGGGCACTGAAGGGGGAGGCTGCGCAAGCCATTCAAAGAGAATTTATTTTTCACTTCTTACAGCTCTGGGGCCATGGAGCGATAGAATGAAACAGTGGAATAGAGGAAGGAGGGTGCTAAGCATGAGATCTGACTGGAGAAAGGAACACAGAGCCCATTAAAAAAAAAAAAAATAAAAGTGGAGAGAGGGGACTCCTTCCAATTTGGGACTGGCAGCAATAAACTCAAACATCTGTGTGATGGATCAGCCTTCCACAGAGGTAGCTATTGCCCCCCTTTGCCTAACTGGAAGTGAAAAAAATGTTTAGCAAAATAAAGTCACATTTAATAGTGTTTCCCCCCACCCCCTCGTTGTCAGACCATCACACTAAACGTGCAAGCCAGCTCTCGTGACAATCCATCTCCTCGATGTTGTGGGTTCCTGAGATTGTATCGCACTCTTCCTCCGCTTCTTCCAGGGCTTCCTGTGAAGTATCGCCTGCAACTCCAAGTGTCCTTATCTTCAAAGCCCTCCCTGGCCCCGTGCCTACCCCGGGAGCCACCTACGTCCCACACGTACTCCACTGATGTTTCCAGGTCCTTTGCCGCTGCAGCTTTTGCCCCTAGGATGGCCGAGTACTGCTTCTGCCTAGAGCAGCCTACATCGAAGCCTGAAGAGGATCCAGAAATGAGGTTGCCTGGGTTTTTGTTTTTCCTTTAGCTGACGTTAAACTCGAGTTCAGTCCCAACTCTTTTTAGTTCCTGCTTGCAGTCCTCCTCCTCCTTCAAGGACTGAGCGGGAAAAAAAGGCTGCAACTTTGGTTCAGGGCTTTTCTCTGAGAATTCAGCCTTCCCTGAGCTGGGGAGAGCCACGGGGCGGGTGCGTCTTGCCAGGCTGCTGCCCTACTCACCTGGAAGCAGGGAGCCCTGGGGTCTGGCCCTGCTCCCTGGAGCGTTCAGGTCCCCTTTTTGGGGGACTGCTTTGTCCCTCCTCTCTCCCGTGTTTCCTACCCGCCCCGCCAGCTGCTCGGGGTCGGGGTCTGACTCTGCCGCCCGTTTCCCAGCCCTTCCCCTCCTC
>NW_008794445.1:1823639-1835409 GCF_000699145.1 Aptenodytes forsteri
CGTGGACGTGGGGGGGCTGGGAGCAGAGAGTGGGGCAGTGGCTCTGTTGTCTTCTGAAATAATTGGGTATGGGGATGAAGGATGCTGCGTTTCAGTGAGTGGCTTTCTGACCCGAGCTCGGAGACCTGTCAAGGTCAGGTTTAGCAGGAGTTGTGTGGTTTAAGGCCGAGGAGAGCATGGAGGTGGGCTAGGTCTGGCCTCGAGCTAGTGTACTGGTACTGCCGTACACCCAACTGGGAGCGGTGCCTGTCAGGGAAGAGGCATGGCGCTGGCAGCTGGATGTGGGGGTGTTTTGCCTCTGCGAGAGGTGGGCATTCCCACTTCCTGAGGACCAGAGGCCTGCCTGGCACAGGGACATTCTCAGCTGCCAAAGGCCGCCACTCCGAAACATGCAGAGCCCTGGACCGGGTCGCTTCATGTATTTGCTTCCAACTTGTTTGCTGTGGATGCCGCAGTGAAAGCAGGAGGTACGAAATACCAGGAGGGATATTGATCCTTGCTAGCCTCCCCCGGCAAATGGCTTGGAGTTGAGTTTCCTCAGTCAGTCTCCCTTTTGCAGGGTGACTCTGAGGGGGGAATGTGAGTTTCAAGAGGCAGCCAGTGAGTTTGGGATTGCTCGGGGGCATGGTGTTAGGCTGGAGAAACTGGCTGAGCTACTGGAAGGAATCTGCCCCGACCTGCCACCATAACCCTGCGTGCCCCGGCGCTGCTGGGAATCTGCCTCCCGTCTGCTCTAATCTTTGGTAGCCCTCGTAATGCAGGTAGGCATCGCCCCACCTTGCCGTGCCTCTGGCATGCATGCGCTCCTCGCCTGTCAGCAAAGCCCGGCGGTGCGTACCCTGTTGCTTTCTGCTCCAGGGCTGGTGGTTCTTCCTCTGATGTTGCCTGAATTGACCAAATCCTCTTTTCTGAGCTGGCCCCAGGACGGCCTTTTGCCATGGCATCAACCTCTAGCAGGCAGAGGGTTGACAGTGACTCCACTGTGGAGCTGCGGTGTCCATGAAGAGGGCAAAACAGGCCTGCTTCTTACAAGCAGAGGCTGAACCAGGTAGGCTAGAAACCGAACTGCTGCCTGCTGTGTTTCAGGTGGCTGGCACAAAACCCTCAGCGTGGCGTTCGGGAACCACCGAGAGCCGAGACGTACGATGGCTTTGCATTGCTCTGGGTCTTGAGGAAGCTGCATGGTCTTGTGTCCCAGCAGCTCCCGGGTGGTGTAGCTTGCTCTGACCAGCTAGGATAGAGCCTCTGAAAACACTCCCAGTCGCAAGGCTGCTGGAGGGGAAGAGGCAAATTAAGGACAGGAACACTTGCAATTACTGTGTTTCTGAAAATTTTTTTTTTTTTTTGGTGAGTGGCACAGTAACTGGGAACTGAAAAGGAGAGGTTCAGCAAAAGCTTACAATAAACACCACTAAAACCACTTGATGGCTTCCTGTTAACCATATTTACCATCCCATTAAGCAGCAGCAACTGCTCTTAAGTTGTCAGTGGGCTTAAATCTGCTCCTGGCAGATGTCCTAACTAAATGCTTCACAGGTCCTCTGCACGAGCTGTAGTGTAGAGACAAAGCCCAGGGCCTTACAAGGACATGGCATGTTGTAGAAGGATTTTCAGAGGGTGGTCAGGAGAGTAGCGTCATTTCATCTGATTCCAGCTTCTTCAGCCTGTCCCGATTTGGAAGTGGGAAGATCGGATCAGAGGCAGTAAATCTCCTGATGGCGGAGGAAAAGTAGTTGCCCTTCTTTTCTTCTAAAGTGGTTTCAGTCAGCCCGATAATGGGACTTGGCAGGGATCTGCGAGTACGTTTCTGACCTTGCGTGGTCTTCCTTTGTGCGGGGCTGTCCTGGCCCGCGTGAGACAGCCGTGCTGCTCCCTGAAGGCTGAAGTTCCTCTGTATTCAGCTGCTTCCCCACTTCCCTGGGTCGCAGAGGGGAGGAACGAGCACATCCATACAAGAGCCAAGCTGGACCTCTCTTCTCTACCTGTGCAGCACTGTTCCTCTGGCACCCTGATCTTCCGGGCTTTCTTTTGCTTCTGTGGTGGCTGTTGGTCTGTCCCAGTTGTCTGACCCTGCCCAGAGGCCCCCTTGTTGCACTACTGTGCTGGTAGGTGACACACTGCGGAAAAGGCTGTCGTGAAAAGCCGTACGGGTAAGTGAGGCTGAGGACAGCTTTCTGCGTGGCCTCTGATTTGAACACAATCGCCTTGGGATGAGGCAGGTGGCATCGGAGGGATGCTCCCCTGGAGAGCTTTGAAGCAGCTCCTGCAGAGCTCTTGGAAACACTAGAGGTTTTGGTTTGGGGTTTTTTTTTGAAAGAAGCAGACTGGAAGTGCTCAGTGTCTACTGAATCTGGCTAAAGGTGTCTTGAACTGACCACCAAGGATGAGGTGCATACCTGCGGGACCTGTCTGTTGAACCATGAAGCTGAAAGTCCCTGACTCTAGCTCTGCTACTGTACACGCATCGCTTGGTTTCACTGCCTCTCTCTCACAATCAGGGAAATGCGAAACCTGGATTTAGCCGCTGACTGTGTGATCTCAGGGTGAGACATTTAATCTCTTCTTTTCCCTTGTCAGTTAAGCTGGAAGCATCCAAGCCAAATTTGGCAGTGGACTGTGGGGATGAATGAGTTTGTTTGCTCAGTGCTGTGGAAATCTAAAGCACGAAATCAGTGTTTACAAGGCATTTGCCACAGCTTAGTGAAGCAAAAAGCATCTTTCAGTGTCCCAAGCTGTGCAGCCTCCCCGGAGCTCAGGGGAGGTTCTTGGCATTCGGGGATGAGAAGAATAGGAGAGCATGGCACATGCCTTTCAAGTGCCGAGAGAGAGGCAGAGGCTTGAGGAAAACAGGAGATGAGCTGTGCGCTAGAAATGCTGTTTTGTGTACCTGGAACTGTGGGTTCGGTTACAGGCAGGGTCACAAATCTAATTTGTTCCTTCCCATGTACTGCCTGCATTTCCCTGACAAGGCCTGGAAAGCTGAAGGCTTGTTATGCGGCACTGCCGTTAATGTGCTCATGATTTATATTTGAGGAATCCAGGAATTTGCTCTGGTTTTAGCTGTACGGCACACCCTTCCCCCTTCCCTGGGTCTGCTGTGCTCCCTGGCAGCTGCCCTAAACCCCGGACTGCTTAGTGGCTCTGTACCTAATTAGGTAAGCGCTTGGGATGTTATTTGCATGGAAACATTACTCCAGGATATGCTACGACGCTGGGGTTTGCTGAGTCAAGACAGTTGTTCAACTGGGATAGCCAGAGTCTTGCCTATTCTTACATCCGATCCCTTGGACTGGTATGTTGTCAGGAGAGGAGCCTGAGCAGGGCTGGATGAAAGGCTGCTGAGATCAGGGCAAGGAAATAATGTGACATGCAGCCACATGTCACGGAGCTGTGGGATGGCAAGTTCTGGTCTTTCTGCAGAGAAGGCGGTTTATAGAGAGGAAAGGGGTGACTTTCTCCCATGCCTGGGAGGCCGTGCTTCTTGCACATTGGTACAAGGAATGTGCCCGGAGCCGCAGGGATGCTGTGTGGCAAGAGTGGCACGTGGGAGCACTCATGTCGGGAGTGATGGAGATCAGCGCAGTCCTGCTTGGCTTGTTCGGAGAGAGAGCTGGAAAATGCAGCGGAGAGGAACTGAATAAACTGTGATCCCTGGGGCCTCGTAGTGATGGACCTCAGTATCTCGGGTAAAAGCTGAGAGTCTGCAATCCTACGTTAGTGGAAGAAAAAAATCTTCTGTCCCCTCGCTGCTTGGGAGCTCCCCTGTTACCTCTTGAGCTTCACGTCCTCTCTGCTGGCATCTGCTTTCCCAGGCAGATTTGCCTTGGTTTACTAAAACAGGTTTGGTTCGCTGGGGCAGAGTGGATTGGACATTATGTTTTGTCTGTCAAAAAATACTATCCCAGCCCAGGCCACCAAGGAGTCTTCAAGCTTCCAGCTGCACCACTCCCATATCCTGAACGTGAGGGCATTCAAAATGAAGGTCATGAATGTTTAGAAGGCAGTTGATATATAACTTTGCTGTCATCACTTCTCCTGTGTTCCCAAGCTGGTATTTTCTTTAAAAGGAAAAAAATACAGCAAGGTTAAAGGGGTTTTCTAGGGGGGGAAAAAAAAAAAAGACTTAGGGAAAAAACATCTCCCAGTGGAAACTAGTCATAAATACAAAAAAGGCGCTAGTTTTCACATCAAAGGGAACGCTGCGGCTGAAGTCTTTTCTCACCAGCGTGTAGAGAGGGAAAAGTTGCAGTATTTTGTACAGGCTGAGCTCCGTGCATGTATTTGCATGGGCTTTCAGAAAGGTGCTTAACGCAGAGCTGAACATCCAGCCCATCTTCTGCCTATCTGCCGCATTTGCTCCCGCAGCAGCGAGCGGCTGCAGTTTCATTTATCTGGGAGGGAACGGCACCAGCAGCCTCTTGCTTTTGCATGGAGGAAGTGTAATTTTATGGTGGCACAGGCAGCTGGTAAAATCTTTCTGAGCTTATCACGGACTTCCTCTGCAGCATTGGGAAAGGCGCGCGAGGGGCTTCGAGAAGGGGCTGGTTGCCGCGCGGTGCGGTGCCGGGGCGGGTTGCGTTGTTCTTACAGGAAAAGGCAATAAAATCCAAAGGGGGATGGAGGAAGGGAGGCTCCTGGAGCCCCTCTCCGTGGACGCATGGCTGAGGATTCACCGTCTCGCCCGATTCCTGCGCACCACCTTTGGGGTGGGGAACATGCTCCCCCCCCTCTAATCTGAATTGTCTTTCTGGGTCGGCCTCCCAAGTTTTGGCACCTCTCTCTGGGCTATTGGGGTGGCTTCGCCTGACCCTAAACGTCTCTGGGCTGTGTCCTCCTCTGTGAATCCAGCTCACAGGCACACCGAGCTGCTACATGAGGTTTTTTTGGTAACGAAGCTGAGATCCTTGGCAGGAAGGGTCTGTAATCAGTTTAGCGTGATGCTGTTTTCACACATTATACCCACACGCACATGCAAAAGGCATAACTAACTCCTTCCTGTATCTCTCCCCCTGTGTTGAAAACCTGCAGACCACTTTAACCCTCTACCCTCTGCTCCTCTGACAAAGGCAGCTAGTTGATCCCTGTGGCCGGGCTGATTTGATCCCCCGAAGAGATCCAGGGGAGCAAGTGAAATGCCACAACATGTCTGGGTTGGGAACTGCTGGGGTTCCTCTCTGTGCCCTGAGCGCCTTGCATTCAGCAAGCTGCCTCGCTGTAAAGGCTGCAGCCAAGGATGGTTTGCTGTGTACTGCGAGTGTTGGGGGGCAAGCGAGGACAGAATTGTAGTTTTAAGATCTTCTGTGTCACCCCAAATCCTGGGGTGACCTCAAATCCCTGAAGGTAGTGCAGGGAGGTCTGTCTAAGGACCCTCGTAGGAGGGAGAGATCTAGTGCAGGGGCTCTTTCTCTTGAGGTAGGGGATCTGCTTCCCCATCCTCCTCCTGCTGTTGTGCTGGTGGCCTTGGAGGGGCAAGTTCGGGGTGATGTCATGCACCCTTCAGTGCACCGGTGTGTTGTGCTAATCGGAACGTGGCCCTGGTATTTCTGCAGCCTTTAATCGCGAGGGCAGAAGAAGCGGGTAACAAGAGACGAGAATGACATTTTAATTTCCTGCTCACCACCCATTTGGGACTTGCTTTCTTTTTTTAATTGCAATTTCCCTTTGGTTTCTTTGTCCCTTTACAACCTGAAATCTGCTTTGCCAAGGTTTTGTTTATCTAGGGTCTTATATGTTGAGTTGAAAGGTTGGCTGTCCTGAAAACCTGCGTGTGGTGGCATTGGGGTATTTTTCCTCTGCACATCATGTGGCTTTTTTGTGCTTTCTCATTTCAGAGACTTTGAATCTCTCTCCAAGGATGATGTCTATGAGAATAACCGCTTGGTAAGTCCCCATTATGCAGTGCACAGAAGGAAGAAGGGACATGAGAATGACTTGATGGAGGTCATGTGGTGAGGGCATGAGAAAAATCTGTGTTTGTAAGTAGCAGGCAGGAGCTTCTCTGGAAACATAAGGGAATCTGAAACATCAGTTTCCAGCCTGTACTGAAGAGAAGAGAAGATGGTTATCCTGATAGTTGCCAAGACAACATCTCAGGTGAAGATTAAAATGGTGCAACACCTTCTTGACCTCAGCTGTTCCAGACTTGCAGGCAGTGGAAGCAGGAAGCTAGTTTTACTCCAGGCATAAGAAGAGAGGAAGGTCATGCTGGACGTAGGCTGGTCTGCAATGTTCCCCTCCTGCTTGGGACAGCTGGAGCCAACAGCAGAAGCAGGCAGCGGGGAATGGGGAGATGCCCAACCCCAGGGGCTAGGGGTAGGTAGGACAGAGCAGCAATAGCCTTGTTTTTTTTTCTGAGAGAAAGACCTAATTGCTGCAGGCCCCATCTGATAGTCCGTGGAGAGACATGGGCCATCACCTTCCCAAGACGAGTTGAGCTAGGTCATTTGGGTTTTTTCAGGATTGGGGCTCTCCAGTTGGGTCCTGGCCATGCCCTTTCCTAGACCAGTTGGCCCCTTTCAGCCATTAGCAGCTGTCTTTTCCCACTTGAGAGCCACGCAACAGGTTTCTTGTCCTTTTAGTGACCCCTAAGCTGGGGTGTCTCCTTGCTCCCTGCTGCTTGCAGCCTTGTGTTCAGCAAGGCTCAGTCCAGAGAACCGTCTTAAAGCCAGGCTGAGCAGAGCTGGGTGTCTACAGTGGGCATTTCACACCCCCAGTTACTGCAAATGTCTGTTTTCATTTATTTCTCCATTCCTTTTCTTTAGATCCCACAGCCTGCACAGCATCTTGTGCCCCAGAGACCAGGCACCTTCAGTGTTTATCCACACCCTGCACCTGGTACCTCACCATTCAGTGCCCACACCACTCCCATCCCCTCCTGACTCACTTTCTCTTCAGTCCCTGCTGTAGTCTTGCATCCCCTCTCCCTCGGAGATCACTGTGGGTACGCCGCCCTCAGCACAACAGCGGGATGGCTGATATATAGCCAGTTATTCACATACACTGCTAAGTGGGAAGCTCTCAAACAGCTATTTTCTTCCTTCACGCCTTCCTTTCAAGTAGTCGTGTATGCAACTGTAGGAGCTGTGTGCTTCTTATCACGATGTCCTTGTCATTTCTGCTTGCTGAGACACAGAAAAGCACTGAAGTGGCTTGTGCGTGGCAGGGTGCTGGCTGTTGAGCTGGGATGGCTATGTTAACTGTGGGAGGAGAAGATGTGGCACCCCAGAGCATGAAAGGATGGGCAGAGTCGGTGTTTCTGTGGGGTGAGCATTTGGGGTGACCAGGGACACTGCTCAGTAGAGCTGGTGTTTGGCTGTGTCGCTGGAAGTATCTGCCAGCCCTAGGCCCTTCACAGTGGCTCTGCTGGGCTGTTGCGTGAGGGCACTGGTGGTATGCCCGTTCACGGGTTGAAAAAACACTGGGGTTTTCTTCCAGTGAAAACTGAATCGTCCTGGGAGTTACCTTCCCTGTCCCAGTGCAGCAGCCAAATGCCAAGACCCCTCAGGTGGGAGTTGCAGGGGCACAGGCAGCTGAAATGACTTGGAGGAAAGGGCAGCTGCAGCAACTTGTTCCCTTGCTTCTGATGCCACCTTTCCAGTCAAGCGGCATGTCTGGGAGCCTCTCTGTCTGTCAGGGATGCCATAGGTTTACTACTTAACCTTCCCCAGGGCCCTTCCAACCTGATTTCTCTGTTATTTTTCAGAGAGCATCAGTTTTTTCTCCTTAACACCTCTCTCTGCTGTTCCTGCAGGCCTTTGAATTGGCAGAGCGGGAGCTGGGCATCCCAGCCCTGCTAGATCCCAATGACATGGTCTCCATGAGAGTCCCCGACTGCCTCAGCATCATGACTTACGTGTCTCAGTATTACAACCATTTCAACAACCCCAGCCAAGGTGAGTGTCCTCCCAGCCCTCTGGCTTCCAGTTTGCCTCCACTTGAGTACGGGAAACCCAGCGTTACACTGTGCTTCTTCCTTTCTATGGCAAATGGGAGCCGTGTGTGTTTGTGGGGAAGGGGAGAGGAGCGGGTAGTACCTGCCTCTCCTGGATCTTGCTGGTGCTGGTGAGGAAGGCTTGGAACCAGGAGTGGAGCAGGGCGAGGTTTCACAAGAGGTGGGGAGTGATATAACAGCTCAGGCTGCGGAAAGAAGAACGCCTTGTTTCTCCTCCCTCCGCGCTGCATTCCTACCACTTGGGTTGGGCCACCACCCCTGGTGCTCATCAGACCCCTTTGTGATCTGCTTTAACCCACTAAAATGGGAGAAAGCTAGATAGGCAACCCGCTTACCACAGCTAATTTTTATCAAATCAGTAAGCATAAGGCAACTGGAGGACAGAGGGAGGGGAGCCAGGGTGGAGTGTCTCAAATCAGCTCATCTGTCCTTGCAACTGCAACCTGAGCTGAGTGTTGCTCTGAGGCAGCTCTTCTAGGACATCCCTCCTGGGTGGGGATGAGGGCTCCAGGTCTCCTCTGCTCCGCTTTCTAGCCACAACGTCAGATAAATCTCTTCCACGTGCGTATACTTCTCCAGGGATGCTGGCCTCCCAACTGAGGACTCCCACTGGGGACTGGTGTGTGAGTGCCAGCCCTGACGGTCAAGGGATGCTTCACAGACCTGCTGATGGCCTGGAAGCCCTGGGGCCCAGTGGGCCACAATATATCAGCATCTACCCGGGGTGCTCTGGGCTTTAAGCATTGCTTAGGGAGTTGATTCCAAGGAAGCCAAGCAGCATTTGATGAGTAAATCAAATCACAGTGAGAGGCTGGTGTCCCTGGGCCACAGAAGGGGATCCACAGCAGTGCCAGGCTCTCTGGCAGCCTCGCAGCCAACCCATTATTAGTTTGTGTTTGTCTCTTCCACCTAAAATAGGCGCTGAAGTGTCAGGAGCAGCAAGTCCTGTCCTATGTCACAAGGCTAGATGATTTTTTTTTTTTCCTCCCATCCCCTTCCCCCACACGGGTGGTGTGAGTCACTGTTCCTCTCAGTGCCTGATCCTCCTTGCCTTCTGCCTCCAGCCAGAGTCCCTCCGCCTATGAAGCACCCAGCTGCTGCCTCCTCGCCTCCTCTGCTGTCCCACAAGAAGCCTGTGGCTGTGGTTGAGAGTCCCCCAGCACCACAGGTACCTAATTTCTTGATTCAAAGCCGGCCTGAGGCAGTGGTGCTCCCTGCGCTGCGGGTGAGGAGACGGGAGAGAGCCCGTCACACCGGGATAGATCTTTGCAGGGGGCTACCTGTGTATTTTGGGGTGGGAGGGGTGTTTGGGATTTTGGTGCTTTGGGGGACCCAGTTGAGAGAGTGGTTTCTCTCTAGGAGTCTGTGGACTGAAATTTGTCCATGGCAGGCAAGAGGTTGCGTGGATTTGTGCCGGATGGTTCCTTGAGCCACCCAGGGCACAAGCACCCTCCTTCCTATGGGAGGATAACCCTGTAGATGAGGAAAGAGCAGGAATGTGGGATTAGAAAAGCAGAAAAGATGCCTTTTTCTTTCTTGGCCCTTTATTTCAGGTTTCAGCAGATGTCTGAGATGGCACATTTTCCAAAGAGAGGGGGTTCCTCTTGCAGGTTGCTGCTGCCTGGGGTTTAGATTAGTCCCTTCCACAGCCCATCAGCCCTAGATAGGGGCAAGGCACCTTTCGGAGTGGCCCCTTCTAATTTGGGAAGAGGCAGCCTGCCTGTGCCTGGGCTTGGGGACAGCTGTTCTGTGCATTGTCAGACCCTGAGGTCAGCTCCTGAGCTTTGCCACAAGCACTCAGTGATGGGCCTTGCACAGGGAGCAGCTGCTCTGGATGAGCTGTGGGCTGGGGAGCGGCTCATGGCCCCCATCCTGAGCTGGGGGTGTGTTCTGCCTCAGGACGATGCCCCCTTGGACCCGTTGGAGCGATCCCAGCGCTCCACGCTCAGCAGTACCTGCGCGGCCTGCCGGCAGCACGTCCATCTGGTCCAGCGCTACCTGGCTGAGGGCAAGCTCTACCACCGCCAGTGCTTTAGGTATGTTTTAGCCAGGCCTGGTGGGGCGGCCGGTCTCCTTGGCAAACTGGAGGTCTGTGGCCAGCTGCACCCCGTCTTTGTGTGTCCGTGTCCTTGGGCAACATGGAGCATCGACAGTGCCCGAAATGGTACTGAAGAGCATCTGTTTGCCTGCCAGCCCCCTGTCCCAGTGGTCTGTCTAGCCCCTTGTGTCCAGCCCTGTGCTGCTTGGCTCCCCTACTCCCTGCCTCCCCTGCTCTATTGCATTTTCCCACTTCACTGACTTGGGATCCCAGCCCCTTGTGCTTCTCCCACCTCCATAAACCAGGATGCTCTGCCTCTTTACCGCCTGCCTACCCAGAACCCCCAACACCACCTTCTGATGAGGTCTAAGCCATGACATCATCCTACAGACCTCCTTCCACCTACACTCCACATCCTCAACTGGATATACAGGCTCCCACGCTGCCTGGGGTGGTGCTGAGCTCTCAGGGGAGCATGTGGAGAGCTGCAGACTGTTACCAAACCAAAGAATGACGGATTAGATGTCAGCAACTCTGTGGTTACTCCCTGGGTGCAGGTCCTTACCTGCAGCACCTGTGAAGTCATTTCACTTTGCTTTCCCTGCTCTGATAATGAAGGGATGAGATCTCTCCTGTGGGCCACAGGACAAGAGCTGGCAAGTGGGCAGCTGGCATCAGAGGACAGAAATATTGAGCCACTGGGAAGATACAGGAGGCCTCATTCACTTGTATAAACAGTTCCTGCCCAAGCCAGCTGGGGATGTATCATAGAAACTGTCTCAGGAGGGGAGCTGGGCTGGGGCCCATCAAACTTCCCATCTGCAGCTGGGGCAAAAGCAGGAGCTTTGGGGTGCAGGTGCAGCATTGCTCATGGGCCAGGAGTAGGAGAGGTGCCATGCCTGCCTTGGCACAGCTCATGGCCCTTCAGACTGAGCAGTGAGATCCCAATAATTTTATCCCAAGTGTTTTGCCTCCTTATGCTTTTCTTGTATCCGCCCCCCCCGGCTGATTCATGGGTGCTATTTGGTGGGCATTGTCCCGTGGCAACGTTTTCTGTGGGTTGACGGAGATAAAACCAAAACAAGCCTCTTTCTCCCCTTGTCCAGACTTGCCACCTCTTCATTTCATCATACCCCTTCTCTCTAGAGCCCCTGTGTTCTCACGTTTCTGCTCTTCATTTCAAAGGAAATCCCAGTCAACTGGACACCCAGAGCAGAATTCCTCACCAAAATTATCTGCTTGCAGTGTAGGGCAGCCAGCTGCTGTGAGCGCCAGGTATTCAGACAAGAAGGAACAGGCTTGGTTTTCATGGGAGTGCTTGATCAGCCCCTTGCCCTTGGCTTTCTTTCATGTATGCTATCCGCCTCCTTTCCCAGGTGGAAAAGGGCTGACGTGGTTGACGGTGCTGTGTATTACACTTGCGCCTGGAGGGCTTCATTAGGGAGGATTCAAAGGCTCAGCTGGGAAAGAGTGGATGATCCAAGGAGATGTGGCAGACAGCAAAGGACAGGGAAGCTATTAGCCCAGTTTCAACAGGCAAAGCAGAGCGTAAGAACGGCCCTACTGCAAGAATGGCCCTACTGCATCATTCCCTGGTCCTTCCAGCCAAATGTCGTGACCCTGGTGGGGGCCATGGTCAGCACCAGCAAGGGTGAGCACGAGACCAGGCTAGGCTTGTATGCTGCTTCTCCTGACTACTCTTCAAGCCTCCAGTGTAGGGATTTCCTGAGTTGGAAGTGGCGTCATTTTATTTAATACTCAGAGTTTGGGGGGGGGGGTTA
>NW_008794445.1:1835557-1848844 GCF_000699145.1 Aptenodytes forsteri
GTTTAAGCCCCAGGGTTGGGGGGGGGGGGGTTACTTTTTTTTTCTCCCCACAAATGTGTCTGATGGTTCTTTAACCCGCCTGGACCCTTGGCCCCTGCAAGGCAGCCCGTAGCTTCCCTGTGCTGGTTCTGAACCAGCTGTTCCCTAATTCCAGTTGATACTCCCTGTTTCATGTCTGTGAATGGTCGATCCCTCTCCCCCTCCCAGGGCCACCTGCAATCTTGTAATTCTCTCTCCTGTCCCCCACCAGCTGCATCTTTTCCAGGAAAACTGTGGGTTTCTACTTTTCCAGGTCTGGAAACCATGCTGTGTCCCAATACCAACTGTTGCCCTTCCACATCTATTAAATTCTTTCCAAGTTGAAGGAGGAATCCAAATGCATGCAGTATTTGAGCTGTGAACTCCCCATGGGTTCTCACAGTGGCGTGGTGATGTTTCTCTGTTCCTCTCCCTTTCCGAATGACTTCCCCATGACAGCGCTAGGATTTAGTAGCAGGGGTGGGAACTAACTCCATGGCCCTGTAAGGATCTCCTAGATGCATTGTCTTTCTTGAGGGCAGGATGACGTCCCCCATCTGACGGGGCTCTCTCTTCTCATTGGCAGGTGTAAGGAGTGCTCCAGCACGCTGCTCCCGGGGTCATACAAGCCCGGGTCAGAGGCAGGGACTTTCATCTGCATGCAGCATCGTGGTAAATTTGCCATGAGCGGAAAGGCGGAGAGGAGGCCCAGCCCAGACCGGCAGTCGCCAGAACTAAGAACTGAAACTGGGGCTGACAGCGTGGGTGAGGACACCCTCCCCGCAGGAGCGGAGGTCGGGAAAGATGACGGTGACTCCCTGGAGGGCACGGCAGAGACCCATATGCTTGCAGAGGGGCCAGCCAGCCCAGTGGAGAAGGACAGCATGCCCAGCAAAGCAGAGACAGCAGTGCCCCCTGCCCATGCAGGCAGCGGGGCGCCTGTCTCCCAGACTCCCCCCAGACCTCCCCTTCCCAGCAAGCCCATGGTGCTCACCCAGGACAAAGCCAACTCACTGGACAGACGGCTCAGAGACACGCGGCCCACCCCTGCCCCAAGGAGGGCCACTGATGGGTCAGCTCTCTCCCCTCCGACCTCTCACCCTGTCCCCCGGCCCAGGTCCACTCTCCAGGGCGAGGGCAGCGAGTGTGGCCCTGGCATGGTGAACGGTAAGAGAGCACAGTGGCGGTAAGGTTTACCCTCCACCTCCGCAGCGGCCACGGTGGTCGGCTGCAGGTTGGATGAGTTTCGTTCCTTCTCTGCAGCCTGGCGCCCTTCTGCCTCCGAACAAATCTCGGGCTCAGACAATGAGCTTTCGTCTGTCAGCCATCCCCATAGTGGAGAGAGCAGCACTAGGTTTAACGCCTGCCTGCTCCCTTGTATTTCTCCAGAGGGTGCTGCCAGTGTGGAGAGAAGGTGGCAGTGCTAGAGCAGTTTGCAGTTGTGGGGACAGAGGGGCATGTGAGTTCTCCAGGTGCAGCTCCCAGGGTGGGGTGGGAGAAAAAGGCAAGGGGGATGTTTGGGGTTGACTGACTGCACCAACTGTGGGAGAAACGCCATGAGGTCTTCAGAGAGTGGGAATAGCAGCCTCCCGCGGGGAGATGTGTAAGAGGTGCCTTGTGTTGATTTAACCTCTTTCTTCATGTCCTTTTGGTGTTGTGACAGTCTGACCCTGTGTCTTTCTAGGTAGGGTACCTGAACCCAGCCCCCCTGTCCCAAAACCCCGAGGGAGACCCTGCTCCTCTGATCGGTACGTCCTTCTGTTTGCAGATCACCTGCACACCCCATAGTGAGGTGGGGCTGTGGGGACGGCTCAGCTGTGGTCTCCTCTCCCACCTCCATCAGCTCCTGCTCTTAGGAGGATGTAGGCTATGACCAGGTCCCTTCCCTTACCTAATGGGTGCCAGCCCAGTACAGTCAGGCTGATAGTGTTAGTCCGTACCTCCCAGGGTCTTTGTCTCTTAGGGTTTGTAAAGAGTTTGGGGGCTTCAGAAAAGCGTTTCTGTGGCACATGCAGACCGCCAAGTGCCTTCTGAAATGGCCCTGCTTGTGGGTGCTGAGAAGGGGACACTTGTCTGCCTTGTGGAGGGTTTGTCCCGGGAAAGGTCCAGTGCAGGGACATTGTGAGTGCCTGGCTGCAGCCTTTACGCCTCCTGGGCTCTTACCCAGGAGCCTGCTGGCATTAGTTCATTCTTGCCTGCTCTTGGGACAGAGGTTGCACAAGCACCCCGCATTCGCAATGGCCAAGGAGTGGGTGTGTGCAGCAAGTGACAGCCACTTTTCCTGATGAGCAGTGATTCACTGAGCCATGGTGCAGGCTTGCCATGGGCTGTGCCCAGAGAGGAGCAGCGGCGCTTCTATCCGTGGGAGTTAGCAAAGAGGAGTCTGTCCCTGGGACGCTTGGATGATAAGGTGACGAACAGCCCTCTGAAGTGTAGGAGGGGAGCCAGACCACAGAGGGCAGGTATCTGGTCTCAACTCCCCCTCCGTCCACAGCCTGGGGAGCAGAGCTGGGTGTAGGAATGGTGTCGGGGAGGGGAGAACAGCTGTGCCCATAAAGCTCAGCCTTTACTGCTGCTTAGCAGATGGAGGCTGTAATATCCAGAAACCAAAACGCTAGGCCCAGTGGACAAGTCAGGCAGGCTGTACTTCCCTCAGACCCATAGGTTTGCCTGCAGAGAACAAGACACTTTGTGTCTGGGGAAGACTAGGGCCACCCTTGGATGAGAAAGCTGTTTCTGCATGGGAGACATCCTGTTCCATCCGTCCTTTCCCCTGAGGGCTAAGTCCCTCTCCTGTGCCTCACCATCCCAGCTTGTCTCTGCTCCCTGCCACCTCGATCTCTCTCTTCTGCCAGTGCTGGAGCTGCTATGAGAGCCAAGGACCCGCCGTGGATGGCCTTAGTGCAAGCGGAGCCCAGGAAGAAGCCAGCTCCCCCTCCTCCCCCGGGCAGCAGCCATGAGACTCCGAGTAGGACTTCAGAGGAGGAGGAGGAGGATGGGGAGGAGGTGGGGAAAGTCAGGAGTGAGGAGAGCAGGTCTGATGCCACAGAGCCCAAACCGTACAACCCCTTTGAGGAGGAGGACGAGGAGGAAGAGGAGAGTGCTGCCACCCAAAAGAGCACACCTGAGCAGGAGCAGAGCGATGGGGAGGGTGGGGAAAGTCAGGAGTGAGGAGAGCAGGTCTGATGCCACAGAGCCCAAACCGTACAACCCCTTTGAGGAGGAGGACGAGGAGGAAGAGGAGAGTGCTGCCACCCAAAAGAGCACACCTGAGCAGGAGCAGAGCGAGACTGCTGCCAAGTCTCTCCACCCCTGGTACGGCATCACTCCCACCAGCAGCCCAAAGGCGAAGAAGCGGCCAGCTCCGCGAGCCCCCAGTGCTTCCCCACTAGGTGAGCTTCTCCCCACTCCTTTATCCCTCCTCCGCAACCCCTGTGCAGCCCCTTGGAGGCTTCCCCTTCCCAGGCGCCTCTGCATCACCCTGCCAGGCCTTTATGCAGTGATGGTTGTGCTGGGACTTGTGTAAGCCATGTCCTCTCTACCCGCTGAAGCACAGCATTTGCAGGCATGACCTTTGCACTGGAGGGTCCCTTCTGTCTTCTCTGAAGATAGACAGACACTGGTTCCCTTTGCACTTGCCCCTGCCTCCAGTATATACCTCTTTCCCGGCTGCCCCCCTGTTCCTCCCTGAGCTCTCCCTTTGCTTTGCAGCCCAGCACCCCATCTCCAGGCTGTCACACTCCGAGCCATCATCCTCCACCCCATCTCCAGCCCTCAGCCTCGAGAGCATCAACTCTGAGAGTTCAGCCAAGGTGCTGGGTGACACCGATGAGGCCTCAGTGCCCAAAAGCTCCTCCGAGCCCACTGTCCACACACCGACGGCCACCAAGACCTCTAGCACTGACACACCGCTGGCCAGCGTCTCCTCCAGCGAAAGCCCTGCTGCCCAAGCCAGCCTCTCTACCAACTCCTCCTTCTCCTCCTCCAGTGAGCTGGCCAGCTTCAGTGGGGAGGCGCAGCCCAGCACCCCACATGCCAGCAGGAGCGTTTCCACTGGCAGCTTAAAGACCAGCCCCAGCCGGCTGCCCCCCAAGCCTCCTGCTGGGGCTAGCCCTACACCCATCCTCTTGGCTTCAGATGGGGGTGCTGGGAGCCCTAAGACCCCCTCCTCGCCCAAGCCACAGCTGAAGGTGAGATGGTGACCTTCCTCCCGTCCAGATCAGGGGGCTTTTGTTCCCCGTCCATCACTCAGTCACAATGGGGATCATGAGTCCAGGCTTGCCCCTTAGGTAGGTTTGGTGTGTGACCCCCTGAAAGCAAGCCTCAGGCATGTGCTCATTAAATGGTGGCTCTGCTCGTACTCTGCCTGCCCCACATGCTAGAGAAGAGGCAGGATGTCGCGTGGTCAGAGCAAATAGGAAGGGAACTGTGAAGGAAAATAATTCAGCATGCTTGTTAGAGAGAAGCTGGGGAACTGATGCCAAACAGGAGCACAGCTGGTTTTTGCCCCGTGGCTAGGCTGCTGGTGGAGATCAGTGCTGTGTTCCTCCTCTAGGAGGGTGTGGGGCAGGACAAACCCTAGGGCAACCCTGTCTGCTCAGTCCCAGCTGTTGGGATGCTATATCCCTTCCCTTTCCTGGACCCCCACCTATCTCCTTTTGTCCCCCCTCTCCAGTCTTCCTGCAAAGAGAACCCCTTCAACCGGAAGCCATCGCCTGCCGCCTCCCCCTCTGCAAAGAAACCTCCCAGGGGCTCCAAGCCAGTGCGTCCTCCCGCACCGGGTCATGGCTTCCCACTGATCAAACGCAAGGTAAAAGGGCCCTCGGGAGCAGGGGAGCAAAAGCCAGCTCTGTACTATCCCCCAGGGCCATAGCTGTATACATGCACCTTGGAGATCCATGTGGGGGTAGGGACTGCAGCAGATGGCTGTGGCTGGGGAGGATGGTGTCTAGGCTAGACCCCGTTGATGGCAGCACCATGGTCTCCCTTTGCTCCAGAGTGGGGTGGGGATTTTGGATCCACGCTTAGGTGGAGTGGTCTGTTGTCCCTCCACCCCCGTTAGTGTTGACCAGCCTTAGGGTTATCCCTGGAAACTGGAGGTTGATGGTAACGGAAGTCTCTGCCTTGTGGTTTGGCAGGTGCAGACAGATCAGTACATCCCCGAGGAAGACATCTATGGGGAGATGGATGCCATCGAGCACCAGCTGGACCAGCTGGAGCACTGTGGGGTGGCCTTGGAGGAAAAACTTCGCAGCGCTGAGAATGGTATGTGGAGTGGGCTGTCTGTGGGTGTGGGGCAGGACAGACCCTAGGGCTGCTCTGTGTCCAAGGAGATAGCAGTGGTGACTTCCTCCCTGCTGATGCTGGTGTTGGAAGAGCACAAGGGGCTGTGCTGGGTTCCAAGACCAGCCATACCCTGGACATGGAGATGTCCCTAGAGTGGAAACAGGTGGAAGAAGAGATAAGGTCTCTCTGGGGCTCAGGAACAGGCTGAGGTCAGGTTGGCTCCAGCCGAGTGCCCGTCTCCTGGCTTGGCAGAGCCCATCCTGATGCAGGGTGGTGGGATCCTGGAGGGCTTAGGATGGCTCTGAATTGTCCCTTTGCTTGGCAGACGGCCCTGAGGACAGCCTGCTGGTGGACTGGTTCAAACTCATCCATGAGAAGCACATGCTGGTGCGCCACGAATCGGAGCTCATCTACATGTAAGTGTGCGCAAGCATGTGGGGAGGCACTGACGCTCTTGCGGGGATCCCTGTCTCAGCCCTCCTGAAACTGTGCTTCCAGGGAGAGCCTGGCACGGCCTCCTTGCCTGGAGAAGGGAGGGAAAGAGGCCAAGCGGACAAATGTATCCAAACACACTCAGAACTGACCCACTGCCAGTCACCAGAGCCCCTGCAGCATCTCCTCCAGGAAGGCCTTAAGCAGCCAGGGCTGGTCCCTGCTGGCGCTTGGCTCCCTGGCCCTTTGGCTATACAGGATAAGACCAGCATCTCGGTGGTTCTTTCCAAGCTCACCCTGTACCTTGGGATGATGCTCTGCCTCTCTGGAGCCTTGCAGTGGTTCCTGGCAGTGCCCCCTTCCCTTGCAGCTTCAAGCAGCAGAACCTGGAGCAGCGGCAGTCGGACGTGGAGTATGAACTGCGTTGCCTCCTCAACAAGCCAGGTAAAGCATCCTTCTGGGTGCAGTTACCTCCATTTTTCCCCTGGGCTTCATCTCCCCTCTGTCTAGGTGGGTCTCAGGTGAAGAGAGACAGATCTTTAGGGATGCCAGCGCAATCAGTTGGCTCTAGAGCTGCTGTCCCACCTCATTGCATGCCCCAGCCTTGTGCAGGGATGTGCTCCTTTTATCCCCATGGGATGCCACCTACAGGGCTCCCCATCCACAGCACTGCTAGCCCAACTGGCCCTGCAGCCATGGCAGGGTAGCAGGGGATCGTGCTAGGGGATCAATTGCCTGTCTTTCCTCGGGGTTTGGCTGGGTAGAGAAGGACTGGACCGACGAGGACCGAGGGAGGGAGAAGGTGCTGATGCAGGAGCTGGTGACCATCATTGAGCAGAGGAATGCCATTGTGAACTGCCTGGACGAGGACCGGCAGAGGTGAGTGAGGAGTGGGGTGGGCTGGGGGAGAGGGGAAAAGTGTAGCCCGTCTGACTCAGTGCCACAGTAGCGGTTCGGGGGGGTGTCCCAAGATGTCCCTGTTGCTGACGCCTTTCCCAGTCTTCCTGATTCTTGTCTCTTTGAATGCCTTGTGTGGGAAGGACAGGGCAGTACTTGCAGCAGGTGGGATTTATCCTGCTGGTAGCAAATGCTCACAAGACAGTGATGGATCTGCCCCTCCACAGTTTATAAGTAGGAGATTCTCTAGCCTTAAACAATACAGCAGCTGTTTTCAGGGCTGAATTGCTGACCTATTTCCCACTCTTTCTTTCAGAGAAGAGGAGGAGGATAAAATGTTGGAAGCCATGATTAAAAGAAAAGGTAAGAATCAATCAGGAAGATTTTTGGAGTGATGTTTTCATTGCTGACCGCAGCGAGGGGCAGCATGAGCCATTCATGAAATTGTGTGCAGAAGGAGAGATTGAATCTGTTCTGTGTAGACTGGAGCCTTTCCTGTAGGGCTGTTAAAGTTTGGGGCACAGTTGTGCTGCGCACCCCTGTTATCACAGAAAGAAGCATGCATACGGTGGAGGGCTTTGATTCATGGCTCTCACCCTTACCCCTGTCGTTGTGCACGCGTGTGTGTGTGTGTATACAACCATCAGCATCCCGCAGTAACAACCTCCCTTTGCAACCCCAGAATTTCACAAGGAGGCGGAGACTGAGAGCAAGAAGAAAGGCAAATTCAAGCCCATGAAGGTGCTTAAGCTGCTGGGCAACAAGCATGACTCCAAGAGCAAGTCGTCCAAGGAGAAAAGCTAGAGCAGGGGAACACCAGCAGTGGGAGGGATGTGCTGCCTGACTGCCCTGGCCTCTCCACAGCTGGCTGGAATGCCTGCCAGGAAAGGGGGCTTGTTTCCCTCCGCTCCCCTTGCCTCTCCCCCTGCTCCCTCCCCAGGCACGGAGCTGTCACCCCGGGGAGATGCCAGCCCTCTGCCCAGAGCGGGGGAGTCCGACCAAAGCGCTCCTCTTCCCAAGGCTGCGGAGGAGCCTGACCGTCCCCTCCATGAAGCCTTGCTAACGAGGCGGGGAGAAGATGGATTTGCTTTTTGGATATGTTACCCCATTGTGTGTTCTTGCTATTAACTGAGAAGCAAGCCAAGGAGTTTGGTGTTTGTGGGAAAACTTGCACTAACTGCCCCCCCGTCCCTTCTCCCACTCTAACTGTGACAGTTCCACGTGCCTCTGACCTCTGCCAGGAGGGGACTGGGCCTGCCTGTCCCTCCCTGCCCACCCGCTCTTGTCCCCTTCCTGTCCCATCTTTAAACTTCAGGAGAAAGCTCTGGCATTAGAATCGGGATTCTTTGGGTTTTACTGGCCTAAACTGAAATGTTAAGAAAACACTCCCGCATCACAAGGCTCTAGAGCCATAGCCAAAAAAATAACTGGTGCCCTATTTATTTTGAGCTGTCCCCTCCCTCGAGCACCAGGGCTGGGTGGGCTCCGTTACAGGGCTGAGAGGACCCAAGGGGACAGTGTACAGCTGCTAGGATGTAGCCCTACTCAGGACATCTAACCCCCCGCTGCTGCTAAACACCGCTGACTCTGCTGCCTTCGGGGGAAGAGAGGAACATTCCTTTTCCAGGCAAGGGCAGAAAAGCTCAAGACTGACTCAGTGCCGGCAAGGGGCACTAAGCTTGTGCCCCTGCTCACCAGTGCCATCCTTGAGCGGCTGGGGAGAGAGGCACGGTCACAACTGACCTTTACCCAGCTTCATCTGTGTATACTTTAAAAGTGTGCAGGGTTTGGCTGGTTATTTTTTACACCTCCTTTACTAGATGAATTCAAACCCACCCTAAAACTTTTTAAATCCCTTATTTTATTTGTCATGTGTGTGTGCGTGTGTGTACAACGGAGGAGGGAATGGGGGGGGGCGGTGTTCTTCCAACCATCCCTTCTTCCTTCCATTTTTGTTTCCTGCCTTCTCCTCTAAGGCGAGGAGTTATTTATTGAATTGTTGGATCAGTCCGAATTAGAGTTTCATGGGTGTTTGGTTGGTCAGCTGTTCGTCATGCCTTCTCATTAGCAAATTAGACATAACCAGCCCCTAGCAAACTGCTGCAGTCCCTTCTAAAAACCCAACAGGCTTTAGCCAAAACGCTTTTGGAGCAGTGCCTTGCAAGGTGGCTGGCATAGCATTCTTGGAAAGGGACCCTTGTTTCCCAAAACCTGAGGGACCCGAGCCCCTCCTCAATCCCAGCGTGGCCCCCGTGGCTGGGAGGTGGCAAGCTCAGCCCTGCGCTGGTGTTGCCATCTCACTCTTGCCATACCCCAGCAGGCTGATGAGGAGCAGTGGTAGGGGAGGGGAGATCCCAAAGCACAACTCTTCTCCAAGGAGAAACAAATCCGCTTTAGAGCCTGCAGTCATGTCACTGTTGCCAAAGGCCATCGGGATCGCTGCAGCCTGACACCCCTTGGCCCCACGCCCGGTCAGAACTCTGATTTGTAAATTATACTGTACTAACTCCGTGACTTCCATTCACCTGAACAGAAATAAAAGAGACATTGGATTTAAAAACCGATCGCGGCTTAGGTTTCCAATTCCTTTCTGTATCCATGCTGTTCTGGGGACAGGGCATGCTGTCTGGCTTTGGGGAGTGGCTGACCGAGTGGCTGAGTATTGCTAAGAAGCAGATGATGAGATCTTAAGGAAATTGGGAGGTGGGCTTTATGCAGGAATAGCAGGGCATCGTGCTTCAGCCTGCTGGAGGACAGAGGTGGGGGTATGTATGAGGTGAGCAAACGGCCGTTTCCAGGCTCTGTGGGAGACCGATGGCTGTTCTGCATACCATGCTTTCAGGAACCAAAAAACCACAGCAAGCCCGCAGCAAAAAGCAGGATGCGCTGGGCTGAAATCCCCTCTCCCTCCTCAGCGCAGCTGTGTTCCTGAAAGCCTGCCCAGTTTAGCTGCTGACAAGAAGTTTGCTGATGCACACAATTGTGCTGACCTGCAGCAATGCTGGAGGCTCGTGTTTGCGCAAGGCCACGCCGCTGCATCTTCCTCCCCGCCGTCTGCCAGCGCAGCCATTCCCAGAGTCGTGGGGACAGGAGCGGGTCGTAGATGTGGGTGGCAACACACGTGTTTGTTACCATCGTACTGTCATGAGAAATCTCCACCTCTGGGTGGATGGAAAGGAGTGACATTTTTACTGGTGGATTGCTGTACTCTGAGGCATTGCATAGGCAAAAGGAGGCTCTGCTTTGTCATGTTTTGGTAGCCGCTGCTGTGTGTTTTCATCTCTTTAATATCATTGAGCAAGAAGGGATCCGGTGCATGGGATGGATTTTACGACAGCTTTCTTCTGTTACCAGTTATGTACAAATTGCTCCTGCCTTCTGGCTTTAGGCAACAGGTGGTGCTGCCCCCTCTTCGGGCACAGGCACAGACCAGCTCTTGAGACTCCGATGCTGAGAGTCTGGGGAGAAGAGGTGGGAACAAACTGCGCTTGTGTTTTTCCCTTGGCCTAGTCGTGGGGATCGGATTTGTTCCCACCAGGGATGTCTTTTGTCATGACCTCTCTCATTTCCTCACTTCTCTTCTTGTCAATGATCTCCATCTCACGCATTTTCTGCAAAGTACAAAGGGGAAGGACTGAGCAGGGAGAATGCCGGCAGCTTTTTTTTTTTCTTCTTTTGCCAACCCCAAGAACAAAGCTTCTATTTCCCTGATTAAGTTACATGCAGACATGGAAAAAAAGGCTGAAAGCCTCTATTCCCCATTGCCCAAATTCCTGTCTGTCCCATGCCATGAAGGGAAACACGGTTCTCCCCCCTTTCTCCTTCCCTGCTCAGGTAGTGGAGAGAGACTCTGCTTTAAGGTTTCTGACACTAGGGATTCCCTCCACACACCGCACGGCCAATGTCGCCAGGGCCCTCGCTTACCTGTGAGATTTCAGTGAGGACGATCCTTTGATACTTCTTGCCCTGTCCTAGAGCTTCCATCTCTGCCAGGAACTTCTTCCTCTCCTGAACTTCATTCACCACTGACAGATAAGAGAAAACACTGTGGAAACAGGATTCAGCCGAAAGGCAAGAAAACACGTTTCTGTCTAGATCTGAACCCCATTTCCTAGCGCTGCTTGAACAGCAGTCCCACCAGGGGAAGGGTGATGTCCGCTGTAACACTCCTCTTGAGCATGTCATCAGAATACCTCAGTAGTGCCTTACGCAATGAGAAATGTCCCCCCTGCCCATCTTCTTACCGCTCCTCATCTTGCAGGAACGGTAACTTTCTAGTTTTCTTTGTATAGACAATTCTCTGTTGCCTGTGGGCAATTTAACCGGTCTGTGGGTGGAGACGGAACCTGCTTAAAGCCGTTGACATGCATCATCACCCAGTGACCACAACCATCTCTGCTCCCAGGACCAGCACAGGCACAGAGTATTAGCTGCCGCTTTGCAGCACAGACCTGCAGCCAGCTGGTCCAAATCTTGGCATGTACAAAGTACATGGGTATTTCAGATGTGTCAAGGACAACACTCAGCTTGCAACAAGTTTTAGAGGATACAAAGCATGCGTGAAGCCAGCTGCACCGGCTTCCCTGCAGCAGGGACCAAAGCACCACTTCTCTACACGTTATTCTAGCGTTGTCCATCTTTGTGCTGTTCTCGCTAGCAAAGGGCTGGCCGGGGTGTACACGCACATTGAAGATTCAAGCACAGAGAGGTATTAGGCAGGGTTTTGCCATCCCAGAATACTCTGCAGGCCAAAGTCCCTCACTGTTTAAAATTCTGCTCGACATTTAAGCTTTGCTAGTGTAACTGCTCTGATCTTGGAGTGAAAGAAAACAGAGCCCAAACCATGGTCAGGCTGGCAAGCATCCTAGTCTATGTTAAGTCACACTGGCTGGAAAAAAGGACCCGCAGTACCTGGGCTGCCTGCCCAGGTCACCCTGCGCGTCTCCAGGGTATTCCCCTGCCAGCAGAGTTCATTTTGTGCGGGCAGCCCAGGGAGCTTGAATCTGCCAGCAAACCTCTGCAGTATAAGCTTGGCGAGGACAGCTGGATCACAGCGTCACAGCAGCCAGTCCTTTCTCTTGGAAACTGGGCTTTGTGCCTCCTTCCGCAACGGGCTTCAGGTTACCGGCAACACGGCCTGCCACCCCAGCCCTCGGAGGGAGCCGGCCTCCCAGGGTTCCTGCCTGCCTTCCTCCAGGGTACATAAAGACATACGTTCTTCAAACCGGTCAGGCTCAGCTATCTCCTCTTCCTTTGTCTGAACCAGCGTCTGCTTCACCTTGTGCTCCACCACATCCTTCCCTGTTGCTAAGATGTTTTGGAGCCTTTGCTTCTCCTTTTCCAAATCTCCTGTGAATGCCAAGGGGAAAATAAATGATTAGCAGCCCATCTCCTCAGGGAGGAGCCTGGCCACACTACTCCTCTGATAATGATGCTAGAGGAAGCGTGACGTTGACGACAGCCCATCCCCAGACTGAACTGTGGAAGCACCGCACAGGTGTACCCATGGTGAAGAGCCAACCAAACTGGCATCAGAGCTTTGATTCGTGTTTATAAACTAGAAAATTACACAGCACTCCCTTCTTTCACAAGGACCGTGCGAGTCCCTATCACCTGTCACCCCCCTAGCCAGCAGGCAGAAGTCAGCGAGCACTTACAGCAGGTATTCCCTCAGAGATCCATTTTTAAAGCATCTTTGAAGACAGGACGCGTGAGGATGAAGAGCAATTAAGATAACCCTTGCCGCTGCTGAGATTGCAGGCAGGGGATGGACATAAGGGGAAGAGAGGGACCGGGCGGCATCATTTATTTATCAGCGGTGTTTGCCGACTTACGTCTTGCCCGTGGCTTGAATTTCTCTCGGGCGTAGGCATCTCCGGCCTGGCAGACCTTGGCAGGTCGGAGATGCGGTTTAGCTGAAAGCCTGCTCGGCTGACAAACTGGTGGGGAGGAAGCAGGCGCTGGCTCTTTCCTGGGTGTGGGGTGGCACTGGAGGGGCAAGGTATGTCCTCCTGGAGAACAAACCAAAAATAACGGTAAGTCAGACAGAGAGGAGCCTGGATGGATAGCCCTGGGCTACCACCAGCAGAAGATCTGCCTGTTGATCCACTGTAGCACCACAAGCGAAGACCCCGGGTGCCACAGATGTCTCACCCTGGCTGTTGGTACGCGCTGACATGACACAGACTGTGGTTCAAGCCACGCCATTGCGTCTTGTTCCCTGGATGACCCTTGGGGACACCTCGCCCCGTGCGTCCCCGCGTGTCAGCAGCAGCCATGCTGCTGTTTTAAAGCACTTGCCCATCCAAGCAGGCTGTGGGCGAATGCCCCGTCTCACGGTGAGCAGAAAAAGCTCTTCACCGCAGCGCAGCGCCAGGCGGGAGAGCGAGAGGGCCGTCACTCACGTTTCACGAAGTCCATCAGGTATCGCCTCTGGAAACGCGTCAGCTTCGACTCCTCCATCATCGCTGAAAAACATGACGTGTGGGTGAAGACGGCAGCCCGAGGGGGCTCCACGCCTCCCCTCCGGCAGCGGGGACGGGCTGGGGAACCCCGCGGCCAATCCCTCCTCGCAACCCAAACCCCAGGGGGAAGATGCAGCTTCAGAAGACTCAAGCCGGGGCGGCGCCACCAGCGCCGGGCGCGGGCGGCTCC
>NW_008794445.1:1849651-1866283 GCF_000699145.1 Aptenodytes forsteri
CAGGCCTCAGGGGCGCTCCCGGCACCGCGGGGCTTCGCTGGTGGCCGCGGCCGGGCTGCAGCGCTGGTCTGCTTTCCCCAGGAGGGACAGGAGAACGTGGAAATCCTCCCCTCAGGAGAGCGGCAGCAGGCGAACCAGAAGCGGATCACTACCCCCTACATGACCAAATACGAGCGAGCCAGAGTCCTGGGCACTCGTGCCCTCCAGATAGCGTGAGTATCCCGAGCATCGCCACAGCTCCTCCTCCGTTCCCTGTTAAAGCTGCTTTCCTCCTTCCTTAAAAACTCCCGGATCTCATGTAATCCCTTACGTGACTGCTGAGCTTGCGGATCACTATCTTGGTCAGCACTGAAGCACAGGACCGTGGAGCTCTTAGTTGCGTGTGAAGTCTCTGATTCTCTCCCTCGCTGACGCTGTGGTTCTTGTGCCTAGAAAGGGGGGCATTCAGCAGCTGCAACGAACCTTCCTAGGTCACAGGCAAAATGAGTAGGGGATGTGTGACAAGCTGATCCTGGTTTCTGCCTTTCATAAGGGAGCCAGTGTGGGCTAGAAAGCTCAGAACCAGTTTGCAAAAGCCAACGTTGGAGCGAGGGATGCTCCAGAGTGTCTTCAGTTGATACCACAGGGCTGTAGGAATTGGGAATGGAGTAACCAACCTGAAATCTGTTTTAAATGAAGTTGCATTGTGGCAAGCTGTAAGTTTTTTGAAGTATTTGGAATAGTGGGGCCTCATTTATGATAGGTAATAACATTTAAATCCTATTTTAAGTGCTCTTAAGGTTGGCTGCTCTCAACTTAATCCATTTACCTGTCTAGACTTGTTTTAATAATACCTATCAAAAAGTTTTTTGCACTTTTTGAAAAACTGCCTTATGAGCGAGATTATTAGGCTGTGGCAAGGTTTGTCTGAAAGCACACATCTGAGTTTCATCTTGGTTATATCCACCCTCAAAATAATGCCTCTCCTCTATGTTGTTTAGAAGCTCATAGGTGGTGATCAGATCTTTCCTTAATCATCACTTTGCCAAGCTATTTGCACAGTCTTCACTCTGTGAAGCTATTTTGTGCACATTCTTTCAACTGGTGGAAGGCCAGAAAAATGGGGGAGATGAGAAGGGCCCGTGCCAGGCCTTTAATCCAAAACACTCTGGCGCCTGGTTCTGCTTCACCTACATATTCTGCCTTCAGTGCTGAACCTAGGCCAGCAGCAGCCCCCAGTGGCCTTATCCACGCATAACGTGAACTTTCCTTGCTGCTGCTGTCTAATGGGCAGATATCATCACCATGTTTGCTCTGCTGTTACAACCCTCTGCAAAATGCTTAATTTCTTTTTTCCTAGAGGTAGCGTGCGTCGTAAATCCAGCCCCTCACTTTCCCCCAAACAAAGCCTGGAAGGTGTGAGCAAATCAGAATGTTAGAGATGTGCTGGAGTTGTAGGAGGCACACTCATTTTACAGTCTTTCCACCCTCTTTATTGGATTCATTTTAGAACCACTCTTCCTTACATTTAAGTACAGCAGAGGGTGGCTGGGAAGGGTGTGGATCTGACCAGCTCTCAAGCGCCAGCTGGTCAGCAGAGGCTGAGGGATGGGACAAGAAGAACAGGCAAGGAAAAGCTCAGCCCATAACCATTTGGGGGAATTTTCTTCCCAAAGTGCGTAAGAGAGCAAATCAGACCTGCCAAGGTGGTGTCCCACCCGCCTACTTTACTGGCCGTTGTCCAGATAACATAGGTAGCCGCATGCCTAGCTGTCCCTTTTCCTTCTCTGTACGCGCTCTCAAATGATTGTTGTTGTGTCCCAGGATGTGTGCCCCTGTGATGGTGGAGTTGGAAGGAGAGACAGACCCCTTGCTGATTGCCATGAAAGAACTCAAGTAAGTCCCAGACTTTGACGGTGAGCGTATTGATTTCCATAAAGCAAGCAGTCCTCTCCTCGTCCCAGCATTTAGCAGCTTATTCCAAGACAACCTTGTCTTCCCTCAATAACAGTGAGCACTACAGTTGCCTTCCCCTTTTTCACCTTGGGACTTCTCCACAGCTGCTCTCTCCCAACCTCGTTGCTTGTGCAAAGTACTGATGATGAGGAGTGCTCTGACCTCTTTTACTTCGGAGTCCAAGTGTTCTTTATTTCTATGATGAGAACCCAAGATCCTCATCTTTCTGGAATCAGTGTAATTCCCTGAATGGAACTGATTTGAAGCAGCCTTCTGAACTGACCTGTGTTCAAATGTAGTGCTGGCAAACAATAAAATAAGGGTCAGGCTGGTGGTGTGGAGACCCTGTTAAGAATGTTCTTTTCCCATACCCTTCCACACTTGGCTTATTGTGCTTGCAGGGAGGCATGTCCCCTGGTTACAGAAAGATAAATAAATCCTTTCTGACTGTAGCAGAGGCAGCTCTCTGACCACTTACAGGCCCACCTTTCCACAGCAGAGCTCCCTGCTGGCCCACAGTTTGCCTGCATGGTCGGTGACCTAGATCACATGGAGTTATCCTTCAAGCGGAGCAACTAGAATCCATTACTGATTAAGTCTCTGTTCTTGAACTGAATTGTCCCTCTGCCCCCCCAGTTTCTCAGTACGTTGCAGTTGCTCTTGCAGATTTTATATCTATTACAGCCCCTGTTATCATTGCCAAAAGCTCCTTAGGTCATGTTCCTGTCAGATCTCCAAGCTCACTCTGAGTTGCTTCTGGTCACTGCCTGAGTGTGAGCTCTAGAAAGTAAGTCAGGGTGTGACAAAGTGTAGTGGCATCCTGTTCTGTGCCAAAATTCAGTTGTAATTCTTGGCATGAGGGAGGTACTTTGCTACTGGAAAAACAATGGCCCTGAAAGTGATCGTTAAAGAAGTTGTATTACTTTTCAAGTATGATACGGTTGAAACCTGATGCCCTGGTTAAATTCCAGACTGTCTGATTACAGTCTGCTGACTTAAATCTACTTCCATTAGGTTAAATTGTGTTCAGCATTTTCTTGCTTTCTAATTGGAACCACTATTAGCAGATGCTGTGCTCCACCCCAGCTGTACCAGGTTTTGGTCCCTGATTAGTCCTTATTTCATGTATCCTTCTTGAAATGTAACTGTTGCTCTCAGGGTGCAAAAGACTCTGTAAATATCAGTTTTTCATGAAGGTTCTCAGAATTCTGCCACTTTTGTAGTGTCCTGTGGGGGAAAAAATCTTCCATCAAATAAAAAGTGGATTTGTTCTTCGAGTCCCTTGATTTCCCCCCCCGCCCCAATCTTAGTTAGATGCTTGGTGTTGTCTCATAGTGGGTTCAGATCACGGGGCTCAATTCCTGCAGTGGCAACAGAGGGCTGACCTTCTGTAGGTTTTTGGTTGTTTTGAGTCTAAGGGCGCTCAGTGTTTTGCACCTACAAAAGAGAGGAGGTTGTTGGGACTTCCCTCTGCTATGTAATACCAAATCACAGGTGCTACACAGATCTCAGTTAAACCTGATGAGCTTACTGAAGCCACTAAGGCAGTGCCCCTCAGTTCCCGTTGCCTGCTGAAGTGGTATAGTGAAGGCTCTGGTATTTCTGTTCACCTCTCTGTCCTCCCTTCAGAGCACGCAAGATCCCCATAATCATCCGTCGTTACCTACCAGATGGGAGCTATGAAGACTGGGGCGTGGATGAGTTAATTATCACAGACTGATCAGCCTCCAGCCATTGTTTTGGTTCTTTCCTTCTGCAGAGATGTTTCTATTTTTGTTTATATTTGTGTAAATAAATTATAAACCTCTCCATTTTAAGTTAAGTGTGGGGTTTTTTTGTTGGGTGTTTTTTTTTTTCCTCACACCTTCTCTTTCATTTCAGTCCTACATGCCCAAGAGAAGACTTCCTTACTTATCTCTACCAGCTTGGTCATTATCCTTTCTGTGCCATGGGCTACATTAATAAGATTAGGGAGCCAAGCGCCATGCTTTTCTTGTACCTTTTTTCACCTGTGAAGGCCATACCTTTTAGCTAGGCCAAAGACTGCAGTAACTACTTCCTCCTCCAGCACTGCTCCTCCCCGGCTATAGGACCAATAGCCAATTAAACTCCTGCTGTACAAAAATGCTCTTGCAGGTACTTTGGCTTCAGAAAGACTCCGGCCCTCCACCCCTGTTCCTTCTTAAAATGGGAGTGCTGAGACACCTCCATTGCTTCCCTCTAGACAGTTGGGCCTTTGTGCCCTGAGCAGGTTGCTGTGGAAACCCCCAATTTCCTCTCTGGCCGGGGCTGGCTGTGGGGCTTCTCAGGAGTATCGTAGAGCAGCTCTCATCAAATCACCTATTGTTTCCCTGCTCCTGCTGCTTATCAGAGGTGGGGATCCCCTTTCAGTGGCACTGCCCCAGCCGGAAGCGTGGTCGCCACTCGCGGTCCTACCAGCTCGTCAGTCGTAGGTTTTTTCTGCATTTGTTTCTCTTCCAGCTGTTCTCTGACATGCGAGATTGGAACTGATGGTCCCGAGTGTGTGGGTGCTCTTCAGACATCTCAGATGTACATACTCTGGTGGTTCTTACAGTGGCAAAACAGTAGTTAAATCCTGGAGTTCCTTTAATCTGTAGTGTGATGAAAGATCAGTTATTTGTCCCCTTAAGGCACCTGCACTCTTGCTTCTGATGTGCAGGGAGGTTACATGCTCAAATCAAGAAGAGTTGGGTGGAGGCATTACAATCTGCAAGGGCCTGCAGCCAGCCACTACCTGGTTTCCACTTCTTGATCTTCTGTGTACTCCAAAGCTCTTGCTCTGCATGAGGAAGATTGAGCTCTTGGGCAGAAAACATTGAGTCTTTCTCAATTGTCTTATTAAAAAGTGCCCATGGAATTTTTGTTTATTTAAAGAGAAGAGGAGGGAAGGTGCACCTATGGTTTCTGCTTTACACTGATTTTTCTCTTTACACTGATCCAGGAAGAATCTTTCCAACTAGTTGGTGTTAAAGCTTGTGCTTATATGTAAAGCATGCATTCTCCGTGCTGTATGTGTGGTTGGTGGCTGTGGATGAGCATCCACGTTCCAAAGAGAGTTTATATCCACCTGCCTGGGAACTCAGCTCACATAACTAGCCATGTATGTCATTCTCTTACTGCTCCCTGTAAAAGCACCGTTCCATGCTTCCTCTGTTGGTGTGCACAGGAGGGGCTGGTTTTGGAGGCGAGAATGCAAGAGCTGAATGGGTCCCTGGGCAAAATGACAGGTCAAAGGGAATGTGGAGATGTTTGCAGGTGTGGGAAGGGGGTTGACTGTGAGGAACACAAATGCTTCCTGGTCTAGGCCATCCCTACCAAGAAAAGGTTAATTTGCAGCACTGTGGCCTTCAGCCTTCTCCCCCCACCCTCCATGGAATCCTTTAATCACGTTGGTGCGGTGAAATTTCAGCCCTGAAATGGTGCCTTTGTGCAATGGTTTTGGCGTCCGCCATGGAGCGCGGGGGTCGTTTTCTTGTCCTTTTTTTTTTTTTTTTAAATGGCTTCTTTGTTCCCTACCCGCCTCCCCTCCCCAGCCTTGCATCTGTATCAGATACGATTAAAGGGATAGGGAAGGATGCCGGGCCAGCTCCTGCTAGGCTGCAGGAGGACTGGTTAACCCCTCTGTTACCAGCGGTATTCTCAGTCCTGCCTTAGTTGTCAGGACCCTCCTAGATGAGAGGAGGCATCCTCTTCCACTAGAGAATGGTTGAGGCAGAGCCCACTCACTTTCTTAATTTGCTTTTTGAAGGGCTGGAGAAGGTACTTGTGTGTGGTTAAGAACTTTCTTTTCCTGCTCTTCTGTTCTTCCACACCATGTCCCTTCTCTCTCCCACCCCTGTGATCAGCTCTTCTACCCCTAACTCCACCATGGCTTCCCTTCTTCCTCACGTGTGCTCCTGACCTGCTCAGCAGTGCAGTAGTTTCTTCTGGACTCTTCCCAGAGCCTGTAATTTGGGGTAGAGATTTCTCCTCCTCTCCAGTGAATGGCCACAGTCCTGTTTTGCGTGGAGCTCTTTAGCTGGCATCACCATTGTAAGATCCATTAAGCCATCCTGCTACTGATGCTCTTGGCCCTGTACAGGACTTCATCCAAATAACGCTGTGAGTTTTAAAAAGCTTTGAACGTGTTCCACGGTTCCTAGATGTCCTGCTTACTCTACTCACCCATAAAGCGTTCAGTGAACACAAACTGACTGGATCGATCACATGCATCTGCATTGAAACCTTTGGAATCAATTTGTAATTGTTGTGGAGTCTCTGTGTTAATTGGGGTCCTATCTTGCTACCATTGGCCTTGAGAGATGTTCTTAAGCAGACTGATATCTGCTGTACATTTTCTTTCCAAACATCTTCAGATAGCTTCCCAGAACCTGACTACACCCAGGATGTCTTCTTCAACAAGTAAGAAGGTGTATACATCTATTCTTGAATATACTCTCTGTGTGTGTTTGTATGTAGGTTCTTGCTTGTGGAAGGCAAGAGGACCGGGGCGGGGGGAGTTTCTACAGGGAAACTAATGGTTGCTTCCAAAATACACGTTTGTGTATATGGGGAAGTTTTTTTTCTGAAGGTATGGTATCTGCCACCTGGTGATGAGAAACCAAGATGAGAAACCCCACACTCCTATTCTGGAGAGCATTAACAGTCACACTAAGAAATTCTTGGGTGAAGCACATGCAAAACAGCACTTTTCTTAATTGCACGTGCTGAATCTTAACTGAAGACCAGAAATCAGTGTTACTACTTTTCTCACTGAAGAAACGACTGGAGCTGTGGCGTGAACAGAAGATGAGTCTCATCTCTGTGAAGGAGTCTGGTAAGCCAGTCAGAGTTCTGCCTGTGTCCTCTCCATGACAGGCAGAGGAAGGCTGTGCACAGGATCCGGGTGGTGGTGGTGTGACCCATCATACACTTACTGGGGAAAAAACAGAGACTTTCAGGAAAGAAGTCAAAAACCCAAGGCACATGAAAATGAAACTTTTAAGTTTATTATTCCATATGTTTAATGCAGAGTTAATGGTGCTAGGACAGCATAGAGACTGGGGAAAGGGAGGTGGGGAAGGAAGGTGCTACTTGCATAAATAAGGGGACAGGGCTGGAAGAGGTTACATGTGTACAGGGAGCAAACATTCTACATGATCTTTTCAGACACCACAAGGAGAAGTCATCCATAGCTAAGGGAGGCAGGAGGGGCATCTGACAGTCATATCAGCAGTGGGAAACAGCAGCACTGATCACAGTCCATGTTTGGTCAAAGTATTTTATCTTTTTAGGCTGGAATATCCATTGGAAGGTCCCACATGTCTCTGCGATCAATTGCCACGAGTCATCTTTTCCTGCAACAACTTTTGTGCCAGTTCACTCCCTGGCACGACAAACCACCCCAGTCCTGGGGGTGACAAAGGAGAAGTAAGCAGACTGTCCTCGGGTGTTGAGCTGAAAAAAGGAGGTTGATCTGACTGCGAGAGCTGGTTGTTTCCAGTTTGAAACCCAAAGGGGAAAACAAATTCTTTTGCACCTAAATAGGCTTGTTTTCTTTACGCTCATCCAAGATGGGGTGCGTATCTGCCTTGCTTAAAGCTGCAGGAGGATCTTTCCATCTTCAGCGTGGGTAGGAGGGAGGTGTTGACTGACTGGAAGACATGATGAACAAACAAGCGGAGATGCACACCCCATCAGCCTGAGATTGGAGTGGAGATTCAAAGACAGTATTGGAATCAACTTGGGGCATTGGCAAGTGCATAGTAGCTTTCTTGGTGCCTCTTCATTTCAGGCAGGCACAGTCAGACATGGAAGAGCAAGGACCTAGTTTGCTCAGAGGTTGTTTGGGATACTGAAGAGATTAGAAAGGACTGAGATGCCAGAAATGCCAGACATAAATGAATGATATAGAATAATTGTAAGAAGGGAGGATTCACCCACAGCACTTTGATGATCCACCGGTCCTTCCCCACCTCTCCTACACCTCCATACGTGAACACGCGTGCACACACAGGCTATGATATGAGTAACGCTAAGACCAACAACACGGTTCCCGAGTCCTACGCGTTGTTCAGGCAAGCCTTAAAATCTCCATGTAGGAAAGAGTGTGGGATTAAACAGAGACAAGATGGAGAGAAGAAGTGGGGAGAAAAGCTAGGACGCAGCTGTGGAAATCAGCAGGGAAGCAAGCGTAGGTTGGTCTTCCAGTGGGGTTCAAGATTCATGCATGTGTGAATCTTAGGCAGGACTGCTGCACAACACTGATCACAAGGAAGCTGGCCATGCCGTCCTCCCTACTACTCCTCCCATAACATGTTCACCAAGGCTGAGCAACCACCCTTCACCTACAGCAGGTGACAAAGTGTTGGCCGTTGTGGCCTGTTGGAAACACTTGCTAACTCCCTGGAGCAGTTTGGGGAGGGGAAGGAAAGGACAATCTCTCTCATTGTACAGTCCAGGGTGCGCACAACGAAACCCACCATGGACCAGTCACTCCATGTCTAGAATCCTCCTCATCTAGAAGGCCAATAAGGTGTTGCAAGCCAGTCGCGTGGCCTGCATGAAATTGGTAAAGGGCGAAAGGACGAAAAACCTTCCTCTAGGCGGGTGAGCCAGCGATAGCCGGGGTCAAGAAGGGCACTTCTGTATACTCAGTGGGTTCTGGTGGCTGGATGGCACTGAGTGACCTCGGAGTTCGGAGGCTCTTCTGCCTGTGCTGATTCTTCGGAGCCTTTCCGTCGCTGCTTCGGTCACCGTTCCTCATTCCCTACGGTCTGGAGAGAGTCGTATACACGGGCTGTTCCCAATGTGTGGGGCTATGGGACTGTGGCACGGAGGGTGCAGGGTCAGAGATGGCAGTGTAAAGGGGACGTTGGGAAGGTCCCATATACGAGAAGGCAGAGTAGAGGCCAGAGGCTTGGCTGGAATGGCTGTAGTAGGGTCCCGAGGGCTGGTGGTCCGGGTAGTCAAACTGGGGCCTGGAGATGGAGGGGAAGGCCGAACCGTAGTGGGGCAGACTCAGGGATGTGTAAGCTATCTGGGAGGTGGAGGGCTGGTCGGTGTAATGACCTCCAGGGGCGGACCCCTCTGTTTTCACCTGGGCCTTGGAGTCTACGACCGATGAAGTGGCAGTGGACAAGGAGACTCCATGCTGCTTGGAGATCCAGGCAGAGTGTCCGCTGGCTGCAGCCAGGGCGCTCCCAAGGCCGTAGCCAGCAGCCGCCGCTGCTGCATAGCCCCCGACATGGCCTGGGTGGCCCGCGTGTCCATTGGGCGGCAGGTATTGGTCGAATTCATTGACATCAAAGGTCTCCATGTTGGACATCACTTCATGGCTGATCTCCCCGATGTCCACGTTGCCAAAGTCAATGTGTGGCTTTCCCCCTTCCCCCAGGGAACGCCCTTCTCGTTTCGAGTCGGCTTTGCCTGCCTGCAGCTCGGTCTTAGGGGTGGTAGGAGGGGTGGGGGGCCCGTGGCTCTGACCTGCAACATGAAAAACATTTTGAGGAGGAAAGAGAGAGAAGAGGTGAGTTACCGCTTTATGCCTGGGCTTTATACACATGCCAGCTGCGGTCCTCCCAGTTTGCCAGCAACTGTCTAGCTGAAGACTTCGGTGGAAGGAGAGAGAAATAGCCAGCCAAAACCAAACCTTTTTATATCATCTTGTGGAAAAAGAGGGAGGGTGCAACAATACCCTGCCTGACCAGAGGAATGCAATTGCCTGTGAAACTCGGGCATGTCCCTATACCGCTGACTCCAGCAGAGTTTGCTGGGTCACGAGCAAGGTGTGAGCCACATCGCTAAGGCTTTCACCATGATGACTTGGGTTTTTTGAGCCTCCGCGTTGGCTGTAACCTCTCAGTAGGTTCACTGAGACCTGGGACTCACCTGAGGAGTGTTCTGGGTGCCCATCGGACATGGGCGACCCTTCGCCGGGATGCCTGTGATCCAGGTGGGCGTTCTTGTAGTGGGCCTGGATAGCGGCAGCCCCGCCAGCCTCCCCCTCCACCTGGCCTTCGCCCTCGCCCTGTGTGGCCTTGCCGTTTTTCCGCCGGCGGGGCTGGTACTTGTAATCGGGATGGTCCTTCTTGTGCTGCATCCTCAGCCGCTCCGCCTCTTCGATAAAGGGCCGCTTGTCGCTTTCGTTCAACAGCCTGCAGAGGCCAAGGTGGTAAAGAAGAGAAAAGGGGAAGGAGAGGGGCAGGTACATCAGAAAAAAAAAAAGCACCTATACACAGCATCATGGGACACAGTGTAAATCCAGATGTCAGGATGTTGTCCCATCAAGGGTTGTTTCCCAGAAGAACAAGGGAGAGCTTGGAAGCGTTTCAGTGGAGACAGCAATGTTTTCCTCCTCCTCATTCATTATTAAGCCCTGACACTGGTTGGTGCCAGTGCTGGGTCCCCCTTCCCCAGCTGCATGATGCTTCTCACCTCAGTAAGTTCAACACCCTTTCTTACATTGCCCAAAGGCAAAGTGCAGCCTTTCACAGCCATGTAAAATAAGGCTGGACAAGCCGCTTTCAAAGATTTTGGGCAAATTAAGGGCAGTTGGGATCATCCTTCGGACTAAGGCAGTGTGGCACACCCTTGCTAGCTGTAGTGCTGCCTCCCGCATGTCTCTTGCTCTTCCCCAGACTGTATTTATTCCAGTTTAACCTCCCGCCCTTCCGTAGGCTCTGCTCCAAGTTTGAGGCTCTACTGAGCATAAATGGCAGCAATTGGTGTTGGCTCCACAGTACCCGTGTTGCTGCATGGAGCTTGCTGGGCCTTTAAGCATCTTGCAATATCCTAGAAGGGAATTAACGAAAATTTCGAAGTGGGGGAAAACAGTGTATTCTGCTATTCCTGGAGCTCCTGCTCACCTTAGACATGGGTAATGCAAAAGGCTGAAGCACAAAGGACCAGTCCTTCTTGAACTTAGCTGAGCAGTTGTAAAAAATGTAGCTGCTATGTTGCTAGCCTTGTAGAAATAGATGAGCTTTGGTCTCTGGATGGAAGGCGCTGCAGAAATGGAAGCTCCTTCTCTGTATTCCTGCCAGATCATGGGTTGCTCTAGTTAAGATAGGCTCTCCGAGGAAATGGTGAAATACGCGGGCAGGATGGCTCAGAGCACTTGAAGATGAGATCAACCTCATTGCTCAAGCCTTTAGCAGCATGTTGGCTGGAAGCCCTTCAGTTTCATTTTATGATTTTTCCCCTCAAATATTCTTGTGGCTCAAGGTCATCCTGCTTTCAACCAGAAACCAGTGCTCTCAAAAGGGACCAGTCTTCCTATGACTTGCAACTCCAACAGTCGTTAGAAATGGCAGGGCTCCCAAACAGCAAAAAATATTCCATTTATGAAATGTCCACGCCTTTTTCTCCCCAACAAAAGAACTACCTGGGGATGGGGCTGTGCCAGCACCTTCGTACCCCTGAAGCCCTTAGCACTAAAATGTGACCAATTCTGTTAAGCTGTAGGCACTGAGGAAGATACAAAGGCCTGAACTATCCTGAAAAACTGAAGACGAAGAGGAGCCATGGCTCAGGGAGCACACAGATAAATCTGGCAGGGGATCAAAGGGGTCGCCGACAAGTAATGGGTTGGTACCTAAGCACCCCCTTTCCCCCTGCTCCTTGTGCGTCCCCTCGGCCAGCAGCCAGAAGGTATGTGGCACGGGCTGGAGCCCATTACGGTGCTGACCTGGGTTCACTCCAGGCAGCCTGAGCAGGTCGTGGCCGCACACCACATTCCTCCACTGCCTTAATCCCAGAGATTAAAGCAACTGAGCCACCGTGAATCCAACACCAGCTTTCCTGTCTCCCTCCTGCCACCGTACACCACACTCACACGTCCTGGAGATCTTTAATCCCTCAGCCTGCGCTGCTCCAGACGGCCCTCCAAGGGGTCCAAAGGGACATCATGGCCAACCCTTGTAGGCATCATGGACTGGGAGGTGACCTTGCCCTGGCAAAACATTCATCCTTGCAGAACACCCCATCTCCATGGGAGATAGAGAATAGAGGCAAAACCTGCAGCCTTTGCAACCCGGGACACTTCACTACAAGGCAGCCAGGCTCCGGCGTCCCTGCACTCCCAGCCCAGGTGGTGCTAAAGCTAATAAGATGCTGTGGTTGGGAATGAAAGATCTCTTTCTATGTGGGCACCTTTTGGAGCGAGAGGGCTGTAGGCTGCACACCCAGCTTTGATCTGCAGGGCGTACCACATGGAGAGCTCAGAGCAGAGGCTCCCATGGAGACCAAAGCTCAGCCTCCCAGATCTGTCTCATGGATGGCATGAACCAGAGCCATTCGAGGCTATGCAGGAGTCAGATCCCTGCCTTCTGAGCTATGCCGGAGTGCTTCACCTCCTCTCCCCTTCACAGCAGCCCACGGGCAGTGCCACCAGCAGGACAGTGGCAAGTCCACTCCCCGCATCTTTGCCTTCTCTTTTCCAAGGCTGCCTGCTCCCTCCCTCCCAGTGGGATCAGAGCTCAAATCGGCTTTAGCAAAGTGAAACTGGTGCGAGCAGGCAAAGGCCAGGAGATTTGGGGGATTTGGATTTCACTTGCTTCCTGCCCCCCCGCCTCCTGCCCCCCACACTCCCCAGGCCATAATGCAAAGGAATCTCATACGGACAGAGAAGTTATGGATCACAGAGCAAAGCTTTCATGGGGCTTAACCGACCCCTTGCCACCCTCCCTGACACTGAATGCTCACCCCCGAGCCGAGAGAGGGGCAAGCATCCAGCACCCCACTCCAGGAGGAGAAAGAAGGGCTAAAATTTTTCTGCCCACCTCTTGCAGCCTCCCCTTCTGCCGCCTGGCATTGCACTGCGCTGCGTGCCAGGCGACTGGCTCGGCGGCCAGAGGCCTGACCCTGTGCTGGGACTCAGCTGCTGATGAGTCAGTGCGGTGATGGGGTTGGGCATTGGGGCTGATGCAAGGCAAAGGCTGGCTGGGAGCAGAAAGCAGCCAGCCGGGCTCTCCTACACGTCCACGGCCCTGGATTTTGTGGGCATGACCCTATTCCCTGGGTGCTACCACCCCCATGCAAAGATCCCTCCATTGGGTCCCCTTACTCCTTCCTAACGAGCCTTCCTCCCCTTCGTCCCATGCCTCACTTGTTTTCGGCCCCGGAGGTGGTGCTGGCTGGCATTTTGGCTGAGAGTCATGCCGACATTTTTTCAGCAGCCGGCCTCCATTTGAGAGCTGCTCCCTGTCCCACCCCGGGGAAGGAAAGCAGCCAAGTTGAGATTTCATGACCATCAAGCACAGAAACCCTCCCTTCTTCTTTTTTAGTACATTCAGTTCGTCGACTGCACCTCTCACACACCCTAAGTGTGTACAGACTGGGGGAGATGGATGGGGCCGTAAGCCCCCCAGCACTGCAGTTGGGGCCAGGCAGGTAGTGTGGCCATCAGGGCATGTCCTGCAGGACAACGAGGGCTGGGGCCCGTGGAGGACATGGCGGTGGCACAGAGCCGGAGCAAACGCTGGGCTTAAAAAAAAAGCCCAGGCCATTGCAGCCCGTTTTGCAGAGGAGCACGTGGGACGGCACTGGGGTTATCGCTCAATCTGCTAGCTGCCTTTCAAGAAGATTTCCCAGCCTCTGCCGTCCCCACTCAGCACCAATTGCTGGGGACGTGCTTGGTTTAATGGTGTTCTGCAGGCAGCCTCTGTGCTCACCAGTGCTCGTCTCTCTGCCTAACGTGCCTTTTACCTATATAAGCTCAGAGCAGCCCACGTCGAAATATGTGTCACCCACATTTTCCAAAGTGACTAGCAATGTAGGCTGTAGGGTTTGGGTGGCCACCTTGTAAGGGTGGGGATATGCGAACAGCCAGGGCCCTTTGCAGGGACCCTCGTCAAATGTCTGAGGCTAAGCCATCCAGAGCAAAACCCAGCTGCTCGCAGTTGTACTGACGTGTAGGAGCTATACCCTGGGGACAGCATAGATGAGGGCAGTGGGAACCTCAATAGAGGAAGACCCAACCTTACCGTGGCTGGAAGGCGAGGCTCGGGGCTACTACCCTGGTAACCTTTGGGCCAACTCCCCTGGAGTTTTGTGGGCTGATATTTCCCCCCAGCCTCACAGAAAGACATACGCATGTGGTCCTACCCAGGCCAGACACCGACTGCACCCATAACGCAGCTTACTCTGCTGTACGGTCCCTGTAGGGGCTGACACGGCTTGGAGAGCTGTAGCCTGCACTCTCCAGGGATACCTGGAGAGAAAAATGTGTTCAAGAAAAGCAGCTGGCTGGCAAACCCAGCAGCATGCCACAGCCCCAGGCCTGATCCCGCAAGCTTCTCTGCCTGACCCATGCTCCCTGGCTGCACAGTGCCCTAAGAAACACCTGGGGACCTTGACCATAGCCCAGTGGCAGCGTCCCCCTGCTCCGAGTCCCGTGCGGCCAGCGGCGGGAGCCGTGCCCTGGGAGCAGGGAGGCAGTCGGGTACATGAATGTGGCCACGGGCTGTGTCTCCCTGCGCTCTGAATGCGATATCTATGGAGAGTTTCACTGTTCTGCTATATTTTCAAGGGAAATGCAGTGTCCGGACGGAGGCCGTTGCTCTAAAATCTGGCAATATTTTGCAATAAAGGAGCAATACCTTGAAATAACACTTTGGGAACAAAAAAGATGGGTTCCCCACACACACACACCCCTTCCAGCACAGCTTCACAGTCCAGAGGCTGGCAGCAAAGCCCCAGGCGGGAGCAAGTGCCGTGGTAAAGGGAAGGGAAGGCAGTGGGGAACAAAGCGGGAAAGAGCATCAGACGAGACATCTGCAATCAACGCCCTGCCTTTGACTTCACAAAGAAACCCCTTTGCTGGGGTTACACTAGGCACTGATGGGTCGGGGTAAACAGGCTGACATAGCAGAGGGAGCAGCTAATGCCCAAGGGCTCAGTTCCTTGCGAGCAAGGAGGTTTGAAGCCAGGAGGAGACCTGGGCGTCAGCTGCTGGACGGGGTGTGTTTTGCTTCTGCTTGGAAAAATGTCTCTTGGCCCACCCAAGGTTGAGGGCTTCCTCCACGAAATGCCGTCAGGGCAGGAGAGAGAATGAGAGGGCCCATTTGCACAAGCCTTGGTTTGCGTTGGTTGGTGCAAGGCGAGGGGGGGGGGATGGTGCTGGGGACTTGTGGCAGAAAGTGTTTATAACACTTGATGGGGTTATTGGCAGAGACCGTCAGATGGGAAAGAAGTGGCATAGCCAGCCTGACATGCTTGGCTTGGGCATGAGGGCTCTCTGCACACCCACGGGCCAGCTGCGCTCAATTGGGGCCGCCCGTTGGTCTGCCAGAGGAAAGAGGAGCGGGTTGGGGAGGGTATGTAAAGGACCTGGGGACCTGCACGAAGCCAAAATGAAATTGGGCGCAACAAACTGGTGGGGGCCAGAAGGACGAGTGTGTGTGTGCCAACAAGAAGGGAGGGTATCTCTCTGGGTGCAAAGGGAGATGGGGCTGGTTTGAGCCAGCATGTTGCAAGACAGCCTGCTAAGGCTGGGACTGTTGCAGGTCTCTTCCTTTCTCCTAAGCCTTAGCCCCCCTTTCTAGCAAGGTCTCTCCTTGTCCATCTCGCTGCACCTGCATGGCCTGCCAAAACTGGGACCATCCTGGGAAGGACGGGTGCGGGGCTCCGACCGCCTGGCTCCCTTCCCCTGACCTTCCTCCTCGGCTGTAACTTGGTTTCCCGCTTGCTCTGCAGCACTATGTGGAAAATAACCCCTGTTGGCATTGGGACCCGAGTTCAAACAGGCTTGAGGCAGCCACCAGTGAGTCAAGCTGGATGGGGCTCAGCCTGGTTCCTGCTAGTGCACAACTTGGCCCAACAGAGCGGGTGAGCCAAGAAAACAGGATCTCCCCTAGCAGTCAGGCAGGAGAGGACCAGGACGAGAGTGTCCTAGTCAGGAACAACAGGGGAAGTTAGTGGGAAACACGTGGAAAGGGCTGCCGCCCGGGATGGAGGTGAGCTCTGCTGAGGAAGCCTTCACTACATCCGACCACCACTCTTGCCCCAGTCACTGACCGTGCCTCCTGCGAGGGGGCTCCCCGCAGGGAAGGAAGTCCCCTCAAGGGACACCCCTTCCAACCAGCAAAGTCTCCATCCTTCCATGTGACCACCAGGACACCTCCGGACCTCAGCCCTCGTGCTCCCCCTCCGCCTGCCCGCTCTTACCTCCAGAGCTTCCCCAAGGTCTTACTGAGCTCAGCGTTGTGGAGGTGCGGGTACTGGTCAGCCAATTTCCTCCGGGCAGCCTGTGCCCAGACCATGAAGGCGTTCATGGGCCGCTTGACGTGGGGTTTGCTCTTGTTACTTCCATTGACCCGGACGGGCATGGGTACCAGGGTCCAGTCATAGCCGCTCAGCACCTGGCTGACTGCCTCGCGGATGCACACCGGGAACTTGTCGTCATCTGCCTCTGAGTCTTGCTGTTCCTTCTTGACCTTCCCCATCTCCCCGTTCCCAGAGCCGGCGAGGTGCGGCGAGTTGTCCGACGTCATGGAGGGTCCTGGTGAGAGGCAGTGGTGGTCTTCAGAGCCCACCGGGCTCATCTCCACCTCTGAAAGGTCTTGGTCGTCAGCCATCGTTGCTCTGGAGCCCTCTCTCTCTTCCTTCTTGGTGTCCTTCTTCTCACTGGGGAGGGGAGGGAGGAAGACAAAAACAAAGGAAAGAAAGGAAAGGGGGGGGGGGGAAGGGAGAAAAGGA
>NW_008794445.1:1866482-1872437 GCF_000699145.1 Aptenodytes forsteri
GAAGGGAGGGGGGGGGGGGAGAGAGAAAAGGAGAAGCAACCACCAAATCTGAAAGGGACTCCAAGGTCTCTGAAGAGCTGACCACGAGACAGGGGCTGCTCGATAAAAGTGCAAGCAAAGAAATTGCCGTGCACACCGCAAAACCCGTGATCGATGGGGGTGGGGATGGGTCGGGGCCCCTGATTAATTGGGGTATCGCTCCCTATCTCTGCAATTGTCTGGAGCTCACATGTGCAGAGGGGCCTGCGGCAAGAGCGATAAGGGGGTGTTGGGGACCTGAAAGGAGAGAGACACGGACCGTCCTGCCTGGGCACAGCCCCCAACGGGGAGCGGGATGAGGGAGAGAGCCACAAAACTTGTGTGGGGAAGAGTCCCTTTCTTCCGAAATGTGTTTTGAAATGCCAGCACGGTGCCTGGGGGGGAGGCGTGGGAGGGGGAGCGCTGGCACCCTATCGATAAACCAGAAGGGACCTATATCCTGGCTACCGGGGAAGCTGAGCGGGCGGCCCGGAGACCCTGATCCCGGCTGTGGGAAAGTGCCTCTGCGGGGACACCCCATCCCTCACCCTCCTCTCGCAGCTCATAAACCAAAGACTTAAAATACATCTACATTGCATCCCCACACACGCCTGTCTGTGTATGTATGCATATACATACTCACATTCATATATATATATATATATAAACACAAACCAAGTTTAACTTTGAGACAAGCCAAGGCTTTGGGCTGCCTGCCCCACGCACTCCTCCTCTCTCCTTCTGTCTGCAGTCACCTCTAAAAGTCCCTGCCACCATACAGCAATTCCCCCCTTGGAGAAAGAAACACTAAAAATAAAGGCCTCACTGTCCCCCCCATCCAGAAATTAAAAAAAAGAAGAAAGAAATTAAAAAAGAAAAAAAGAAGTGATAGAAAAGCATGCATCTGGCTTAGCTGAAAAAGAGCCAGTGCAGAGCAAGGGCTGCTATCCCTCCAGTTTCAGAGGGCAAGACGGACCCTCGCTGGGGAAATCAAAAAAAGTAAGAGAAAGTAGGGGGAAAAAGCGCAAGCGAATGTGTGCCCGTGTGCGAGTGAGCTCAGGTGGGAAAACTTACGTTGCTGGCCGGTGTGCTGGGCAGATCCTGCGAGGGCTGTGATTTGTATCCCAATAGCCCCCCTGTCCTCCCTCCCAGCCCCGGCGGCGTCCGGGCGCGCGGCGCAGGGAGGCTCTCAGGCGAGTGCCATTCCTAGAGGGAGGCTTGGTTTTTACTAATACCCCGGCTGGATGTCTCTAGCTGGCTTTGCTGCTTAGCACCGGGGGAGGGAAGGGCGGAAGGTGGAGCCAAGCACTCCTCAGAGCCAGAATACGGTCGTTCGGGGATGGCGGGGAGGGGACGCAGGCAGCCCCCCACACCACCTCGGCCGCCAGCACATTCCCAGCTTTCCCCCGGTGCCGGCTTCTTCACAAGAGCCGCCGGCATTGGGCTGCTCTCGGCGGCGTGGCCACCCCAGAGATGGTGCTGGAGGCCGAAGGCCACCCCACCTCGGCCGCCAGCACATTCCCAGCTTTCCCCCTTCCCCCTGAGCATGGTTGCTCCTGCAGGGTCTGGTGTCCGCCTTGTGCCAAATGAGTCTCCCCGTCAGAGTCTCATGGCATGGGATGGCGGGGGGGGGACGCAGGCAGCCCCCCACACCACCTCGGCCGCCAGCACATTCCCAGCTTTCCCCCGGTGCCGGCTTCTTCACAAGAGCCGCCGGCATTGGGCTGCTCTCGGCGGCGTGGCCACCCCAGAGATGGTGCTGGAGGATTCAACCCCAGGGGGTTTAGAGTGGGTGGGGTGCTGGAAGTGGTCTGGGGTGGTTTGGGGAGATGGGTGTGCACCCCAGGACTGGGATCCCCCTCCTTCCCCCTGCTAGCATGGTTGCTCCTGCAGGGTCTGGTGTCCGCCTTGTGCCAAATGAGTCCCTGGTCCCCGTCAGAGTCTCATGGGGACCCCACTGTGCTGCAACAAGATGGCTGGGGACCCCGGGGTCAAGACGCTGCCAAAAGGGCATCCTTATTCAGACCTGAGTCTGCAGGGTGGGGAAGGGGATGCAGGAGGTCACAGGTGTCCCAAGGATGGAGGACATCAGGTCCAGGGAAAATACCGTGCTGCTGGACAGCGGATACCAGTTTGAACCTTCTTAGGACTTTTGCACCCTGGGGATGGACTTGTCACAACATGTTTGTCTCTGTGGGGTCTTGCCAGGATAAGCAGGCTCTGCTTCCTCTGACATGCTGAATCGCTCCTGAAGGCAAATGAGGGGTCTTTCACGAGGAAAGGGAGGCCTCCTGACGAGAAGGAGTCTCTCATACTCACCCTCATTTTTGCTGCTCGTGCACTGGGACACGTAGAGGATCTCAGCACTCAATGGGTTAGGATGTTCTCCATCACATCCTCCGTTTTCTAGCTCACTTTCCTTCCCAGATGCCTCTGGTAGTTGGCTTCTTCAGTTTCCTTTGTCACTGGGGCTGGTATAGACCAACACCAACTCTGTAACCATGAGAGGTCACCCACAGCAAATCTGATGATCCTCCCATGTCCTCCTCAGTTAGTAATGAGATAAACCTAGCTCCTGCCCCAGCTCCTCGCTGGAGGGCCAACCTGAAGACGCTTCAGTGCTAAGTCAGAAAATACGAAAAGAGATGAATGGATGCGACCCAGGGAACCAGCTTCAAGGGATTTCAAGAACTTTTTCAACTCCTGTAGCAGATATTCACTCTCCAGAATCTTTGTGTTAGAAAGACCCAGCAAAACCATTGGCTCTCGCCACATGTAGCATAAGGGAACCAGTCCCAAGGACGGTGCTGAGCACCTGAGCTAAAGCCCTCAGAGCAAACCTGTGGGGCTGGCCACTGCCCTTGCAGACCTGGCTGACAGCATAGGACCATTTCCCTGCACATCTGCCATTGTCTGGACTAAGTAAAGCTCTGAAACCATAGGGTGGCTGCAGGGAAAACCTCACTAGAGCCCAGTGAGAATTATTTACTGAACAGAGCTGGGAGAGGGAACGGCTGCATACCATTGGCATCAAGCAGGCAGAGGTGCTTAAAGGTGCCTCTTGCATCCCTCAAAAAAAACTCTGAAGACATCATCTCCTACCTTTCTTCTCTTCAGCATTACCTATTCCAGAAAAAAGATGAGCTCAGATACTCTTCTTCACATGATGCCTTTTTCCCTTTGGAAGAGAGGAATGTGGGTGCCTTTCTCTTGGATGCCGAGAAAACCCGATGGAGAGCCTAGCAAAACAGCATCGAGGCCCTGCTTCCTCAACCAAAGCAGTGGCTGGTGAACCTCAAGTCTTGCAGTATGGGATGAGTTCTCTCACCAAGAGAGACCCCGGTTGTGGTTGTCACGAGAAGGGTTCTCGCAGCACAGACAGGGGCAGTTTGGCAGCTCACCTTCTGTCTGGCAGACAGATAACCAGCAAAAACTAACGGGGCAAGGTTGCTTCGTACAAAGTTGTCCATGGCCCACTGGATGCAGAGTCAATGATGCTGCAGAGCTCATGGCATCTTCCCCCCAGCCAGCAAGGGTCATCCTCAAGCTGCAGGGACCCTGCATATGAGGTGTGGGAGAACTGGAGGGAGGGGAGGGTTGGTCTCCTGTCCCACAGGGAGATAGCCACTGCCTTGCTTGTTCCCCTGGCTTCAACCAACCTCCAACCTGGGGCAGGGAGGAAGAATGCCACAGAAAATGGCCAGAAAAGGGTGTTTATTTGCCCTCCCTTCAGGTGGCTAGTTCCTGTGGACCCCATGGGAAAGAGGCGATGGGGCAGGGATTTCTATTTCCCTCTAGAATGGTGATACAGGGTGCTGGGCACCAAGTGGTAGGGAGCAAGAGGCTGGGGGTTCTCCTAGCTCTTTGATGGATAAGATCCCCAATCGGGAGACAAAGGAGCCCCACAGGGCACTGAGAGGAGCTTCACAGCCTGCTCAGCTCATACCCCAAATGCAGCGGCCTCTTGGCAGGCTTTGTGGGGAGAACGAGACGGTGCTTGACCCCAGCAAGACAGTGAGTGGTGGGGCTCACATCTTCCTGCATGCCCACAGAGTCCGGGTGAGCAGAAGAGTGTCTGACCCACCACTCCCAACTGGGGCAAGAAAGGGATCAAACCCAGAAGGGATTTCTGTAACCCACAGGGCTTTGGATCAGTGTTTGTCCCACTGCTCACCATCCCCATCAGGGGCTGCTGCACGAAGGTCCCATTTGTGCCTTGTTGGAAGAGCTGTGGGTGCCTCAGATGCAGACAGGGACATCCTCAAAGGAGCGTGTACCGGCCACACAGTCTTTGCAACCTGCAGTCTCAGTATCTGCTCACATTTAAATGGCAGGGAAGGGTTTTTTCCCTTCATTCTGCCTTTCTCCAGTTCTTGCTTTTTGTCTTCTTTGGTCCTACCTCATCTTTCTGAACTCTCTTTCCCTGTAGCGCCTTTTTCCCTGTTTCCAGCCCCCTCTCACAGCACTGACTGCTCGTATATCCTTTTCCAAGTCTCTTCTGCCCATGTGCCATCTCTTCTCTTGTGCTACGAAGAGGTAGATGCAGGAGAGCGAGCTGTGGAAAATATACCTCTACTGCAGCAGAAAGAGGTGTGACGCTTTCTCTTCAGTTGAGGTGAGAAGACAGGCAGAGGGGAAGGAGAAGACACCACCCCTGTTTCAGGAATCACTGGGGTGGCATGTCTGTTCCTCCAGTGTCCCCTGGGAGCCCCTTTTAGAGACAAGGACCCTCTGAGAGCCACCGCTGACCACAGCAGCTAATGTTGCAGAAGTGGTCTTTCTAAATGCAAGTCTTCCTAATGACTTGTCCCTGGGGAAATGCTCATATAGCAGGTTTCCACCCCTTCTTTTGAGCATATATTTCTATGGATGAGGTGCTCCAGGTCCATAAAAAGGGACAGTCCTTTGTGGATGAAGGATCTACTAGTGAAGGTCATTCATGAGCCGGGGACCTTGCTAAGCCACAAATTTCCTGTGATACATCAGTGAAATGCTTTCTTTGGGCTTCAGTCCCCAATATGCAAAGGTGGAAGGATGCCAGTTCTCCACCATAAAGCCATGTCAGGAGAGCAATGAGTAAAAGTGGGTGGGAAGTGGAGATGTCTCACCATGGTAGGTGCCCCTGTGTCCACACTGCTCCCAAGGGTGATGGGAAAGGCGCCCTGCTCCAGGCTGGATGCTTGGCGAGCAAGGTGCATCGTCGCAGGGGCAGGCAGGGGCACCTGCTCAGTAGGGTTTCAATGAGGGAACCACATTGGTGGGACCCCTCCACCACCAAGGTGGGACCACTGAGGTTGCTGGGGAGCGATTTTGCTAGGTGACACCCATCCCCTGCGCCCGTCGCAAGGGAGGAGTAAGAGGGGAGAGCCTGTCCGCAGCAGAGGAGCAGCAGGATCCCCAGCATGAGAGCCAGGGCCAGCTTTTGTCCCCTGCCCAGCTCGGGGGCACAGCACTGGTATTGTCCCAGGACTGCCTGGGAAAATGGGAGGGGTTCCCCGTGAAATCTTTCCATACAGTAAAACAGCGTCAGAGCGAGGGGGGGACGACACAGACATTTGAAAAAATACACACACACACACACACACCAGCCAAACAATACCCGCAGTGTGCTGAAGGAAAGGGAGACCCATGAATTGGGAGTTTGATAAGGATTTTCTCCCGCGTGCGCCCTCTCTCTCAACGGCCCCTTCAGTTTTCCCAACACCCCCCCTCCTTCCCTTGCTGGCTTTCTTGTTTGGGCCTTAAACAGTGCACCGTCTTTGTTCGGGATACAGGTGAACGACAATCATGTGATTAACACACTCACACACACATGCGCGCGCGCACATAAAAAGCTTTTTAAGAGCGTCCAGCTTGCTCCAGACCCGAAGACCGGAGAGGAGACCCGGGCTAGGAGGAGCTGAGGCGGCGGCGGGGGGGCGGGATGGGGCGGGCACC
>NW_008794445.1:1872861-1877517 GCF_000699145.1 Aptenodytes forsteri
GCGCCGCCTGCAGCGGGGAGACCAAGGGGCCGCCCCCGCCTCTCTGCAAAATCCCCTTCCCGTGGAGGTGGGCATGCGAAGCAATGAAGGGCAGGAGGGGTGGCGGGGGGCAAGGTTTGGGATTTGGGGTGGGAGGGGATCTTGCTCCTGCTGCCTTCTCGCCCATGCCAGGCAGGCTGGCATGGGTTTGCACTGGCTGTGTCCCCCTGTGATGCTGCAGGAAGGACAGGGAGTGACCATCCCAACATTGTGCTGGGGAGGGGGATGCAGAAGTCTTCCCTTCCCTCCCTGCCGGGGAAGGGAGCCGGGTTTCCCACGCCAAAGCCAAGCCTTCGACCCTCCCCGGCTCCCACGTGGGATCTGCATCTTCGCTGGCATGCGGCTTGCTGGTCCTGCCGTGGCGGGAGGGGAGGGCTCAGTGAGGAAGAGGAGGGGGGCAACCCTCCTGCTGGAAAGGGGAGATGTCTCCTCACCCAAGCTGTGGTGTGGGGAGATCTGAATAGATTTGCTCAGTCCCATGGTGGCCCAGGAGGGACCACGAGAAAGGGAGAGGACCAGCAACCCAGGCAGTCGTGGGAAGGTTGCGGATGGCAGGGACAGTTGATCCATGCTGGAAGTCCCACTGCCCCAGCCAGAAATAGTAGAGGACTGCATGTCTCCTTTGGTGTGGAGATGCCATGGGGCCCTACCACATCTCATCACCGTGACCATAAAATAGCTGGGAAGTTGGTTACTCAGTCCTGGGGGGAAGTGGAGGCTAGTGAGGGGATGGCCGGGTGACCATCTGAACCACCCACAGAGGAAGTCATGAAAGAATTGGAAAAAATAGCAAGGTTTCAAATGGTTACTCTTTTTATTTGAAGATCACCTGAGTGTGATGCTCCAAGGAAAAGCGAGGAGGAGCAAAGGGAGAGGCCACCATTACGCTTCGAAAATCTATGGGTCTGCAGCTGGTCTCACTCATGAGACATCATGGGACATGATTGATGGCAGCTTGGGAGAGATCAGGACCAGGCCGTACCCTTTCCGGAGGACCTAAGCCCAGCCCCGTCTCCACCACTTCCTCATGCCCTTTTCTTCAAATTCCTCCCCGATCCGATGTCACGACCGCCATCCCAGGCTCCCAGCGTGCGGGTCATTTTCAAGGCCTTTCCATGAACAGGAGAAGCAGAGGGTCCCCAAAGCCCACATTTGTGTCACCCTCCACAATTCTGTGGCTGCTACAATCTCCAAAGAGCCCTTCAATTTGCCTTGTGCCGTAGGCGTCCTCCAAACTGGGAGCTGGGCACAGGAGCCACTGCCGGGCTCTGGTCTTCATCACCCCTTGCCGTTTTTGGCTGAAGCTCCCAATATTGGTCCTAGACCTTCCGAGATGCCTCTTTGCTTCCAGTCATGGGTATCGGTGAACTGGCAGCCTGCGAGGCAGCCTGAGGAGGAAGAAAGTTGTGTGGGTCCCTCATGAAAAGCAAAGAGCTGCCTGCAGCCCTGCCTGGGTTTTGGCAGCACCACACCACATCCGCGTGGTTACAGGACAGTTAGCTGCAGGGGGTGTGCAGTAATTTTTGTCAAGGGGTATCAGGGGAAACAAGGCACGCGATGCCTGGAGTTGTTTACTGCGTGACCGGGCTGTTTGTCTCTGTCTGTCATACCCAGTGTCCTGCAAAAGAAATATCGTGGCGGTTGCTCTCCTCCGGGGTTATCGTTCCCCACGGGCGACACAGGCTGGGTGATGCCAATTGGCGCGTGGCCCTGCGCTCCCATCACCCCGGGATGGGATGGAAGACCTCAGGAAGCTCTTTGGGGACTGGGGCTGGGACGTGGTTGCAGAGTCCCACCTGGCTCCAGAGCAGGAGAAACCCCGTTCCCTCTCCAAGGCATGGTGAGGGCTGCTGCAGGTGCAGGAAACTGTGCCCCTGCTGCTGCTGGTGTGCTGCCTTGATGGGGCTGAGCAGGAGACTGCTCAGCAGCATTTTTTGCTCTAAAGCAGTGGATTACAGTGCCAGCTGCTTTGGAGAGGAGGTGTAGGGAAAATCTCACAGAAAGGAGAGGGGAGAATCACCTCTGAGCATCCCAAAGACGCTGGGCATCTCCTGGCCTGTCATCTTGGCCAACCCAATGTTTCATGGGCATGGGGAGGATTGCAATGGCTAAACGGGACAATTTTCCTGCATTACTCGGGTCTGGGAAGATCAAAGAGGAACGGGGCAGGCATGTCTGACTGTTACCTGCTTTAATGGGTGGCATGGAGCCTCCCTCGCTGTTAACCCCCTCGTCTCCTGCCGGAGAGGCCAGGTACACTTCCAAAAAATGAACCCCAAAAAGCGAGCACTGAAGGGGTGGGGAGCTGAGGGAGAAGGGGACCAGTTTTGCCTTTTCTCAGATGGAGTCTGGCATATCCAGTGCGATGTAATGGAGGGAGCTGGGTGCTCTCGGTCTGCACAACAGAGGAGAGATGCCCGGAGGGGAGAGGAAGGGAATTGTACAAGATTGGGCAGAACAACCAGAAAAGGGGACCCTCCCAATGGGACCTGTGGTTGTAGCAGTGCTGGGTCACCCCAGTGGGCTCATTGAGCAGTGGCCGAGGTGGCTGCAGGGTGATCTTCACCTCTGCCAGTCCTCTGGCTGCAGGAAGGCTCCTGGGGAGCCGGGGGAAGGGTTAAGTCGGGAAGGCTTCAGCCTGTTGCCTTGGCCCCTGTAATTCCTCCAGAGAGTAGGACTGGGAGAACAAGGAGCCCTTTCTGTTCACAGGAATTAATAGCAAAGAGTCATCTGGGGTGTCATTCAAGCCCTGATCAGCTCCCGGAGGAATGCAAGGGAGAGCGAGCGAGGGAGCACAGCCTGAGGCCGAGGCACCAAAGCCAGGGCAGGAGCAGTTCGGCTGGTAACCAGCGTTACCAGCCAGCATTTGGGCGGTGGGACCATCTTGCCCTTCACCCCAACCTCTGCGTCCCCTCTGCCCCGTGCAGGGGCTCGCCCCGACACTCATACTCAGAGGGCTCCCACCAGCTCCTAAGCTTGTCCCTTGTTACCCATTGCTTCGTCCTGGGGGGGGAGATGTCCCACCCTGCCAACACCGCAGCCTCCCCTCCGCTGAGCCGGGAGGGATGGGCCAGGCAACCAGCCGCCAGCACAACCCCACTGCCCCCGTGGTGGACATGAACTCCAGCAGATACCCCCCTCTCCAGGGCTCGCCCATCACCCCCAGCCTGTGATGGCTGTGGGGTTTGTCCTCCCAAGAAAGATTGCCCATGGAAAGGGTCTCCAGAGAGCCCTCAAGCATGGCTGGGGACATGGACTGTAGCTCAAGGGACCACGAAGTTCAGTGCTGAAGCCTTTGCCACTGCATCGTCTAGCCCAGACTGACTTTGGTCACTGCAATTTCAGGAGCAAAAGATCAGGACAGTGAGTTAATATGCCAGCGCTTCAGTGTTGCTCCACAGCCTCACAGGGAGGCTTGAAAGTGCTGCATGATGACACTGCAGCGTTGCCTGTAATGGCAACCAGCTCTGGTGAGACAAGGAGAGATTTTGGCCACATGTCTACTAGCCTGAGAAGGGGACCTTGGAGTGGCCCGTCCTGCTCCGTGACCGACCCGCCTCCTTTCTGCCCAGCTGCATTGCTGGTGGCCCGCGTGACCACAACTGGTGGCACAAGATGACCCAAGGCTCCGGTGGTGCACTGTGGTCAACCCTACCATATGGACTAAGGGGTCTTCAGGCCAACCCTTTGGGTCAGCCCTAGGTGTGTGCACAGCTGCAGCACCGACCGTGAGCTGAGCTCACCAGCCTGGCAGCAAGTGCAGGTCGGGCAGACGGTGACCTGCGTGAAATGTGAATGGAGCCGTGCTGGAGCGCACAAGTTGCTTTTGGTGGCCAAAACGCATCTCACCAAAGCTTTCTCTCCTCCCCATACACACCAGGTTGGTGCAAAACCAGGTTTACGCACTAGCTCTGCATCTCAGCATCCTCCGAGAGGCGTGCAGTGCCGTCAGGACGGACTCCTCCACCCCCTCCCCACTCCCCGTACCACCGCCGCCACCACCGCCACAATGAGCGCCTCTTGTCGTAGAGGGTTAATAAATGATGCAAGAAAGGAGCCCTTTAATGCACGGTGACCTTTGGCCTTTCATAAATCACAGTGTTGGGCTGTGAGTGCGCGGGGGGCGCGAGGCAGTGGGGGGAGAGGATGGGAGGGGGTCCATGCAGCTGCGCCACGGAGTTGACATTGTTCCCACCATCACTAAAGTGCAACAAATCCCTCTATTGTGTTCCTGGTTTATCTGGTTCCTCTTGTTTATTAGCAGAGGTTGTTTGGCGCTGGCTCCAGCCCTGGGCGGGTGGAAAGAGTGTTGGCACGCACCAGAGAAGGGGAGGGAGGGAGTGGGGGGGACTGGGATGGGAGGACGAGAGCAGTTCATCAATGGCTGGGTTTGTCCATCACTAAAGTGCAACAAATCCCTCTATTGTGTTCCTGGTTTATCTGGTTCCTCTTGTTTATTAGCAGAGGTTGTTTGGCGCTGGCTCCAGCCCTGGGCGGGTGGAAAGAGTGTTGGCACGCACCAGAGAAGGGGAGGGAGGGAGTGGGGGGGACTGGGATGGGAGGACGAGAGCAGTTCATCAATGGCTGGGTTTGTCCATCTTTTTTGTTGCTCCTGTA
>NW_008794445.1:1877589-1894699 GCF_000699145.1 Aptenodytes forsteri
GGGGAGACGAGAGAGGGAGAGAAAGACAAACGGCACAGAAGGGCTTGGTAAGAATGGCCGGTTTGGGCCCGCAGCGGATGCTGTCGCAGCTGGGGAGGATGGGCCGGGACGGAGCCACGACGGGGCCGCTCTGTGCCTTTATGCTGCTTATTCAGGTCGGGAGTCGTGAGTCCCAGTGGCTCGGGCTGGGCCCACCCGTGCCAACTCTATTCATGGCCAGCGGGGACCACGTGCGCACGGCGGAGAGGATGGGGTGGCGGGAGCGAGGGGCTGGGGCCAGCGGGGAAGGGGGAGGAGGGCTATTCTTCACGTCCCTCGACTCTCAACCTGCCTTTGTACAGAAGAGGCAGTTGGGGGGCACAGCATCTTCTTAAAGCACTGGCAGTGTCCTTCATCCCGCTTGGTCATCGTCCCCCAACCTACCCACCCGTTATGAGAAGTACCAGGGGCCCTTCCCAAAGTAGCAGGGATTTTCTTGTGCCCAGACCTTGCTTACACTAGGGTTTTTTTTCCCCTGGAGCTTCCTATGGACACACGCCCATGGAGAGCTCCACAGGTTTTCATAGGAATCAGTGGGACAGTGCTGGAAGACAATGGCACTTTGGTCGCCACCTTGCCTAAAGCTAGATGACAATGCGGCTAAAACCACCAGGGCCACAGGGGCTTTGCTCGTCATTGCTCCGCCTGTTGCTACCCATGGAGCTGAACAGATGCAAGCATCCCTAAGAGGTGCACATCCCACCATAAACAGCCTTATTGAGATCAGAGTGACCTTTATTGAGATAAGAGTGAAATTCTGTCTGGGATGCTCAAGGGCATTTTCTAGTTCATCTCAGGCCACTACCTGGCTGGTTTTATCCCAGCTGTTTCTGCTCCGGTGTCGCGTAGGGGCACATTGGTCTGGACACGCACAGGAACTCTGCTATGATTTTTTTTTTTTCTTTCCCAAATGGTGTAACTCAGAGTGAAATATTCTGCTGAATTTGAAATAGCAGGTTTTATTTTGTGGTTATTAGGCTCTTGTGTCTAACCTCTCATCTTTCAACCTGGGTCAAATTTTAAATGCAAAATGCTGGTTTGAAAAGAAATGTAAAAAATTCCCTTTGAAAATGTCCATTCACAACATTTTGGCATTTAGAAAACAGAATAATTCAGGAAGATTGTCTTGAAATGAAATGTTTTGATATTTTAAAAATCCCCCTCCCACACTTGCTTTCCAGCCAAAAGTGCTTGTTGAATTAGGTCTGGATCTGCAACTGGTTTCATTCCCCTGAAGTCCCATTTCCTGGCAAGTTATTTACCAATAAATGCTTGCCCGGTACGAGTCATTCCCACCCTCAGATGATGCCACATCCTTGCCATCCCTGGGAGGTCTCAGGGTCTCCACAAAGTGCTGGAGTGCGCCTGGATTCTTGGTTTCCCCGAGTCCCACCTCGCCACAAGCGATCTCGGGACTCGTGGCAGGCCTGCCATCAATCTGTGCCACCCACTGCCTGAAGGTCAGGCGTGAAGCCCAGCGCTGGCACAGCTGTAGCTTTGTGGCCTTAAAAACTCGAGGCTTAAACTCACGTAACGTGGTCGCACATGTTTGTGTGGCTGCAGCTCAGTGTGTTTCTAAAGGGACAGACGAGGAGCTGGGCGGCAGGGCTGTGAAGGTCTGAAGCTGTAGGAGAAGTGGAGGGGAGGAGAGGAGGGGACGGGACGGATTCTCTCTTACCGCAGGGATGCGCGGCAATGCACACAGGGGGACTCCTTTTCACCTGAGTGGAAAACAAAGTGCGTCAAAGCTGAAAAAAATTGCTGACTTGATTAAAGCTAACACTTTTTGTACCCTCTTCTCCCATGTAAACAAAATGAGAGAGTGAACCATCCCGGTGGCCACATAGAGATAAGCCAGGTAGTGACGACAGGATTATACGGTTGCCAACAGCTTCCCATTTCAAGAGTGGTTCAGCTCCCCACCTCCTCCTCTGCCCATCACGCTCCTTCTCCAACACAAGTCTGATCTGCTTCTCCACTGTAGGAAATTCTCAAACCTAATGCTGGCTTCCCCCAGTCAGATACTGCTCCATATCCAGCAGGTACCTCCATACCCAGTGTCATCCAAAGTATCTTCATCTAACCTCTGACAAGAAAGAATGACTAATTCCCACCAGCAGTCGGTATCCCTACTTGTTCAGATAAAACATCCAGGTCCACCTGTCCTTCCCTTCCTCCAGTCCAGTGAGAGGGGAACTTCATAGGACTTCTGGATTACAAACCCAAAGAGTTATAGGGTTTTCCTTGGAAAAATCTGGTCACACAACGAGTTTAGCAGCAACCTGGAAAAAGAGCACAGTTTGTCTGTGCCAACTTGAACCAGTGGCAACATCAACCCTACACCTGAACTGGACAGTCACAGGAATGTGTCAAAGCCAAATCCCCTTCTGAGACTCTCATGTCTCTCTTTTTTTCTCATGGGCAGTCTAAGCTTTGCCTAACCTAAGGCTACCTACCAATCTCATCAGCCCTCGCAGCAGGTGGCACTGGTGGCTTTGAAGGAGATGCTCCTGTCTGCCCAGAGTAGGTCACGTCACAGAAAGGACAGAGTGCTGGGACCTGGATTTATAGCAGACAAGTGCACCCCTGAGTGTCCTCAAAGGCAAAATTTAGCATGAGCCGCTTCCCCTGAGAGCAGCATCTGGACCACACCACAGATGTCCCCAAGAGCATTCAGTGGGTAGTAATGAGGACCAGTCAGGTTGCCTCAAGGCTGTGCCTGCAAAGCACTGTAGTCTGCAGCAGGGAGCACCTCTCCTTCCACATCAGCAGATAAAGGAAGAGAAAATAAATTCTCATCATGCACACGAAGAGGACATCTCATCCCAGAGAGTGTGGGAGACACTCCTTGGACACTGAGGTCTCAGCTGTGCTCATGGTGGGCCTGACTGCTTTCAGTGGCATCCCTTGGGGCAGGGACAGTGCTGTGGCATTCACCACGAACTTCACAGTCTGAGCAGTTGTTGAGAATCTTACCATTAGGTTTTGCTCTCTGAACCCCAGGGAAGTTCAAGGAATTGCTTGTCTGTCAGCAATGGTCTGGGAGGTTTTAAATGAGTATCAGCATTAGGCTGGAAATTCATAACAAGCCCAGATCAAGTTCCTAACCAAGAGATACATTTGGGATGTTTTAAACCCAAGTGCCACCTCTTGGGAACAGCACAGGCCCTGAACCTCCGCAGAGTCGCACCCTGCACGTTTTGCTCCAAAGCGGGAGAGGAGTCACAGCCCATCGGCCCCCGGGGACGTGTGACACGGTGACTAGAGGAGCATGGCACTGCTTGCTGAGCATCCCGGCCCAGATGGCACAGCTGAACCTGCCGGGTGGCAGGACTCCCCGGCACCGCCGGCTGCACCAGTGCCTGCTCCCGCACTGTCCAGAGCACAGCTGTCTCGTGCCCCCTCTTCTTCCTACCCCCCAGGAGACCGCACAGCATCCGTGGTCCCCTGGCCACCAATGTGGCCCTCCATCAGGGGTCCCCTCACTCACTCACTAGTCAGATCTGTTTGAATTGAGGCATGAGAATTTCTCCTTCATTCGCACAATCATCTTGCCTTCCCCCCCAGCCATCAAAATCCTCCTTCCCTGCCTCCCTCTTTCTCCTTCCCGCCGCCTCCCCCTTCTCTCCCTGGAACTTCCCTGCAGCTGCAGAGCTGGCCAGACAATCGGGTGTTTTAGAGAAATACATTTTTGGGCTAATTTGCCATGCATAAGTGTTTCTCTTACCCTTTAAAGGCAGGGAACAAAGAGCACATTCTCTGGGAGCTCTGCCCTGTTGTGAGCAGCCCTGCAGCTGTACAGCGCTGTGCTACCCTCCACTCTCCTGCTCCACTCTCTGCTAGCTGTGTGAGGAGATGGGGCTCTGCTTCTCCCTGGGACCACACCATCTCCTACCCATCACTACACATTTCTTCCTGTTTTTTAAAAGCAGAGCCAGAACAATTGGGGAGGGAAGGGATTGGGCAGCACCGTCACCCCACCTAGACTGACTTGCCGGATCATCCAGGTAGTCTTTTATGTTGAGACATCCTTTATTTGGGGCTTAATCCTGTGTCCAAGTTAACTATTTATTTTATCCCCTTGATAAATGACAGTGTGGCAATGCATTACACACACCATATTAGACTGCATGAAATTCTGCACCATCGAGGAACCCTGGCCATTAAAAAAGAAGTCATACGCTGGGTTTTCAGGTCTTATTTCCTCACTTCAAACACTGGTAGCCATCCCTGGTTGGGGAATTTCTCAAACAGGAGGATTTTCCTTTTTAAGGCTAGGATGTTGAGTGATGAACAGATTTGACCTGGTGGACCAGATCAGGAAGGAGATGCAGATGTTCTGGCATGAACCACTCGTGAGCGTGCAAGGTTGCGCGAGAAGGAGATGGCCTGGAGCAGCTGGACACTGTGGAACTAAAGCTTTTTGTCAGGTTTTTGGGGATCCCGTTTCAGCACTTGCTGAATAATACTTTTCCTATCCATGGAAAGATGGTCCAGCAAACGGCTTCCCAGATGGGGCAACAGGTTCTGGTATAAGTGAAACAAGGCTTTTAAACCAGCCACAGTGAAGTCACTCACCCCATTTCAGCAGCACTGCATCCCAGCAAACTCTTCCCATCAGCCCAATCCCATCCACCATAAATATTCTTAACTCAGTCCAGTCCGGTCCCATTTTCAGCTCCAAATTCAACACAGTGTAAGGCAGCTAACCCAGTCAAGTCTAGCCTACCCAGAGCATGCCTATCACAAGCTGCCATCTCAAACCTGCATTCAGATTGCACTCAGCCCATATAAGTGTTGTTCAGCTGGATCCAAGCCAGCGTAACTCAGGCCAAGCCAGCCATACCCGGGCCATTCTGACCAAACTCAAGCCACTCTCCATTCAGGGACTAGTATAGTCTAGCCTGTCCAGTTACACTCAAAGTCTAACCCAGTAAGGGCGTGAACCAGGATGTGCCAGCTGCAAGGCAACAGAAACTCAGCTCTGAGACACTTGAAATGTGTTTTCAGGTAAAAATGTCTGGATCTTACCCAGAGTACAGAGGTCACCGTGGCTTTCAGAGCTCCAGCTTGTGGCACTGTCTCTCAAATAGGTTAACAGTATTGGTCCCCCTGAAATGCCCTGCACATCATACCGATACAGACACACTCGTTCTTCAGTCCTCTCCCACACATTTCACCCTATCATTTTGCCTCCAGCAGATCCTCTTGACTCAAATCCAGATGGATCTCTTGCAAATACACAGAAAGATAGGGACTTTGTTTTAAAATTCTTCCATTTTAAGAAAAAGAGGGAAGGGAAGGGAAGGGAAGGGAAGGGAAGGGAGAAGAGAAGAGGAGAAGAGAAGAGGAGAAGAGAAGAGGAGAAGAGAAGAGAGAAGAGAAGAGAAGAGAGAAAAGAGGATACAAGATGAGGCTGCAGTCAGCAGAAATGCATTCAGGGGAGCCTGTAAAGCAGGAAAAGGTGAAGGTCTTATGGACTGGAGACCAAGATCCTGAGCTTCTAAGCTAGGAAAGGCCAGCTTAGAGGAAATGATAGCTGGAGGAATGTAGAGTAGAAGAAGGTGCAATCGGCAACACCACCCAAGTGCTAGGACTGTAGGGCAGGCTGACCCTCACCTGGCACAGCCCACTAAATCCCTTAGTTCCTTCCTGACTCTTTGAGCTCTTTGCGCTCAGCAAGGTTGGTGGCCATACGCATGTAGGAACTTAGTTACAATAGGAGGCCATTAGTGGAGCCAAGGCTCAAAGACATGCATTTATTGATAGTGTGGTGGCACTTGTTCTACACAGAACACCACCTGCTCTTAGCTTGGCAGAGGTCTTAATGCCCTCAGACTCCTGCCTTGCTCTGCTACTGTGAATGAGTTGTATGAGGGAGCAGTGGAGAACTTCAGGTTTCTTAATTTCCAGCCTGCATTTCAAACTCCAGAACTCACTCTTCTGACCTTCCAAGTGACTCCAGTAAGTGCCAGTCAGGTATTAAAACAGTAGTGCCAAGAAAAAGTCAATTTCTGCCGGACTCAGAACTGCAATAGTGAAAATCCCATTGAGCAATGGGTTTAATCATATTTAGCATCTCCTGTGGGTAAATGTCCTTCAATCCCTCTAGGAGACTGACCTTGAAAATTTCCCTGGCAGGGCTGCAGGGGACATCACACAACACAGGTGGTCTGAGTGGCACAGGTAGGTTGGACACCAAGGTCAAGTGCCAACACAAACACCCCAAGGCCCAGGATGAGGTTAGCGGGAGCAAAATTCAGCTCCAGCCTTTGTGGTTACCATCTCAGTAAGACAGAGAGAGAGAGAGAAAGGAGACGAAAGGGAGGGAGAAGGTTAGGGAGTGGGGGAGGGCTGGGAGCCTGCAGACTTCTTTTGCCACATGATTTTCCTGGTTGTTTTCAAAGCGCTGCTTTAACACACGCGCACGAGTCCCATGTGATCTCTTATTTACGAAAGCACAGTCGTAATGTTGTGTGCATCTCACATCCGCTCGGCAGCCCATCTGACTGTGGGCTCCGTGGGCACCCACTGCATCCTCTCCATCTGCGCCATCCAGCCAAGGGGGATGGGTGACCCATGATGGGTGGACACTGCTCCTGTCCTGGCGAGGCGGGGAAGTGGAGAGGAGGACCGTCTTTCCATTTCCAAACTGCTCTTTGCTTCCCTTTGCCTGGCACTATGTGAGGAGGCTCCAGAGGCAGGGTGCTGTCCCTTCTGTATTATCATGAGGAGAAAAAGCTTTTATTTCAGCTCTGGCTGTTTCACTTCTTTCAGTTTGCAGAGCACCCAGAAGCAAGCTGAGATACAAACTGACCTGGCGTATGCCGATATCCCATATTTGATCTTCAAATAGGTGCAGATTCTCTTTCCTTGGGTAGAACTTTTTCTCATACCACCATCACAGAAGTCCCATTTCACCCAAAGATCCACTCAGTAAAAGAGGAAGCCTCCTTAGAAAGGGCAAGGAGGAGGCTAAGGGAGAGTGTTCACAATGAAATAAAGCTGGTTGTTTCTTTGGGGATGGGGGATTTGGCCTACCTTCAATTCATTTGTATAGAGAACCCCTAACTCCAGTAAAATTGTTCTTCTTAGTCAAAGGGAGGTCTAAGACATGAGCAAGAGAGATGCAATGTGTGAGAATGGAGTTTTTGAAGGCCAACAATAGGAACTGAATTCACAGAGACTGTGATGGGACAAGATTATGCTGCAGTAAAACATATACTTTAGGGGTGGTGTTTTCCTTTCCTTTCTCTCTCCACAGTCCTAGATGCCGGTGTCCCTAGAAAAAATGTCAATGGAAAAGAGTCATTGCCTCATATGCTCCAAAAAATCCTCCAGTGATCTTTGCCAAAACTGAAGCTCCTATGAAGAAAGGACATCTGACATTTTAAAACTTTGGTATGGTCAAACCACCCAATGTCATCCCTACCTCCTCTTCCCAGACAACCAATCGTTGCTTTAAATTGCCCAAGAGCCAATGCAGCTGCCTCGCCACACAGATTACGCCTCCCATGGCCATGCCTCTTCCCTGCACGCTCAGTAAATCGCCTCCATGAAGGGTTAATTCAACCAGGGCCTTTTACTCCAAGTTGTTTTCCAAGTAGCTGAGAGAATAGGTCTCTTGTTACAAACATGGCTTCTGGGCATTTGGTGATGCTTTCCCTTTTCTCTCTTTCTGTACCACAAAAGAATCTTTTGTTCTTGTCCCTCTGTCTCATTTACTCTCCCCCACCCTGCTCTCGCCTCTTCCCTCCATTGGCTGCCAAGTGACTAAGGAATGGCAAAAAATGACCATAGCGCGGTCATGGCAAATATTTCTTCAGCTATTATCTGATAGAGACCTTGAGCATCTATGTGAAGGGCCCTCTGCCTTCCCTCGGGCTTCTCCTAGAGATGGGGAAAAATGAGTCAGACACAACAGGGCAGGATATAAGTTGAATCAGCCCAACATGCTAATGGAAATGTCTTGCGAATGGAGTCATGGTGCCTGTTTCAGGAAAATCAAATGATAGGGACCCAGAACTGGCAGGAGTCCAGTGGCGGCTTCAATGGGCCTAGATTTTTATAGGAACTCTGCATTTATTAAAAAACACATGGGAGGCACAAAAAAGTCACTTTCTTGCCTCCACATTTACTGATTCAGCTGTTTGTAAGCTGGAGCTGACACTCTTTGTTAGATGGGTTGTAATGTTGTATAGTTTCACCGCACCATTGCTGTAAATCCCCCTGTGCATGATCTCCTACCACAGAAAAGCTGTGGCAAATCCCCATGGACATCATGTCTTCCAACACCCTATTGAAATTATACTTCAGGCATTCCCACAGACATCCTTCTAGCTATAGTCTCCTTGCACATACTGCTTCACTGAGTCATTTTACATGTACATACATAGATATGTAAAAGTTCACTTGACACTGAAGTCACTGCAACTTCCACAGTGACCTTTCTGCAACAGAAACAATTCCCCGTCCGAATTCCCACCTCCCTACCTTTTAGAGCATTTGGGTATATCCTTCACTGATACTGCCTTCTGCAAGAAAATCAAATTCTTCAGTCTCACCTGAAGCAAATCTTGCTGTTTCTGCCTTTCTGCTCATCATCTTCTCTACTGACCCTCTTCACTCCTCTGACTACCCTTTGTCCCGAGTCCATCTCAGTCCATGTCGTGCTTTAGGTGAACACGGCATATGCTGCCTGGCTCCATCTGCTAAGCCTTCTGCACTCTTCTCCCATTCAGTGCCTTAACTATTTTGGAAGGCCCTTAAAACAATCATTAAATTTCAGCCTTAGTGACTTCCCGCACACACGCATACAAAACTGTGGATGTAAGACGTTATCTGGAGCATTTTTATTCCTGTAGAGAAGGGGAACGGACTGTACAGATAAAAGAGCCATTATATTCCCACATTAGAAGGACTTCTTGTCTGGTGGATTTCAACCAAGCTGGTTAAAACATCATAAAAACGGTGCACTGACCAACTCCTTATACTCGTATGACTGTGCCCACAATAAAGATTTGTGCTAAGTCAACCATATCTGTTTCGAAACTGCGTGCAGAGCAGCTTTCATTGTAAAGCATCAAACCCATCTAATATGTAATAATTAATGAATATATAACAATCCTCTTCCTGCCTCCTGGCTTGATAACATCTAAATGAATCCCAACGCAGACACAGAGATCCTTACTGCAATCCCAGCTGTGCCCCACTGCTCCCACAGTAGCTCTATCATACAGGGTGCTTGCCAGGAGGGTACAGTTGGCCTCAGTAGATAAACACTGATTATCCCCATCACAAAGGACAACTGAAGCACCCTGAGATGAAGAATTTCATCCTGCTCAATCCAGAAACTCATGAATTCAAATGTCGTACATCTAATGCTACAAACATAAACTTCCCCACCAAGCAGTGCCCCTGATCCAGCAATGCTGGACCCTCTTAGAAACCCCCATTTAGCAATGGTGAAACAAGGAAAAGGATTTGCTTCTCCCTGGTTCCAATTCCCCTCCACAGGGTGGGATCCCACAGTCCTGCAGCGGAGACGACTGTAGTCAAAGGCATTACACTGCCTAGAGAGCCCCATCGGGGTCATCTTTGCACCCTGTGGAGACCAAGAGGTCAGCTGTTGAAGTCCCTTTGGAAAAAAGAATCTACCACCACCTCTTTCACAAATGAGAAGCCCAAGGATGGATTATGGATTCTTACTTAGATAATTTTGGATGAATCAAGAAAAGAGGAGGGATAGCTGGATGGCTAAATAAAACCAATGAGATCACATGTTCCGCCTTTTTATCTGCTTTTCTCTTTCTGCTTTTGGACAACAAAGCTTCCTTTGATACAGAAGAAGAGGGGGGTAGGGAGGGTGGGGAGAGGGGGTGCCAGAGTCACCCCAATGGCCCCCAGTAACTTATCCACGCTCCTTAATGTGATGTTCCCACTGACAGAGGGAGAAAAAAAACAGTGATCTCATGATTCCAGAGGCAATTCATACAAACTACCCCAGGAGATGAGGGGTGAAGGGGACAGGAAAGAGGGGTAAAGTATGAGTGAGGAAAGGCAAGAAAGGGAGAGGAAAGGGTAGGAGTGATAGGGAGAGGGGACAGGGGAAGCAGGACCTTGGAGGACAACCGTGGATGGAGTTAGAAACTGAAGGTCAGAATCCAAAAGAGGATGTGTAGAGGGACTGTAAGGAAAAGGAGAAGAAAGAGAAGTCTTGAGACCAAGGGTAACAGGACTGGTGGAAGAAGGATAGGTGTGACATTGTATGGCAGGACTGAGGGCAGGGTCAGGGATGAGAGTGGACTGAGTTCTCGAGGATGTAGGAAAGGGAGGTTGGGCTCAGAGACAGTGTGGTGGGATGAGGAACAAGGGCTTGATATGAGTGTGAGAAGGAAAGGAGGGGGAAGTACCTATGGGGTTGGGAGCAGAAGGGGTAGGACTTACTGAAACTTGTTACTTCTGCACTCTGCTTACACAAAACCAGGTCACCAAATCTGCCAAGAGAATAATCCTGGTCTCTCGCAGCCCCAGAGCCAACAGATGCCAGGAATGCGATGGGGAGAGAGATTTATTACCTGAGGCATTCAGCCATGTCCAGGGGAGGCAGTGGTGAGGCAGTGGGGCTGGAGACAGGCAGCCTGGTTTCCACTTTGGTTGGGTTGATCTCTGCAGGAGACCTTCACACCTGCACAGAGGAGCACTGCGTGTGTATTATACCTCACCCACCAGCAGCCACTTCCTTCAGCCTTCTTCCTTTCCTTCCCTCTTGCCCTTTCTTCCCTTCTTCCCTCCCTCCATCCTTCCTTGTGGCCTCCCCACAGGGAGACACAGTGCATTTGACAGGAGATGTCTCACCTTCTTCTCCATACCCCTGGGGGACCTGCCACCCCAGCAGCCCTTGTCCCTAACCAGTGGAAGCAGCCAGGGCCCACCAGGAGGCTTTTGAGCCCACAGGGTTCCTGATGGAGCTGGGACAAAGAGGGGGACGAAGGACTGAGGAAACAACGAAAAGAAAAAGTGTCTCCCATCATGAGCTGCCATATCCATGTCTCACGGCTCTCCCCGACACTGGTCTGTCCCGGGGGCTCATCACGTTTCCCCCCTCCTCTGTCTGCTCCGTGGCAGCTAATCAGTGACCCACTGACAGTCTCTGTCCATCACTCGTCTCTGCACACAATGGGATAATTAAACCCTGACCCTCTGCTCCTTTTATCCATTTCCTCTGCGCAGTCACTCCCCGAAATGGCAGAGGGGAGGGCCTGCTGTGGAGGCTCCTGCCCCAGCCTCCAGCTGTAATGAAGATGTAAAGCACAGGAAGGACTCGCTGCAAAAAGAAAGATGCTGAGGGGGCAGCCAAAGAGGTATTGAGCAGTACAAGGCTTCCCACACACTTATGCTGAGCTCTGCTGACCTACCTCCATCATGGACATTTGTAAATCTTCCAACTCTTTATCATCACGCCCACAGGTTGTCCAGCATCATCCCCTGCCCATGCATACCTACAGCAAACTCATTGCTCCTGTGTGTCCTCAGGGCAGTGCCAGGTGTGGGTGCCCAGCTCAGGTCTAGCAAAGCTTTCCAGGAGCCTCAGTACCTCCAGCCCTGGGCTTGCTCCCCCACAATACCACCCAGCTGTGTTGATGTGCCCCAACCCAAAGCTTCTGCACTCCCTGGTGCATACCCATCGCCTCCACTCGGGCTAAGCCTAGTGCCTCAAGCCTGACCCATCAGACTTTCCCCATTAAACACCTGCAGAAGGGCAGAGGGAGTTCTCGGTGGCAAGGTGCATCTCACAGAGCACAGCTGGCCAGGACGAGGTGAGGTTACTCTTGCCTGCACGGCAGGACAAGGGAGGATGCATCCAGTGACAGACAGGAGTCACGAAATGCCAGGAAGTCCTTTTTTTTTTTTCTTTCTTTTTTTTTTCTGGCTTTCTGGCACTCCACAAAATTTATTACACAGATTGATAAACAGCCAGAAATGATGCCGACCAACTCAGACTCTGCTTCCTCCTCCCTACCCCAAGTGGGGAAGCTGCCTCCCTCCCACGCATGAGCAAGAAGGGCTGGGGCCACCCGGGGAAGGGCATGACGGGTAAAGCAGTGCCCCCGAACAATTAAGCACTGTCCCAGGCACTGCACACCCCTGTCCCGGGAACAAAAGAGTCACACACAAGAGACCTGACTGTGAAGCCTCCATCCGCTTTCATCACTGACCCCCGGGGCAGTCAGGGCACAAGGTCAGCCCACTTAAACTCCAAACTCAGCCAGAAATAGAGCTGGGAAGTGGGCAAGGGTGGCCAAGTGCAGGGGTCCCCAACCATTTGAGGGGTTCTTTGACTGAGCCATTTCATTTCATCAAAGACACATTTTTTTCTGGAAGGAAAATGGAGAGCAGCGGGTGTGAAGGGAGTAAGGGGGAGGCAGGGTGTTCACCGTGAATTATGACCACTCTCAACAAGAGTCTTTTACATTGCAGAGGTGAGGAGAGGATGGGGTAATTGGGCATGTTAGACCCATGCATAATGAGGGCAAGTCTCTGCCTGTTTCCCACCCTCCACTCTGCCACCGCTCACGAGATGTGGTCCCCCATATGCCCCGTCTCTGTTCCACTGTGGGGCTCAACACCTCAAGGGCTCAACCCAAGGACCACAAGCTTTGATAGCGCCTCGCCAGACTGGCAGTCTTCCTGGGCTGTGCAATAGCGTGCGGTCATGCCCCTGGTGTGGAAAGGCTGAAAGTGGTCTTATAAATTAAAAATGATCAGCCAAGCCAGGGCTCACGCTTTCCACCTGCAGGGTCTCAGAAAACCCATTAGGCTTTAAGTTGCTGGTTTTTTGGGTTGTAAATACTGCCTTTGCAGGTAATGCTTTCATATAGGTAACAGCTGTACCTTCTGGGGGTCAGCACTGAGTGGTATATTAGTGGTAGGTAAGAACAGATGCTCTTGAGACCTATCACCTCCTTGACTAGGAGGAGAAATCTATGGGAATGAAGTCAAGGGGGAAAGTAACGTGTTTGGTGCATGTGGAAATACAACTCATCTACCACAGAGCATGGTCCATTTCACCAGGCTTCTTCCCTCTGGATAAGCTTCTGATAATCCTAAATGCAGGAAATTTCAGAGGAAGGACAATTAAAACACCCAGCAAAAAAAAAGTACAAAAGAAAAAAAAAAAAATGCACAAAAATACTGCTTTTCACCCCCAAAATGTGAAATTTCACCACCCAAACTAAGTCAGCCTGAACTCCAAAGGACAGCAATACTGCGTTCTGCTGAAACACTATGGGGCAAGCACTCAGAGCTTGGTGCCCATGAGGAAGGATATCTCCAGCTTGTCAGAATGAACTGAAGGTACATCTCGTTCTGGGAGGAGTTTGCATACAGCAGCGATAAGATGCACAGGTTGGGAAACAAGCAGTCAGGTCATTTGTAGCCATGTTTTCAATGTTTCTCACCCCTTCCTCTCTGAGTTGGTAGCCCCAGGATACAACTGCTAACAGCAAACACCCACCCCAGCGTGTCATAAACCACCCCTGCGTATGACTGTCCCCTATTCTACCTCAATGGGGCCACCACCACCTCCATCTCCCACCTGCACCATGTAGAGGCCCCTGCAGGACAGGGACAGGGCAGGCAGGCTGTGAAGTGGTGGGCTGGGAATACAATCCCCGCACTCACCCACTGAAAGTTCCCCCAAAAACAGACATCACGGCTCGAGGGGCGGCAATCGAGGAGGATGTTAGCTCAGCGTTAGTCGTGTTGACGCTGACAACAGCAGCAAAAAAGCAGCCAGAAACACGAGATTTAGCACAGAACCAGTACAGAGAAATGCATCTGAGTGCCAAGAAGCTACCTAGTCATGCAACGTGTGATCTGCTTGCAGACTCCTTATTACACATGATGAAAGACAAGCAGAAGGGAGTTTGAGTCTCAGAGCCTGGGCTGACTTTTCATGGGTTGTCTATTTAAGGGTGAAAAAATGCCTGTACTTGCAAACTGAGCCCTCTTGATCCAAGCCGTATTGGTAGACAGTAAGCAGTGAGCCCACTTTTCAGGATAAAGCTGCATTTCAAATTTTTGATACAATTAATCAGACCCATTCTTCAGAATGAACAGCTTCCTGGGATTTTTTACAGGCTGGCCAGCCTTATTTTTTTGGATTTTAGATTACCATTTTCAGCAGTAATTAATTACTTTTCCCTTTGGGAGAAGGCGATCAGCTGGATTTCTAATATTGAGACAGACATGGCTTTAGGGTACATGCAGATTCATTCTCCATCTCACACAGAGAGAATCCCATCGATCTTGTACATGTTGGAGCGACTGTACACAAAAGGCAGGGTCAGTCAGCAGACGCATACAAAGGCTGATGCTTCAGGGACATACTGAAGGACATGCACAATGCGCACACATCAGTGGAACAGCACAAAAGCAAGGCACATCAGACCTACAGGTTTTGGCCTTGTCAGTGTCAGCGGGTCTGTTTTTTTACCCCAGGCCAGTTCTGCCTCTTGTCTTTCTTTCTAATGGCAGGAGCTGCCAGGAAAGGAGACATTCGCTGGCCGTTTTTTCCCGTTGCAGCTCTAGTAGCAGAAGTGGACCCAGGAGAAATGGGGTCCCGGGACTTCTTTTAACCCGTCTGTTGCCCAGCCATACACAAGGCTCTGAGCAATCCTCTGGGCACAACCAAACAATTTATGTCATGCAGGTGTTCTCCTAGGTTTCCCCCCTTGCAGCAAAGCAGGAGAAATATCCCACCCTTGCAAACCCAGTATGCCTGAATCCAGGCCCCCTTCCTGCAGCAGAAGTTCTCAGCAGCGCCCACACGGTGGAGCTCCCCCCTTAGACATGAAGCCCAGCTGGCTGGCCTGGTGGTCCCCTCCTCCCCGGGGTGACCCCGCAAAGCCCGTGGTCACGAAGTGGGAGACAGCAAAGGGACAGTGTGGGACTCCCAGACCTCCAACCCACTGCACAGAGCAGTCCTGCCGTGGCATGGGACAGACAGCAGGCCCGACTTCCGCCTCTGCTGATGATCTGCTGTGTGACATTCGCTTAATCAGCTCTTGTCTGTATTAACTGTCAACTTTGGGGAGGGTTATGCAGGGTTTCCTCTGTGTTCGGCAGTGCCCAGCTAGCCAGGGGCTGGACTTCAGCGGCGGCTGCAATGTAACTGTATCACAAATATGTTAACCCCCAGTTGTCAATAGCGAAGTTATATGCTCTAAGGAGCACAGGGGGACAGATTTTTTAAAAAAATGCATTTCAAAGTAATTATTTAAGAAGAAGAAAGTCACGGACAGTTGTTTTGATCCAAGAATTTTAAAGAGAATTACTTAGGAAAATGTTTCCAAATGTTGCAGGGTGTCTCTCAGGATCACAGCATCACAGAATCTGTCCAGTTACATTTTCACTGTCTCTAGGGATGGATATTCCACCACCTCTCTGGGCTGCTGCAACAGTGCTTACCCACCCTTATGGTATTTTTTTTTTTCCTTTTATCTAACTGGAATTTCCATGCTGTATCTTGCGACCCTTGCCTCTTGCCTTTTGCTGTGCAAAAGCCTTGGGAAGAGACTGGCTCTGTCTTCTCTGTATCATCCTCAGCCACAGTCAAGTGCTGTTGTACCGCTGAGCCCCAGCGAGCTCCTCATGGGCAGAGATCAGGGCCTGGCTCATCAGCTCTAGTGCTTCATGGATGTAAAAATCCTGTCAGCGTCCAGGGTCAGGACGTCAGTCTCTTCTCTTCAGAGAGCTCCTACCTGAAGGACTGCATTTCTCATTCAAGCTTCCCTTCGTAAATAAATCACCTCGTAGACCCAGGACTTCAAAGTGATTATTAACAACACGCTCTTGCCCTTGTACTCCAGCATTGTGGGTGGCTTCAGTTGGTGTTTTGATGTATGCAGTCAAGAGGTTCATGGGGCTGCACACTGCAAACACTAACCACCCTCTCAGCCAGCAAGAGAGGTCATTGTCATCGGCCAGTCCTCATTCCTGGTCATGGAGGAGTTTTCAGTTCAAAGAGGGCAATTTTTTTTTGATCTGCGTCAGTAAGTCACGTTTGGCAGTCTAGTAATTGCTCAGAAGCCAGCAGCGGCTGGAAGAGATGACACATAACACAACAGGCAGCAGCATTCTTCTGGGAAATCAAAGCATTCTCCCAATGATGGTGCTGTCTTGATGGAGGCAGAAAATTCATTTGAACACCTAACCACTACCCCCACACACACATCGCAGAGCAGCAAAACACGCGGAAGCTTGACGATCCTGCCGTACACATGGCAGCGCGGTGGTTTTGCATACAGCTGTGCTGACTGGCTTCCAAATCACTGCTTCCACAGGTCGCCGCTGGCCTGCCGGCAGTAGGGGTGATTGTGCCAACCGGTTTCAAAGCTCTTTGTGTCCCTGCTGTCATCTGAATCATCAGTCTGGGACGTGTTCACATTCACAAATGTCTTTCTGAAATGCTCCCTTCTGTGGGAGGCCAGCACTGGGTGTATTTGTACAGGATACATCACCTTCCATAGGTAACAGCTCTGTATTTTTCCAAGTGACAAGTGCAAAAGAACGTCTTTTCCTCAAGGTGGGCACACTTTGGGTGCCCCTCCTGGTGACTGAACAGCTGATAGCTCACCACGATCCACTAATAACAGCAGTAGGACAAGCCACGGCACTGCTGTTTCGTTCTGTGCCGTGAAACCCTTAAATCTGTTCAACTCAGTGGTTCCCATCCTCTTCCCCCTCAGCTGCTGCCACCACTGCAGCTCCCCCTCTGCGACTTACAGAGCCCAAAGGCTCTGCCTCCTGGTGCCCCGTGGTGACTGGGGTACCCCAGAAACCTAAAGCAGAGTTGGACGTAGCCCAAAACCTGGGCTGGAGGCTGCAGGCCTCACCCCACCATATCACCCAGCCCTCCCTCTCAGCGTGCCCACGGGGGGGGAGGGGGGAGACACACACACACACACACACACACACACACACACACGACACACACACACACACACACACACCCCCGGAGGACAATTTCTCCCAAGAGCAGCTCTCCCCCGGCCCAGCTCCCTGAACC
>NW_008794445.1:1895116-1895419 GCF_000699145.1 Aptenodytes forsteri
AAAACCGGCCGGGCCAGTGCCCGGTGCCACACCCCCTTCCCCCGCCCCGGGTCTGTGGGCTGGGGCTGAGGCCTCGGACCACCGGGAGACCCCGCCGTCAGGGCCCAACGCCGAGCCTCCCGTGCCAGGCCCTCGCCCCGCGGCCCCCCGGGCCCAGCCCGCTGAGAGGGCGGCGGGTGGTGGACACGCTGGCACCACGCAGCGGCAAAGGGCTGTGCCTGACGTGCGAGGCCGCTGCTGGGAGGGACGCGGCATGGCGAGCTGGTGGCGAAGCCCTCGCCCGTTGGCGGCTGGGGGGGGTGG
>NW_008794445.1:1895493-1907021 GCF_000699145.1 Aptenodytes forsteri
GGTGCTGCTGAAGGATGGGCAAAACCAAAACGTGTCTGCTGATTACTGTCCGAAATTAAATAGAAAATGAAACGGGGTCTTGTGCATGGGGAAATAATGAGGCTTTTTGTGAAAACGAGTTGCGAAAAGCTTTGCGTAGCCTCCTGAGATAGGAGATGAACATCAAAAAGTGACATCACTTGCTATGAAGTCAAGAACAAAATGGAGATGTTTAATGGATGTAGGGGATAAAACTCTAAATATCTTTAGCAGCCATGGTCCAGGTAGAGCCTCTGAAGAAGCAGCTTCCAGAAAGGACCACGTTTTGTTCTGTGCTTTGGAAATACTGCACGTGTGTGGGTTTTGAAACACGCAGCGTTCAGACTGGAGGACTTTCTCTTGTCTCATTCAGAGCAGAGAATCAGAGACACTTGACATGTTTTTCATCTTTGATACAAGAACAGAGACCACGATGTCACGTTCAAATAAAAAAGAAGGGGATCAGCAAGGGTGACAGGTTGATTCTCTGCAGTTTTCTATCGAGATCACTGGTTTATTGGGGTTTATACTGTTCTTTCTTCCCAGGGAGTTTGGACTAAGCAGTTTCAGACGAACAGGCTCCACTTAACCAAAACAATGTTTGCAGATTTGGACTATGACATTGAGGAAGATAAGCTGTGAGTATTCCGCTTGTCTTTTCCTGTTTTTTGCTAACAATAGAAATAGTCTTTGCAGCCAAGACCTAATGGGAGTGGATAAATTTACCTGCTCCTGATGCTGTGTGCTGAAGAGTCAGACTTGCTGTTCAGTCCTGATTTCTTGCTCCGTCTGGGGACTGGGGATGAGGCATCGCTGTGCTGGTGAGCAAAGGAGAACGCTTTCTGTTGCTCTGCAATGACTGCCCTGCATTTCTGGTTGCAAAGCAGCACTGACAAATCTTCTGTAAATTCGTGACCTTAGCCAGAGAAAAATTATTTATAATGGAGGAAAGATAATAAGAGGCAAGAAGTGGAGAGAAACTCTGGACTCCTTAGGTCTGTAAGGAGGAGAACACTGGCACTTCCTGAGCAAGTAAAAGGTTTGATGAGATTAGCAATTAATTTAGCATGGAGCACTTGTCTTGCATCTCATTTATTCTGTGCAAGTTTTCCTCTCACGCCAGCACTAAGAGCAGATGAAACACTCTCTAAAACATGATAGTGTTTCCTCAGTGCCTAGCAATGGATGAGGGTGTCTCTCCCACCGTGAATCCTTGCATGCAGTCTCAAAAAAGTTAGCCCAGAAGGTCTTTCTGCTGGCCCGTGCTGATAGATTCTGTGGCGGAGATAATGCGATGAATTCAAATGTGCTGTGCCCATTATGTTTTCAGTTTGTATCGACTCAGATACCAGAGTTGTTTCACACACGTGCAGCTCTGCCTATCGTGTTCAGTTATTCAGTCCCCCTTTCTCATTCTAGGGGGATCCCCACTGTACCTGGGACAGTGACCCTGAAGAAGGACTCTCAGAACCTGATTGGCATCAGCATTGGGGGAGGAGCACAGTACTGCCCCTGTCTCTACATTGTCCAGGTGGGCACTCGGGGAAGAAGAATAAAACATCTTTGTAAAACAGTGTTGGCCTGAGAGATGGAAAGCGTGGAGAGTCCTATGCTATTTGTTTTTCTCAAAGTGGGAAACATCATCTCACTTTCCAGTGAATAAGATTTCCTTACCCTAGTACCTAATAGGTGTGGAAGAATTAAATTAAGACTTCTGAAATTATCCTTCTCCTTGGAGAGCATGTTAGAATTCACAGGGGAACGGTGTGAGATTCTCAACATCAAGAAATCCTACGCTTGAGGAGGTACGTCCTGGAGGCAAGAACTTCCTGAGAGAACAAGACGATCAGCCCACCTCTTGGTTAGGAAAGGGGAAAAACTGCGACTTCAACATGAACAAAATACAACTGAGTTAAATAGGAGGAATGTAATTGTCCCTTTTTTGTCCTTCAGCCCTGCATTCACCTTTCTCTTCCTCTTGATTCCAGACTACCCGTGCTCTTTCTCCTCTCCGCTAGGTATTTGATAACACTCCAGCAGCCTTAGATGGCACCGTAGCAGCTGGTGATGAAATCACAGGAGTGAATGGGAAGTCCGTCAAAGGGAAGACCAAGGTGGAGGTGGCCAAGATGATACAGATGGTAAAGGTGAGAGGTAGGAGGGGGCCACTGGAGATTCTGGGTTGTAGTTTACGGTTTATTGCCCATTGGTAAAGGAAGCCACTGCTACTTGCTTCCAGCACAGCAGTTTCGGATTTGCTGTTTCCACAGGGAGAAGTGACGATTCACTACAACAAGCTTCAGGCCGACCCAAAGCAGGGCAAGTCTTTGGATATCGGTAAGACTGGTTTCTTTCTCCCTAGAGTGTTAAAGTGACATGGAGGGGTGAAAGATTGGTCCCAGCTAAAACCAAAGTAAAATTCTGGTTCTGTTCTTCCTCTTAACTCAGTCATTTTCAGATGGATACTGTCAAAGAGAATTACAGGTTTAAAAAAACCCTTCCCTGACTTCTTGAAATAGTCTTGAAAGTCAAATTGAGGCTTGACTGCTGTTGTGGGAGGCTTGTTTTTCTGTGCTGTGTTTAGCATGAATGATGAAACTCAACTAGATAATAATTTAATTTATTTATTTTTAATACATGTAAGTTATGCTGATCTGTTGAGAGTTTCAGCTGTACACAGAAATGCGTCTATCGAAAAAAACTGGTTGCCGTTTCTCACCTTGGAGAACAGTGATACCTATCTACACTGAGTTTTGTACAACCATAAATTTTATAGGAGAGAGGGGAGGCTTTATTTCTAAAACACAGTGTGTGTTTTGAACTAAGCCTACACAGCTGTCTCTACTATATGGTCTACCTTTTTCACTTTCCTAAAAAATCTATCCTTTTTGCTTTCATTTCTTTTCATGGTGATTAAGGTGCTAATGAATTGACAGGGGTTCAGGAAAATGGTGAGGACCGAGATGGATTTCTGGGGAAACAGAAGTGCGGTGAGAATATGGTATTTTTCCAGAGATGTTGAACACTGTGGCTCCAGCTGAGTTCTTGGGAGCTGCAGGCACTTGGCACCCCTGCAAGTTTGCCTCTAACTAAATGTAGGTGATTCATCTGATTCCAAAGAGGGCATAATTGTCTCTAGTAATTTGCAGGATATGACCACCAAAGACAGAAATGAATTCCATCAAGGGGTGACAAAAGGGTTTAACTAAGATCCAAAAGACAAAAGTAAGCGAAGGGATAACTTTGAGCATTAAATCCTATTTGTCTTGCTTTCAGTCTCATCTCCTGACTTCAGTTGAAGTAATACAGCAAGTAGCATAAGCAAAGTTTAGTTCCAAATATCACGATAGGTAGCTTATAGCAAAGTGATTTACTGGAATAGTCTTCCAAAAGAAGTGCTGCAGCTTTATGGATTGAAGTATATAAGATGTGAGAGCAGAACAGACAGAAAATAGAAGATGTGCTATGCATGGCTGGACCAAACGTCTGGTTTCTATGGTATTCTTTTTCTGCTCACTACCTCAATAGTGAGTTAAGTTCGGGCTGGCCAGTTTATTCAATGCCCGAGAAAGTGGTGAAGTATGCTAGTGTGCTTTTCACGCCCATAGAAATGACCCTGATCCTGGTTTGCAACTCTCTTTTGGCCTTTAGTATTGAAGAAGGTAAAGCATCGACTGGTAGAGAACATGAGCTCAGGGACAGCGGATGCCCTGGGGTTAAGCCGAGCCATACTTTGCAATGGTAAGTATTGTCCAGGAGGACATTTTCTTAAGGGAGCACTTACCCTCTTGTGCTTACCAACTTTTTATAGTTACTTGCATGGTCCACATTATTCCTTCATAATTCTTTTCTTCTGCTATACCTCACTGTTGTGATTGCCTCTGCCCTTCCTGAGTGATATATCCTGTCATTGGGGCCATTTAAATGTTAGCTAAGGTCAAATTAATTTAAAGTGGGGACCCACTTACTGAATGCTGATAGGTGATGACACCACACTGTAAAACTAGTTGGCAGTTATTTTAAAAGCTTCCCATGTTGGACCAGGGGACTGGCTTTAGAGGTGAGAGAAATTTGAACCAAAAATATGAAACTGGTGTTTTTTCCAGTCAGTCCAAGTCTTAACCATGTCATGGATTTGACTGTTGTAATTCTGTATTCTGATTCTTGTTTCCATTTAGATGGACTAGTGAAGAGACTAGAGGAACTGGAGAGGACCGCAGAGTTATACAAAGGTAAACTGTGTCTTCCGTCAGACACCAGATGGGAGAGAAGGATGCCTCCGTTATGTTTCAGTGAAATGACTTAAATGTTTTTTCTGGCTTCCATCACAGGCTTGACAGAGCACACCAAGAGTCTTCTCAGGGCTTTCTTTGAGCTATCCCAGACACACAGAGGTAAAGAACCTTGAGTGAAGGGAGCAGAAATCTTTGACCTCCAGTTTCAGGAGTTTTAGTCAGTACTTAGACGCGTGATTCCCTCACTCAAAGAAAACTAAGTGTTGCAGAAATGAGCTGGGGAGGGCTGCTCTCCTGGCATTAGCGGTCATGGTGCTAACACAGGCCCTGTCTTTCACATGAGACATTGAAGAAATGCCCTGCCAACCTCTGGTCTTTAGAGAATATGTAGCATCATTCCCCAGCTAATTGCAAGGTTATGGGAAGGAGTTGTAATACTGGAGGCAAGATTCTTCTCCAGGGTCAACCTCTTCTTTCACCTGTTTGTATTTATTACCCTTATCCAGCATTTGGAGACGTTTTCTCTGTCATTGGTGTACGGGAGCCACAACCAGCTGCCAGTGAAGCCTTTGTGAAATTTGCTGATGCCCATCGCAACATTGAGAAGTTTGGGATTCACCTTCTGAAAACAATTAAGCCGGTAAAGAATTTAACCATAGGACTAAAGGGTCTGGAGAAGAGGGGAATCTAGAAAGATAGAAGCGTGTCTTTGAAGGTGTGGTCTTATAAATCATTCATTTTGGGCAGAACTGTCTTTGTCTGCTTTCCTTCGGGGAACTCTCTTCGTAAAGAACCTAAGAGGTAACGTACTGAATATATCAATCTTGTCCCTTTGACTTTTGCACATGAGTATATTTCTCTCCTTTTCTTTTGGGGATGAGGGGGTAGTTGGATCAGTGTAGTCCCTAGAGCCCTTTCCTTGATATTGGTACCCACAATTAAAAGATATCACTAAATCGAAAAGAGTTTAGATAAGCAGTCCAGGAACAATTTAAGGATTTCAATCAATATATTTATTTAAGTGAGAGCCTCCAGGGGGTCTGTCCACTTAGTTTAGCAAAGAGAGGATTAAATGTTGATTTGGGCACCACTTTCAGTGCCATGTTGGATGGACAACACTGGGGCCTTTGAATCAGGGAGAGCGGTTTCCAGCACCAACTGAAAATGAAACAAGATGAGTCGAAAGAGGATGAATTCAGACTAGAAGTGAAGCATGCATTTCTAACACTGGAGCCGCTTGCCAGTGACAGTAATGGGTGCTCTAACCATGGCAATTCTGAGTCAAGATCAAACATTTTCTTTCAAATATGCTCTAGTTCAAAAAACAGTTAACTCGAGGCAGTCTCATGACCTGTGCTGGTTAGAAGGTTGCACTTGATGAATTGTAGTCATGCTTTTTGGACTTACATTCAGCAACAGGATGTTTCCCTTGCAGATGCTTACTGACTTGAATACGTATCTGAATAAAGCCATTCCTGACACAAGGCTGACTATCAAAAAATACCTGGATGTCAAGTTTGAATATTTGGTGAGCCGCTTACTTTTTTTTTTTTTTTAAGTGCTGGTTGAAATTAAGTTTCATAGAATCATAGCCTGAAAGGCACATATAGCCTATATGATCATACATCCATCCTTCCACAGTCCACGTGAGGATGCATTATTTTTGCCAGTTCTTTGTCTACTGCCAGATTACTCAGATTCAGACACCTGCTTTTAACCTAATAGTTCCCACTGGTAAGAAAGATCTCCCAGAATCCAGATGACTCATTTTCTACATGACTGAATTAATTTTCTGATTTATTTGCAAAGAGTTCCTATGCAACTTATGCTCTTGAACTCCTCTAAATAGCTCTCCAGTCCATATTTTTCAGGTAGTTTTGGATAGTCTTTCTTTAGCCAAAATAAACAACTGTCAAGTCATATTTGCTTTCATTTAGACCATGACTTTTTTTTCCTCCTCCATTCCACTCACCCCTTGTTTTCTACACCCAAAAAGGGTAGGGTTGTTAAGTGCATCTGTTTTATAACTGTAGGAATCTATTTCCTTTTACCAGTTGAGAGAAGTATTTGGAGCTGCAGCCCTAAGGCAAGTGAATATGGCAGCATCTCTTCCCACATCAGCCCTTCCCACAATTCATCTTTTTTCCTCTTTATTTATTCCCTCCTCATACTTTTCTGGTACTGTGTTTTTCCAAACAGTAGATGAACACAGGATTTTTCTCTTACTAGGTTATACTTGCCTAAAGTATTTGCTCCTGTAATATAAATATTAAGCACCTTCTCTCTACCCCACCGTTTTCTCTCCCCGTCTTTCTCTAAATAGATTTTCTTTCCACCTGGGATGTTTAATATACTCTGATCCCGCTGTGCTTTCCCCTGTGTCCCTAGCTGCAGCCTTGAAGGAAGGCTTGAAATGGTACAACCCTGTGGCTGTGGGTGATTGTGAAATTGCTTCTAATTCTTAATATTTCCTTTTTTGCTTTTTTTTTTTTTTTTTTTTTTTTTTTTTTTTTTTTTTTTTTTTTTTTTTTTTTTTTTTTTTTTAAATCCTGCAAAGTCTTACTGCCTGAAAGTCAAAGAGATGGATGATGAAGAGTACAGCTGCATTGTGAGTACCTGTGCTGTGGCAGTGACAACTGCATACTCTGTTTCTGCAGCTTCCCTGTGCACACTGCCTTGTAATTGGAGAAGCGCCCGTGTGCCTGTGTGCACCCAAACTAGTGAATACATCCCAAGAATTACACGCATTTCTTCTTAACGTATTAGAAATTGGAGATCCTTAAATGCTACCTAGGAAACACTGCCAATAACTGTCATGAATCACTGGTGCTGTGGAATAGTAGAGGGACCAGACATCTCCTCTGCAGCTTGTTTGCTCAGTGGTTGCCTGTCTCAGTGTTTAAGTAATATTAACTTGTGTAAGGAGGATTAAGGTGTTATCTTCACAGATTCCATTTGTGTGTAGTGTACAGCTTATCATTAATTCTGGACTTGTTTCTGAGAGATGGAGGTTTAGCTTCTCTAGCAAAAGGCATGAGAAAGCTGCATTTGTAGTTGAGGAAAACTGATTAAAGGATCTCTCTGAACAATAGGGTTTTTCCTAAAAATAGGTAATTTAAAATCAGAAGACTTAAAAAAAAAAAAAAACAAAACCTGTCAACATTCTCCAGTAACAGTTTGCTGTCTGGTTTAGAGTTTTACAGCTAATCCTTAACAGCTCTGTTTAAGATGTTAAGTGTAGGTGTCCCCTACATGCCCAGTTTCCCTGCATAAAAGTAAGATCTTGTTTTATCCTAGGTATTGATCTCAGAGCGGGGATTTGAATTTTTGGAATGCCCAATTCCCAGTGCCAGGAAGGAATAAAACTTTCCTGACATAACATTTAATTATATCTTTCCCGCTAAATGGGAAGGAGAGAATCCTAGTCTTGCCCAGCAGAGTAACATCTTTGGGTTTCGGCACGTGCAGCGTGCATTACCAAGCCATAGTCCCTAACACGGATTTTTATGTATGTTATGTTTACAGGTGCAAGAGAAGAATGCTGTTTTGCTGACAGATCTAACCCCTTTCTGTCAAAATTATTTTGTGGAACAACGTACAGGTCCCTCCCTACTGGCTTCCAGCGTTGTGTCTGGATGGTTGTAGATACCACAGGGTTCCCTGTGTAGATGTATAATATGTTACGCAATCCACACAGGGCGAAGCTTGCAGAGGAGGGCAGAATTTTTTGTGTGTTTGATATAAACTAATATATCCCTCAGACCATAGACTTGTTGTTCATAGTGCCTGTCTTAATAGTTCAGATAAGAAGCCATTCCACTTCTCCATGCTGGGTTGAAAGGTGCCTGTCCTTCTGTCTTTGCTTAGTAGTGATGCTTTTCTTTACCATGGTTGGCGTGTATTTGGCCTTCAAAATGGCCCCATCGACTGCCAGTTTGTTGACGTGGCTCAATGTTCCTCATGTTTCATGCTTCCTGACTGCAGTTCCAGTGAGCTTGAGAGGGCTGTAATAACCCAAGGTCATTGTGAGTCCGCATCGGTAGGCAAACTCTGTGTACAAGCACTGTTGTAGGAGTCTCTAAAATGGCGCCGTGTTTCTGGCAGGCTCTGGGTGAACCCCTCTACCGGGTCAGCACTGGGAACTATGAATACCGCCTTATCCTACGTTGCCGGCAGGAGGCTCGCACGCGCTTTGCCAAGATGAGGAAGGACGTGCTAGAGAAAATAGAGCTCCTGGACCAGAAACATGGTGAGTACCACTGCCATGTCCAGCACCTGAAGGGGTCAGGCAGACATGGCTTTGGCCTTCATGTTCCTCCTTCACCTCAGCTCAGAAGTCTTTGCTGAAGAACCCTTCTGTGGCTGTGCCCGAGACATCCACCCTCAGAGGCCAAAAGGGGTTAATGCGTAGGAGACTAACTATTACTGGCGAGGGAGGCTTGATCACAGCCTTCATGCTCTGCTTGTGAAGGGGGGTTTGCCTGATTTGTTCCCAACTTGTCTCCACTACAGTGCAAGACATCGTGTTCCAGCTCCAGCGTTTTGTCTCCACGATGTCCAAGTACTACGATGACTGCTATGCCGTGCTCCGAGATGCAGATGTCTTTCCCATTGAGGTGGACCTTGCCCGCACTACTCTCAACTATGGGCAGAAGGACATATACACGGACGGGGCAGAAGAAGAAGAAGGAGGAAGCGAGAGAGAGGGTAGCGGGAAGGAGGATGCAAATGGTGAAAAGCTCATTGATGATGCCTGAGTGTGCCGGCACGGCCAGAGGAAAGACTTTGCAGACTGTTATAAAAACATGTATTTCACATGGCGATTCATCCTCCGTGACTTTCTGTGTATGTCCAGCCTGGGATTCCTCCTCTGCTTTGGGTGGGGGTGGCTGGTTGGATTGGGACCAGCCTCTGCTTTCCTCTCTCTTCCCTTGCTTGTTTGCCCGGATATTCCTTTTTCCTCCAGAGACTTCTGCTGCCTAACTCGGGTACTGAGGTGTGGGGAGGAAAATGCCCTACCACACCGCCATGTGACTCTGTGTACAGACAGGACACTGCCGAGTGTGTTGGATGCACCACTCCCCTCTGGCACATGGAAGCCAGTTAAACATCTGGAGATGATTACGAATGGCAAGAACAGCCCCTTCTGTCCTCCCCTTGTGCTATGGGAAAGTGTTAGCACCAGCATTGTTTTCTTCGCCCCACTGCTCACTGTCTTCAAGCTTCCCATTCTCTGTTTTAAGCCTGTTTTAAGCTTCCTCTGCCTCTTCCACCTGTCCCCATGAGCTGCAGGGCTGATTTTTGTAGCATGATCACTCCCACCGCTCTCAGCACCACTGTTTTTAAGAAATAGGAGCAAGTCCGAACTGATGCCTAGAGCTGGTGGTGGTACATGTGATCTGATCACCCCCCCATCCAAGGGGCTGGGGGAAGCTCTCGAAGCAGGGGCTGGTGGAAGTAGTTGCCTGGCACACTGAGCTGCTGCAACCCTGCCGCAAAGATTTGGAAGTCTCTTCCCCTGGCTACCATCATCTTCACAGTTGCTGAGCTCCTGCACAGCTGGCACTGTCTGCACACTCCATAGCTACACCCCAGAATCCTGCAGGATGTGGCTCTGCCTTTCCCTGCGGGAAGGAGGGACCCAGCTCAGGAAGGAGCCCTCCTATTCGGCAGAGGTGCCGAGGTGAACGTACTTGTCTGAGGCAGACAGGTTCCTGGGAATAACAGCAAAGCTGCGTGCATTTCCTTTCCGTCGTCCTCCTCTCTTACGGCTCCTTGCGATGGACAATAACCAAACGTGCTTCTTGAGGGTGTGCAGCCAGTCCTGTGCACTCTTTCCTTGTGCAGGTGCCAGCAGGACCCACCTTAGAACCGTAAAGGGGGTATCCCATCCTTAAACTAGAGAGGAGAGAGAGGAAGCCTTGTGGAGAGAGGAAGACATGGCCTCTAGGCAGGGACTTTGAGATTTTGAGTGCCGTCCGTGAATGGCGTACCACTCCTACCACCCCCCCGCTCTCCTCTCTGCACAGCCATTTTGTGCTGCCTCTGGGCCAGCAGTAGCTAACATCCCATTCCCCAGCGCAAGGGAAGGAGGGAAAGGAAAACCAAGGTAAGTGAGGCTGCTTCTTTCCTCCTTCCTTTTCTCTTCTCCCTCCGCCCTTGTGGGCTGATCCCAGATGCAGCTGGCACTTTCTCATTTAGCGGGCAGCACAACTGCCGGGAGTGGTGTGCCTCTCGGAGGCAAGGGTTTTGACTTCTCTGTCATTACATTCTAGTGGTAGTGAGAGAAGTTATTTAAGGGCATTAATTTATGATCGAGATGTTTGTTTTGTTTTTTCTCTTTGATTTGTTTTTGGAGCTTCGTCATCTCTGTGGGTGCCTGGAAAAAAGCCATCCATGGTCAGGCTGCTCTGGAAGATTTAAATGAACGCTGATATACTGACTGTTGTCTCTAATAAAGAAAAATGTGACATTTCGTTTCCTGTCCTTCATGGGTTTTCTTGACAGATTTGTTTGCTCATCCTCCATTGGTTTTAATCTTAAAATATAATGATGGGAAGATGGGTGTCATGTGCTGGCCATTCTTTTTCTTGCTCGTACTGGTGGATAATCTCCATGCCAAGCTGCAGTGGTCACTGCAGCACAGGTTTCCAGAGGAGGCGGCTTATAAATGCTGTAGCAAGGCCAGTCCTCTACGTAATACCAGCTTCCCAGGGGAACACCAGCCTTGTAAAGCCGCCAGTTGCCTCAATCCTGCCTGGTGGCATCCTTCAGGGCCAGCTTCTCCACACAGCTCAGCTATTGCATCACAAGCTTGAGCTGATGCTTAAGTCCCTGATCCTCTTTCAGAGCTGTTTGTTGTGCCAAAATAGGGAGCAGTTAAGAGGAACGGAGAAAATGCTTCAGCGGAGCCTGCCTGAAAGCCAACAACGCAAAGCGGAAGGCTGCGTAGCCAGGTTTTTTTGCAACCTGGCTGGTGGAGGGGAAGGAAGAGGTCTGGGTATCTTACAGCACCATCTGTAGCAAGATCTTGTACCCTAAGGGCTTTTATGTGCTTTTGTGAAAAGATCGAAGAGCGGGAGGCTTAGTGGGAAATGTTGACTGGTGACAAGGAAACAGAGGGGACCTTGTTCTAGTGACCTGCCTGGTGCTGACAAGGGCAGTTGTTTTCACGCTGTGGACCTTAGACCGCTGGGAAGTTGTGAGCTGCTTCTTGGGGGGGTATTGGTGAATAAGGAAAAGCCGGCCTGGGGGACGGGGGTTTGGGGGGGGGGT
>NW_008794445.1:1907225-1949167 GCF_000699145.1 Aptenodytes forsteri
TTGGGGAAAAAGGAAAAGCCGGCGTGGGGGGCGGGGGTTTGGGGGGGGGGTTGCTGGAGAAAGAGCTGCAGAGCAACTTGGTCGAGCAGAGCAGAAACAATGATCTTACCTTGTGGGGAGGGGAGAACAAGCTTGTGGAGCAGTGAATGAATGCCTACCGGGCTCCATCACCCTTGCTGCTGCTTCTCATTCTCCCAAGCTTTGCGTCTGGGGTTTGTCGTGGTGCTTAGTCTGATTTGGGATGTTTCTAAGTGGGTTTGAACAGGAAAAAGCCCAAAGTCACCGCTGTGACCGGCTCACAATCAGAGCTAACGGTGGTGTTAGCCATGGTGGGACAGGGCACAGCCCCATGGGATTTACCTTCTCGCCTCCAATTTCCAGTTCTTTTGTCTCTTCTTCAACTGACATTCTTCAGCAGCTTTATTTTGCTCATCATTTACTGCTCTTTGCTTGGGAGCATCTAGAATGAAACCCCTTCCTTCATGTCCCCGCTCCCCCTCTGGGTTTAAATGGCTTTACGGGTCCTGCAGGCTTCGCCCATTACCTGTTAATTTGTAGTCAGTCTGGTCTGGAATGAAACACCTGTTTTGATGGTCCCATGAGCTGCCTCCCCTGTAGCCCTCTGCTTAGTTTTTGATCCCTCGCTATAGTCACAGGTTCTCCTGGGGCCTTTGAGGTGAAGTAGTTCAGGAAACCGGAAGAAAGGGCTTTGGCCAGGGGCGTTTATAAGAGATCCAGTCCTAAAGCAGATTAAGAGTGGTTTAAGCATGCCAGGGAAGGTTGTCCTTTCTGAATCTAGAAATCTACCACTGCAGCAGGGGGGTGAGGGGGGGTCATGCCTGCCTTACCACGTGCTCCAACACCCTTGTTAGTGGCACCCGGAGGCTGTGGCTTGTCCTTCTGCCTTACCTTTGATTCCTTTACGTAAGGGCGTTTTCTCTATTTAAAAGGAAAACACACGCGTCTGGTGCCATTCCTGCTGAGTGGATAATCGCTTGGGACACGGTTATTTACCTGCCCTGAAACCCCCCACCCCCATAGGGGCCAAGTTGTTCCCTTCACACGTCAACAGGACTCGCTTCAGCCTAGATAAAGCTGGCTCGCTGCTATTCCTGTCGGCGAGGGTCCATCTCATGGCTGCTCGCCTAATAGCATTAGTCTTAGATGGCTTCTTCTTGCACCTCAGCAGCGGCCTCTAACCCAGCGCTTCCCTACTTGGAAAAGCACCATCATGTGTCACTGCCCCAGCTTTACCACCCACAAAAGATGCTCCAGACGGAGGTGGTCAGAGCCGGTGTCCCACCGGTTTGGCAGTGCCCGAGGAAGGCATCGCAGGGAACGCAGTGTCTACCCCCATGCTGGCTGCAGCTGGAGGTGGCCCGGATGATAGCCATGAATTACACCACCTCCTAAACCTACTGCCAGCTAGCCTGGCGCTATCCCAACCGTGGAAGTGGGGCGGAGGAAACACTGACACCAGACCAAAGCGTACCAGATCTGATTACAAAGAGTCTCTAATTGTTTGTGTTCTGTATTGTGACAGTGCAGAAGGAAAAGGAGAGTCCTTGGCAGCCTCTTCAAAAGACTTTCTTCAGGGCTGGTTTGGAAGTGAGGAAAGAAGATTGATTTTTTTTTTTTTTTTTTTTCTTTTTGGTGTTTGGGCTGCTCTGAGCCTGTGTTGTACCAGCACGGGTGCAGGATGCAAGTAGACGTATCACTGGGTAGGTATGTGGACATATGTACATAAGGACCAGCTAGTCTTACATCTCTCCCTCTTACATCTGCTTTTGTCTCAACCCCATATCCCACCTACCCTCCCACGCTGAGGTGCGTGCGAACAAGGCCAGTTTTATACATCCCTGTTCCTCTGCCCTGGCTAAAAACTGTCCCTCTCCACTGTCTGGTCAGCATTGCTGCTGTCTCGTGCCAACACCTCCCCGTCCCCCTCGGGACACCCGCCTCCCTCCCCGCTCTGCTCCTCTGCCACGTGGTTGGCCTCCTCGCTGGCCGCCACCATGGCATTGTCGGTGCTGTGGGCCGGCTGGTGGTTGTCGCTGCTGTGCTCCTCGGCTTCCTGCACGTCGGACTCTGCTTCCTCGGTGTCGCTCCCGCCACCCGTGGAGGGGTTCTTCTCTGGGGGAGGTTCCTTCTTCTTCCCTCGGTTCAGACAGCAGTAGGTGGCCATGGCCAGGAAGACAGCGGAGAGCACCACCTCTGAGCCCGCCAGGTAGAAGATCACCTCGTAGTTCTTGAGAGCATCAACCAAGCGTCCTGATGGTTGGAGAAGAAATGCGACAGTTAGCCTCAGCCTACTCGCTCCTGCACTGACAGCCCAGCACAGGCGGGCAGCACCTGCATTTGGCTGAGGACCCATTTCTCAAGGGAAGAGCAAGAAGCCTGAATATCCAAAAATCACCCTGGGCAAGAGCCACACTGTACCACCAGGGAACGTACTGTAAGAGTGCGGGGTTGGTGTTTTCCCTTGTTTGGACAAGGTTAAATAATTGTGACACACTGATGTTGTGGTCTCGTGTCATGGTGGGCCATCTTCTTCTTGCCAAGGTGAGATGAGCCTTGGCTTGTCCAGTCTCAGAAAAGAAACGAAATTTGAGAGGCATTGCTATTTCTTAAGCTATCATGTCAGGAAAACATTCAGAGGGGGAGAAGAAACATCTCTGGCAGAGAAATCCCTTTGGTTGGCCCATACCCAATGATTTCTCTGCCAAAGAGATGTTCTCAATGTATCTTCTGAATGCACCGGGGCTGGCAATGGAGGAAGGGTTCCCAGACCTTGGTGCTGGGGAGCCTGAGCAGCCGCCCTGCTGCAGTCAGGATGGGGCCATGGTGACCAGAGGCTTCATCCCGGTCCCACGTGCTCCTGACTGCGCTTGTGACCCCCGGGTCCCTGCTGCGCTATGGTGCATGGCCTGAAACCAGCCCCAGGGCAAGCTGAGGTGCCTCCCGGAGCAGTCATGGGAGGCACGTGGCGAATTCCTCCCCAGGTGAATGTGCCCCTGTTCACCTAAGCCAGACGGTGAGTGAGGAGCCTGCGTGCACGTACACGCGCGTGTGTGTGTGTGCGCGCAGCTTATCCTATGCCAAACCCCCTCAGCTCCACGGAGCGGGAAGCAGCTCAGGAGGATTACACCAAACAAAGCCACTTTGTTCAACCCCCTTCTTCCAGCTGAGCACTGCTCCCCTGAGTCCGAGCTGTCGGGTTTGCCAGCACACTCAAGCTTCCCGCACCAGGGGGGTCCTGCTGCAGCGAGTCCCCCTGGGGGGGAAGGTGGGAACCATGACTTGGCTCCCCCCAACACCGTTCTTCGGTGATCCTGCACTGTCTGCGTCCCATTGCGCGTGCGCACAGTACCAAGGCACAGCTGAACTGGGGCAGGAGGGCTAAGGGATGTTTCCCACCACCACCCGCTGGTGTTTATTAAAACCCCCTCTCCCCCCATGATCTCTCTGCAGCTGCCCCCGAGACACATATTTCTTGACACACACCCCTGGCCTGGGACTGCTGACTGCCCCACAGCTTGTAAGATGGGACGTGAATTATTGTTAGCATCAAGAGGGTCTTCTCTCAGCCACCAATTTTTACCTGAGAGCTGGGTGGAGTTGCTGAGGGCAGGTTTTGCTCATAACTGGTGGTATGTGCTGGGGAAAAGGTCATTCACACAGAGGTCTTCACGGATGGGCTTTAGCCCACGTGTTGCAGCTGAAGGAGGGGAGTGCAGGAAGCGATGGAGTGGTTCCTGCCCGGGGATTTGCCCATGATCTGTCCCTGACCCTTCCTCGCAAATAGCACATGCAGGGAACTGCACTTCATTTGGAAATAAGCCTTTGGCATGATTTGGCTTTCTCAGACCTGGTCAGACACTTAACAGTAACCTACACCAACCTCTTGGGTGAAGGTTCTCTCCCCGTTCAACAGCCTGTTTATGGGCTATTGTGGGGCATGGACCCTACCAGGGACTGTGGCCTAGACTAGACTGGTTGAGAAGCTGTGAGTGACTTAATCCTCTTAAAAAAAAGTAACATCAAATGCCTCAGGTGGCTCTACAAACTGTTGTGGCTTGATTGACACCAAAACACCTCGCCTGTGCCTTGGGATTGGGGCCAACACAAGTTGAGATCATTATTCACAGCACCAATCAAAAGGCCATGGACACCAAGGAGAACTTGAAAGACCCTCGCCTTGTCCTACTGAAGATTCTCAAAGGTTTGCCTGCAGCATGTGCCTGACCCTAGCCATAACATGATTTTATGCAACTGCCTTCGCAGTGAAGGCAGAGACCTGGATCCCAGCATGAAAGAGAGGGAAGTGCCACTGATCAGGACTGAGGGACACTGGAAGTCATGCTGCTCTGGATAGCTCTGTATGCCTGCCATCGCTCAGGTCTCTGAGCAAAGCAGAGAGAGAAATATCACTTGCCATCTTCTGCCCCTGCTCAGATTCAGTGTTGTGGTGCATGGAGTGAGACTGGGAGCTCTCACTTCAGATCTCATCTTCCAGAGAAAATTTGAAGTTGAGAAATAGGGTCTTTCTTCAAGTACCGTGCCCCTGCCCAATACCTGCAATACCATGGAATGGCAGCCAAATAAATCACCTGTGTTTTGCAGCAAGAGACCTACCTGCAGAGGGTGGACCGATGAGCACAGCGAAAGCCTCGATAAGTAGGACCAGCCCGATGGCGCTGGAGAACTTCTGGGAGCCAACGATGGCCATCAGCACCTCGAACTGCAGTGCCCCCACCATGCCGTAAGAGATGCCAAAAAAGACACAGAAGATGACCAGCCCCGTGTAATTGCTAGCCCTGGCACTGCAGATGTCTGTCAAGCCATTGAAGAGCATAGCAAAGCTGAACAGGTACGCCACGTGAGGGCGGACCCACTTCAACCCTGCCACCACGCCGCAGGCTGGGCGGGCAAAGATGTCTATGAAACCAATGATGGATAGCAAGAATGCAGCCTCTGTGTCTGGTACGCCTGTGTCCTTGGCGTAGTTGACCAGCAATATGGGGGGCACGAAGAGACCCAAGACCAGGATGAACTTTGAAATAGTATAAATGATAAACCCTCGGTTGGAAAAGATACTAAAATCCAGAAGCTTCTTTCCTTTCTTGGGCTTCTTCTTGGCTTTCTTGGCTTTCTTGGCTTTCTTGGTTCCATCAGTGGTGCTGATTCCCTCCTCTGATTTCCCTCCTATGGGCAGCATCTCCTTGGCTTCATATTTGTCCTGAGCTTTCTCCATCTTCCGCTTCATGCCCATATCCAGGGGTCTCATGACTGCCCCACAAGTGCAGCAGTTAAGCAGAAGGCCCCCCATGATAAGGAACCCTCCTCGCCAACCAAACTTCTCCAGCAGCACTTGCCCCAGTGGAGAGAGGGAAGAAAGGAAGACAGGGCTCCCAGCGGCAGCCAGTCCGTTGGCAAGAGGCCGACGCTTGTCAAAGTAGGTGCCCAGCATGATCAGTGAGGGCTGGAAGTTCAACGCCATACCCAGACCTACATGAGGGTGAGAGCCAGGAGGGAGACAGGGAATGCAAGAACATGAGACGTGGTTTGCAACAAGCTGAAAACTCCCCTCAGACTATCCTAGTCCTGAAGTCCCATGATGGGATTCATGTGTTCCTCACAAGCCTCTGCTCCTTCATGTTGGCGGGTTGCCCCCGGAGAAGATGGGCTAAAACAGCCTGTCTACCTGACGTGTATTTGAATCAGGTAACTGTGGCCATGTTTAGACAGGACCTGTGCCTTAAACAGGAACTTTGCCTCTCTCCCCTACTACTATATGCTGATGCCACCCCAGCTGCCATGATCACCGAGCATCACTTATGTTTCTTCTGTCCCTCTCCCCTCAGCCACAGGCCCTGCCTGTTTAGATCCAGCAGATGCATCTCCCACAGGTGCAACATTCAGGACTAGATGCCTTCTGTGAGCAGGTGCGAATAGGTGAGAGGAGACCTGATGCTAGACATGGCAATGCTAAAGGGAGATACAACATGGGCTTCGCTCTTCCCCAGGTAAGTTTGTGTGTCCCCCCCCAACTCCTGGGGCTCTCACCCGTCAGCACGCCAGCTGTCAGATAAAGCTCAATGATATTGGTGGTAAAAGATGCCAGGATCATCCCAGAGGAAGCTAGCAGCCCGCCGATGAGCATCACAGGCCGACAGCCAAACTGGTTCACCATGATGCTGCATACTGGTCCTGGGAGGAAGCAGAAGAGGCAGAGTAGGAGACCAGAAGGAGACAGGACAACTGGGAAGGGGCAGCCAGCCCAAGCAGGGCACTCGGGGAAGATGAAACACTAATGACAGAGATCACTGCTTGGCTGCTTAGATACACATCTGTTGGGCCCGGCCAAGGGAGAGAGGCTGCGGTGTGGAGATCTCTGCTTTGCCCTGCCTTCAGCCCCCTGTTCTCTTGGAACAAGAGGGGCTTCAGCACTTCAGCAATGAGAGCAAACCTGGTGTCAACTGTCTGAGGCAGGTGGGGGTGTCCCCTGAGGTCTCCTGGGGCAGAGGAAACAGGGACATGAAATGCAGCACACTTCTAGAAGAGAAGTGGTGGGACAATTGTATTCTGCATGTTGGTTCATGACCGGGCCAGTAAGCGTGAGGAGAGCCCATGGGGACATGGTCTGGGACCGTTGCAGGGCAGGGGAAGGCACAAGTTGGGGAGGGGGAAGCATAACCAAGCATCACCTGTCCCATAGAGCATGGCCAGCATGATGGAGGAGATCCAGGCTGTGTCACTGTAGCCCACGTGGAAATCTTTCATGAGCTCCTTGAAGTAGACACTGACAGCTTTCGGGAAGGCATAGGAGAAGCCGGTGATCACAAAGCAGCCGAGGAGCACGACCCAGCCCCAACCACCATCCGGGGGCTTTACGGGAGCTGGGAGCTGCCCTTCCTCTGGGTCAGCTCTCCCCATTGTCTAGGCTGGGAGGGGAAATGCAGACCAGGAGGAGGTAGGTCAACAGAGAGAGAGAGAGAGAGAGAGAAATCTCCAGGCACTGCAAGAAGAGAAGATCACAGCAGGCAAACATTTACTACAAGGTTTCTCTCCATGCCCACCATCTCCAAGCTCAAAGAGCCTCACTGGGGGACCACATCATCTCTCTGCACCTTCATCCTGCCAGGCACGGCAGGATTGCTTCAGGGTGCGAGGTCAAGCCACAGCTGGGCAGAGGTGGGAAGGTCCCCCTGAGCTCAGGGCAGCCCACAGCTCCATAACACCCGGTCAGATGCAGCCAAGCAGGGTCACAGCTCCCAGCTAAGACTGGAGAGCTGCATCTGATGTGGTGGCGCATCAGGATCTGCAGCACCCCACTTGCTCCATATCCAGTCTTGCCTGCAGGCTGGTGCGAGGTGAGAGCCAGCAACATGAACCCCACTCAGCTCCCAAGATCTTCCTCTGAGCCTCTCCCCTCCCGGTCTGCTCCGGCTGGGAGCCTTCCAGGACCTGCTGTGCTACAGATGCCTCCAGCAGTGTGGCACAGGAGGTCCATTAACCCCACTATGCTTTCCTTTGGGAGGCCTCTGTGCACACCCTTCTCCCTTTCCCTCCCTTCCCTGCTGCGAGGGGCCAGATTTGGGAAATGGGTGAAGGGGGAGAGCACAAACAAACCGGTGGCAGCCGTTATTTGCATGCCAGAGAGATTAGGGCTCTGTACCTACACGGAGGGGCTGGAACAAAGCCTAAGGGGGGAGAAGGAGGGAATTAGAGTGGATGTCTTGTGAGTCGCTCTCAGGGCTGTTAAGCTGCCCAGGAATTTTGCTCCAGTTGGCTGCTGTGGGTATGTTTTTCTCATTTCTCTCCTAGGTACCAGGTCTCTGCCATACCCCTTCCAGCACCATTGGCCTCAGTTTCTTGATTAGCCAGGCTTATTTTCACACCTGTATGCAAAAACATCACTGGCCTTTGATTATAGATGCTCCTAAGTAGCATCAGACAGGCATTAGAAAGCAGGTGGGCTTTCTCCATGCCTGAGCTGGGCTTTGCCGGGTCCGGTTTGCCCTATCACCATCTTGCTGGCAGTACACCCCCAATGTGGGTCCTCTCTCCTCCCAGCTCCCTGGGCTGAAGGACTAAGAGATGGTGGCAATGTCCCCATCCGTTGGCACTGGCAGTTGTGGGAAATGCCAGCAGTCACATGCTGGCTGGAGACTGCCAAGGGGACAAGGACACTCCTATGGACGGTACACACAGGGCTAGCACCTGGGAGCTTTGGATCTGGGTGAGTTTCTCAAGGCAGTCCCTTTTCTTCGTGTCCTCCAAGCAATGGGGACAACTTGCCCCAATTCCCATAGCACTGCTGTTGCTCTGCAGGTTAAACTGCAAATCCTTTAGGCAAAAGCACGGATGGCACAGGCTGGGGCAGAGTCCAGGTAAAGGGTCCTTGCTTGGCAAGAGGTGGTCCTACCCTGTGACACCCCTGAATCTTGCAGAAAAGGACAGTGACTGGTCTTTCTCAGGCTGCAGGAGGTTCAGCATGCAGAGCCAAGGCTGGAAACAGGGCTGGGAAGTGCTCTGAGAGGGGTCTGAAACCATAGTTTAGGGGATGCTGGAGGAGGGACTTGCAAGACAAGACAACCAGGCCAGTTCTGGACCCCTCCGCAAGGGACATGGCACAGGTCTCGGGGACTGTGGCAAGGGGCAGAGGCATGAACTGAGAATAGGGTGCTATAAAGACATTTTCAAGGCAAGGAATCATTGCAAGGAAGAAATGATTCATGATACACTCTCCAGACACCCATACCTTCCCCCTCACACCCTTTCTGGTGTTATCCGGATCACTGGCACCAGGACAGCCAGACTGAACAGTCTCGCTCAGCTTCTGCCACTACCCACCCGCTGCTTCTCTCCCAGCTCCACCTGACTGACAAGCTAGGTACAGCTGTACAGAAGGTGACCTGCTGCAAAAGCGCAATGATTTCTCGATCAGTGCTGGTGCTCCACCACTGTACCATCTGCTGCACATAGCTACCTCAAATAAGAGCTACTGACACCAAATACACCCCGAGCCTTTTTATCCAAGCCCTTCTCCCAGCCTCGCTCTTCTTGATCTCGTCCTGCACCACAAATCAAATGAATCAATCAAACCATTGCAATTCATCTTTTTTTTCCTCCCAGCTTCCTAGCAAGAAAATATTTGTCCATCTGTGGCATTCAGAGATTTCTGTAGCATCGCCTGTCAATGATGAGTCAACGGCATCTGATTTTGAAGAACGTTAGACAAATATCCATCAGTACTGCTTGAGTTTGGAGCTGGATGGGTACCTCTGCAGGAGCCACTTGCTCAGTGCCACACAACTGTACAGCAAGGCACGAAGGGGCTTTTACCTGCCTGCAGCTAGATGTTGGCTGAATAAGATGAGGTGCACCAAAGGAGCTCACCTGTGGAGATGCCTCCAAAGCCAATATGCTATAGCATAGCTCTGCTGGAGATTTATCCCAGCTCTGAGCCAGGCAGTTCAGAGCTGCCTTGCTCCTAACACCATGGTGTGTACGCTGGCTCTTCTGCTCACGGCTGCACACGGTGGTCACGCCATGTACCCTGCACCTGCCTTTGCACATTCTACAGCTTGCTATTATTTTCTCCTCAGTTAAGGAGCTTTAGTCACAGGTAAAAATACCACGGGTAAGTTCACATGCACCTTAAAGCTCATCAGCATGGGCACCTGCCCTTCCCCGTGCATCACACACAAGTGGGCCAGAGCAGGCGCTGCCGCAGAGCTAGCTGTAGGTGGGTGCCAGGAGAAGACTTGCACCGACACCAGAAGTCACCAGCCCAGGCTGGGAGGGTGAGGGCCACAGCAGGTTCAGCCATGGCTGCTGGTCCCTGGATGCACACAGAGCCCAGAGCAGTCGGTGCTGGACGATGCCCAGCAAAGCCCTGCTATGGCAGGCAAGCTGCATCAAGGAGGGTCCACACAAATGCTAGGATGGCTCCTCATGCCTCCACACAGTACAGATGGGGGGTGGGGGGGTAGGGTGTGTCTGTTTATTAAATGTAAGTGCCCCGATTCATGCCACCAGCCTCCCCAGCCCACAGACAACACCCTGGAAAAGCATTCGTTAGAGAATTAAACGAGTGCAGGCCTGGGACGAGCTGTCCTGTTGGCAGCCAGTGCCAGGATGCAAGCATCCCTCCATGCCACTGACCTGCGCAATGAAGTGACGACCTCCCAAGCACAAGCTGAGCCTCCGGGGGCCGAGCAGACCTGTCCACAGCGCTCCCTTCTCCCTCCAGCTGGCACTTCCCGGCTCTGGATGAGGGCGCCTGGTTAGATGGTCCCGCTGGCTCTTTGCTCCATGGTGGGCACGCTATCAGCTGGGCACGGGGCGATGACTGCAGGACTCCAGTGCCCGTCGAGCAGTCTCTTGTGCCCCGCTCCTTCCTTCAGGGCAACTATGCCCTCACTAGAGAGCTAATCCCCCTCTCAGCTTGCTTTCTTCCGGCTCCGATGCTGCCCAGCAAACCCGCCTGTGGCCAATCCGGGGGGACGCCCCGCGTGGGGGACCCCCTTGCCTCCTGCAGGTGCAGGTAGTGCCCCACGGCGCTCCCAGCGTGGATGTGGGTCAGCAGCCGCTTATGGTTTCAGGTCGGCAGAGACCGGCGGATGCTGAGCGGGCAGAAAGCACTTCTCCACTTTTAAGAGGCTTTTCCAGCCAATGGGGAGGAGGTAGGTGCCTGCCGCAGCCCGAATCCCCCGGTAATCCCACTGCCCAGGATCTCCTTGCCTTTCCCCCAGCAGAGTCGGGCAGGCTGGCTGGGGGCAGATTTGGAAGGGCCGAGGCAGGAGGGTGGGGGGGGTGCTGGTGATGGACCAGCCAGGAGGGAGGGTGCCGGGGAGGGGGGCAGCAGAGGATGAGGGCACAGGCCCATGCTTCAGTAAGGGGCACAGTGGGGGAAGGGGCTGCTTTCAAAGCCCCCCATCGCTTCCTCAGCCACCAGCCAGAAGGATGGAGAAGCGCTGGCGTGGCTCTGCAGGGCATGTGCCCAGCAAAGAGCAAAGACAAGGTGGACCGGCCGAGGAATCACTGCTGTCCATGGCTCAAAGGGCGGGATCCAGCCCGCCCCTGGCAGCTCACTGACCACCCCCCACCAAAATGAAACCCCTCAGCAGCTGCCAGCCAGAAGGGTGTCTGGTGGGCACCAGGGACGTGCCAGTCTCTGGCCACACATGGGGGGGACCTGTTTTACTTCCAGGGAGGGGACCAGGGCTTGCCCTAGGTGGGATTTTGGGGGTGGGGGGGAAGGCCCAGGCTGTAAATCCCCAAAGCCCCTCAGCCCCCACTGCTGTGCCTTTGCAGCGCTCGCAGACAGGGTTTAATTTCTATTAATAAGGCTAATCGGCTAAAGCCCTGGCCGTTGCTCATACTCCCTCCCTCGCCACCTCTCCCTTTGGCCCCCGATGGTGGGGCCAGGCTGGTGGGGCACCCACAGACCCCCACAGGTCTCTGGGGGAGCATTTCCCCCACACACTGATCTGTCTCCGGGGCACCCAGGGGGCTCACAGCCTGGGCGAGAGTAAGATGGCTGCCAGGCCTTGTGCTCCCAGGCAAGGCCTGCTCGCACATGGCAGCTGGGAAGTGGGGACTTGCTGCCCTCCAGTGGCAGGACAGCTGGGGGGGCCGGAGGGGTGGCTGGCGGTGGGTCATACAGCCCTCCTGGTGCCCTCCATGTCTGCCTTGGCCCCCTGGGCTGGCGGTTGCCCTAGCTGGAGCCACGGCACTGCGGCGTTCAACGTCTGGACCATGGGCAGCCGTTACGGCCCTAGGGCTGGCGGGGACCCCACGTCCTCCTCCCCCTGCGTCCTCTGACTGAGGTGATGTCCCGGCCACTGGGACGGCTACAGAAGCGGCAGTCTCCATTTTATTTAAAAAAAAACCCAAATCTTTTCTGCAGGACAATAGGTGAAGGAGCAGGGCAGCAGCGCTGGGCACTGTCACCTGCCCCCCCCCTTTCCCCAGGGCTGCCCAGCAAGGGAAGGGGCTGCGCCGGGGGTGAGAAGGGGCAGATTCTGCTACAAACGGACACAGTTGCCAAAGGGGCCGAGAGCAGAGAGCTGCACGCTGCAGACCCCGTCAGCTGGACCACGTCGCTGGAAGCCTTCTTGTGGCCTCCTCCCTTTGGGGTTCATTCTTCTAGAAGCAAAGGGACTGTTCGCCGAGTGTCCTTCTCTGCCCACAGCAAGGCTAGCAAAGTTTCGCCTTCCTCATCCTGCTAGCACTGCCCCATGCTGCAGATGATCTTACCCATCCGTCCCTCCACCTCCCAGACCAGCAGCATCCCCTCTCCCAGGCCACCAGCACCAGTAACACCAGACTTCTCCCACTCAAGTACAGTAACATCATATGGGGAGGGGAACGGGGGGCAATCCAAAAAGAGCAGCAGGGATCTGCTGCTGGCTAAAGCATGCCAGACAGCCAGGCGAGATGGGTCCCCATGACCCGGAGGGAAGGGAGGGGAAAAAAGAGGTTACTCCATGAGCGGTAGCACTAGGTTGCTGCCCAGCTGGGGGTCGCAGCCCATCACTTGTATGCCTCCCCCTTCCCTGCTGAAATTCTCTGCTGTCCACAGCCCCGCTTCATCGGATGATGGGTGCCGAGCGGTCGTTGGTGACCGTGGGACGCAGCTTGACTGTGGCAAAGGGGTTGGTACCTCTGGAAGGGGAAAGGAAACAGGCAACCATCAGGAAATCTGCAAAGACCATGCAGGGGTCCCGCTGACCGAGCAAAGGCTATTTAGTCCTGCCAGACAGCCACCTCCATGCCAAGGAGGAGAGTGTGGTAAAGCTGGCTGCTGAGTATGTTTTCTCCCTCCTTAACACACCCTGCTGCAGGTTTCCATGTGCTTCCCCTTGGGTTCTCCTCAGGGCTTCTCACCCTCCCTCTTCCATAGGATGAAGAAAGGACACTAGCATAAGGCTGGTTGTTGCAGTAGCACTCTACACTTATGGCCCCTGACCCTCCAAGCAAGGAGTCAGGGGGCAGAAAGAGGCCACAGCACCATGCCAGAAACATGGAGACACCAACCCAGCTGCCAGGGGAAGGAAAGCAGGGATTTATGGCAAGTCTCATCTTCACAGTCCTGACTCATCAAAGTTAAAAGCCACGTCCCTTACACCTCAGCCCTTTCCAAGCAGGCAGAGCTGCACGAATCATATAGCTCCACACTCAGGTTGCAAGCTGCTATTGTGGCTCTTCCAGGATGGATCAGAAGGAGCACGCAGGTCTGGCCACCTGCTCAGGGTGCTCAGGTCCTACCTCGTATTACCAGAGGTAGGAGAGAGCCTTCGCAGTCAGCCAGAATGGTCCACCTCTGTGGGCCCACCTATCCTGGAAGGTGGGTTGTGCATTGCTTTCCTCCAAACACTTCCCTGTTCCTCCCACATTTGATAATCCAAAAGATTAAATAATAATAGTATTGTAATAATGTCCCCCTGTCTAATGATTCCAGAGCACAGCTCCACGCTTCACTCACCGTGGGAAGAGTTCAGGGCGCTGGTCAAATACTCCTGATTTCTGCAGTGAAAAGAAAGGCAGCAGTGAGCGATCCAGGGTGGGGAAGGAAATGGTGAGACAAAAGTGGTGCAGGAAACACCGCGCACACAGAGGAAGATTTCACAAAATACTTCGGTGAGTTAGGAGCCCAAGTCCTATTAACGGGGCTCTGACTCCTTATTCATTCAAACTTTGCATAACCCCACAAAGTCACCGCTACAGATAACACCCTGATTTCTGTGGTGGGGGTTGTCCCTACACCACAGCTTCCCCATTCCCCTAGGACAACTCCCTTTGTCTTGGGGAGGAAAGGAGATGCCTCAGATCCCCAAAGTGTCATGTCTGAAGAGCACAGCAAACAGTGACAGTCTGAGCTACATTTCACCCTGCCAGCACAGCCAGAGATGCCCCCCTCACATCGCCCACACACCCTGGCAAAGAGTGTATCATCAGTGCCTTCACATGCTTCCTGCATCCATGGGGAACTCAAGAGCTGTAGTGCTGCACCCTACCCTACACCACATACTGCTTAAATGTGGACCAACCTGATGGAGAAAGATGGACCTAGGCCTTGTGGCCCTTATTCTTGGCCAATAGATAATGAAGGATCAGTGACAACTGGCCTGCTAAAGTACACTGGTTTCTGTATCTGGTGGCAGACAAGAAAGCCATGTGTGGCTATCTGTGTTCCAGCTGGGAACGCGCCCATTTGCTGCTGGCTCAACTGGAGGATGTCTTGGGCAGAAGTTTAGAGCAAGGCTGAGTCTTTCCAAACTTCTAATGAGGCTCAATTTCTCTGCCATGGTACTTTAAATGTTCCACATGCTTCATTGCTCAATCCCAGGTCTATCCCTACACCTTAGACCCAGGACTGGATGGAAACCAGTGACCCAGAGGGGGGGATAGGCTGCAGAGCCTGTTCCCCTCTGTGGTGTGCAGCCTGAGGCTCCCTGAAACCACAGAGCAGGACATGAAGGGAAAAAAGAGTAATTAAATGTTACATTTTTGAGTCCTTTGAGCCATCCGGTTGCTTGCAACCACGCACTGGCCTGGAACCAGTGACCAGAGATGAGGTTTCCCAGCCTCCTATGAGACTGAGCAAGTAAACGCCCCACAGGCAGCACCGTCCTTCCCTCTCCCAGGTTCCTCATCTTTAACTGTTCTCAACTTTAACTTTGACTGTCCTCACCAGTCAATTCCCCACAGCTGGAAGCAGTGATAAGTGGAGCCATAAGCCGTAGGTTGGACACAACTTTTTCTAAGGCTCTCCAAAATGGCTGTGCTCTCAGCCTTTGCCCCTAGCTTTTCCCGTACCCCAGCTGTGACTTTAACCCAACCCTTGCTTGAATATAGAAGAGGAGCCCTATGAAACTCCTCTCCATTCTCTGAAGGGAGAAGGAGGATGGCATCTCTGTTAGCTGGTCACCCACTCCCAGCCCAGCCTGATCACTCCATGGTCCTACTATTAGCAGAAAGAGGTGCTGCCCTGGAGCCACCAGAAATCAGGCTGGGAGGTCATGGAGAAAAGGATTGAACTGAAGCGTCCCTGGTGAGCAAAAAGAGAGAGAAATGAGGAGGGCAGGGGCAGAAAAGCAGTCCCTTGGGGGAGCAAAGCCAGGCACTGAGGATCTGTACACACAAGGCTGACTGGCAGGGGCCACTAGGACATGGTGGCATGTGAACAGATTGGGTGAGAAAGGCCAGTGCTAAGCAGACCCCTTAGCTGAGGAAGGGAGGAGGTCATACACCAACATCTGGAAGGTGGTTTTCTTTCTAAACAGGCCAATGCAGAAAAGGTGTGCCTTGGAGGATGAAAGTCAGATGTGGCCCACTCCACACACACCAGTCACTCCTCCTGCACTCACCTTGGAGCCAGAACTGACCGGGGTGGCCACCCCACTCTGGTGACTGCTGGCACCCACCGAGAGGGGAGGTGGGTTCGGCAAGCTGGGCTGGGCAGCGGCAGGCCAGTAATTGCTAAAGGAAGGAGTGCTGGGACGGTCCAGGATGTCATCCATACTGTGACTGCTTCGCAGTGGGAAGGACCTGAGCAAGAGAAGACGACAGTGGGGTGAGAGTCAAAGAGCAAGGAACAGGGAGCAGCACAGGTGCTAGCCACAACATGTATCTATGGGATGTCTCTGGAGAAAATACACATAGCTTGGACCATCCCAGTCACAAGCGCCTTTGAGAAGATATTGCACGTGTTAGGGGAGCCATCTAGGGTAAGCCTGTGAGATCTCAGGGCACGGCAAGGCTCTCAGCGGATGCTCCAGCATGGGAGCACTGCAGCTTTTCACGGGGCACACCCCAAACAGGTGTCCCACTGGTGTTAGCGACCTACCAGGAGCCACTCCAGCTCCTGCCTGGCCAATTGCTCTCCTGTTACCTGGTGACTGGCTCCTCCATCTCCCTCGCATCCTCCAGAGGCTTGACATAAGCTTCAGGGAACCAGCCACATCTAGGGCACAGGAACAGAGATGAATGAGGTCCAGGCAACCATGGTTTGTGGTTCTTCAGATCCAGCTGCCCAGCACTCCTGATCTATACCCATTCCACGCATCAACCAAGCCGCTGCTGCCGCTACCATGTGTGACAGGATTTCTGCACATCTTTCACCCCTAGGTGGGGCACGAGGTTATTGCGAGACAGTTCTTGAGCTTGGAGCAGGACTCGGTTATCTCAGAGGCTGTGCAAAATGCCTGCTATCAGGAGCAACGCTGGTGCAACCCAGGAAGAGACGCTCTGACTGAGCATGGTCGCCAAGGCTGGCACACAAGGAAGCTGTGGAAATCCCTTCTCTTAAGGGCAAAGCAGCTCCACCCCAGAAACCCCCCAAAAAGAAAGGCACTGCTTTTGCTCATCTGACATCTGAGTGTGAGCTTCCCTGCAGAGCACGGTGCAGGGATGCCGTGTGGAACAGGGCAGGCTTTGCACACAGGTGTTGGCCAGCAGCACCACAGGGAGTAATTCAGTAAGAGCTGGGTGCAGCAGTTTCCATGCCCTGTCTGTGCTGGAGGGTGCGGCAGCAGTTGCGTTGTGAGCTGAGAAATGCCAGGCTTCTCAGGTAACTCCAGCAGTTCACGGCCCTGAGCTGGGTCCCATGACAGGAGTCACTCAGTCACGCAAGCCAGGAGAGGGTCACTGCATCCCTGGCTCTTCTACCCAAAGCCCCTGGAGCTTTCTCAGGCAGCTCACCCACGCTCACCCTGCCCCACCGCATCTCCTCGGTTTGGAGAGCCCCCGTGCTAGACACAACCCATGACTGAGGACATGGTGATGTCCCACCCAGATGGTGGGTGAGACACAGTGCCCAGGCCACACCAGGGGGGGGAAGGGGGAGATAATTTCAGGCTTGAGCCTGCCAGCTCCAGACCCGACAAGACTGCATCAGCCTGCCAGGCCGATTTTACAGCACAAAACCACGTACGTGGAGGGCCCCGGCAGCTTGCCAAACAGCCAGGCCGGGGGGAAGGGGGAGATAATTTTGGGCTTGAGCCTGCCAGCTCCAGACCCAACAAGACTGCATCAGCCTGCCAGGCCGATTTACAGCACAAAGTCACGTACGTGGATGAGCCCTGCAGCTTGCCATACAGCCAGCCGTTCTGTGCGTCCGGCATCAGCACCGTGATGACATCCCCAGGGTCAAACCGTAGCAGGGTCCGGTTGGCACCCGTTGCGTGGGGCACGATAGCCTGCACTCTCACCGTGCCGCTCCTCCTCCTGCCTTCGCTGCCGCTGCTGGCCTCACCAAAGGAACCCGAACGGGAGGTACGGCCAGTAGGGAGCAAACCTGCAGGGAGGCATCAAAGGGGTCTGGCTGGAGTCCAGCAGCCTGCTGCAAGACCCACGCTGCCTTGAAGGGACCAGCGCTTCCCCAGCCAAGTAATTATCCTAGAGGAGTAGATGGCCGTTCTCTGCAAGCAGAGAGCAGGGCATAGCATGGGAAAGGGTAAAACATTCATCTTGCAGAAAATCAACTCAAGCTGAAACCACTTGCTTTGCACTATGTCCTCTTTGGCCAGATGTCTAGGGCACAAGCACTGCCTGCTAAATGACTGGCTGATGTCCCTCTTCCCAACCCTGCTAGAGCAACTGAGAATTTGGGTCATTCTCTTCCACTGCCCCTTTTTTTTTTTTTTAAACACTTAAAGCTGAAATTTGTCAGGAAGGAAAAGCAGGTGAGACATGAGGTAACTGGCTGGGTTTTGTAGGGCAGGGTAATATTTAATCTGGTAGTGCAAGGGAAGGTGCATTACCAAAATGGGAACTCCAGTAAGAACCAGCCCTCATGGTTCAAGGAGTCTTGAAAATTGCACACCTGTGTGTTCCCCCCCACCACAGCCAGCCAGGAAACCTGGCCTTGTCCTGGATGGACCGTGCTCTGAAGGTTGTGCTTACCCCCTACTTCATTCAGCCTTGCCCTCCCCAGCTCCCATATGCACTGTCCTCTCATCACGCCCAGGAATGTGGCTGAGGACCGGTGGTCTGATAGAGTGGTGGTCCCCCCCCAAACCCAACCCTGTTCCCAGAGAGGCCAAACCGCTGTGTCTCCCCACAGCATTGCTCCCGGACATGGGTCGTACTGGCTGATGGTGTCCTCCGCAGCGGCTGCCTGGGGGGCTCTGTTTGAGGAGACAGTCTCATTTCTGGAGGTTCTGGAGAGAAGGCACTGGATCTACTCCCAGTCATGGGAGAATTAAAGTCCCCAAGGGGTCTCTGGGGCTGTTGGAAGGAAAGGAGGCTGAATCCACACAGGCTGCGTCAAGCAGGAGATGGTCTGAGAGATACCCAGTCCCTCTCAGAAAGCCAAACCCAGCACATTCCCCCATTGCAGCCCACACACACGCTTCCCTTCATCTTGGCCAGGAAAGGCCATGGAAGCTGGACAAGGCAGCAAGTACCACAGTCAGCTAAGGACTGGCCTTGCCCTGCAGCCTGAAAGGCGCAGCTGCAGCCTCACCACCACCAAGGCAGAGGCTGTCTGTGGGCTCCTCACCATCTCGAGGTGGGTGGGGGTGAGCCGGCCTGATGGATACCCCTGGCCATGGGAGGCCACGAGAAGCCCCTGAGAGTGGCTGTTTGAGGGGTTGCGGCTGGCCTCCAGCTGCTCCTTCCACTGTGGTGCCTTGGTCTGGATCACGCCCCGGGCCTGAGGAGGGAGAGAAGAGGGGGTGACTGACAGGACAGAACAGCTACAGAGGGAGCCAAGGGCTGCCACGTGCATTAGATTAGGGACCAGAGGGGGTGACTGACAGGGCAGAACAGCTACAGAGGGAGCCGAGGGCTGCCACGTGCATTAGATTAGGGACCAGGTCCTCCCACAATTATGTTTGTGGGAATGGCTAAACAGAGCCCCGCAGAAGTGAATTTCTAGGATGGCACCCTCCAGCAGAGACCCCGTGGTCCAAATGACCCTGCCATAAACACCTACATCGCCCTTCCCTCTCCCATTGCTCACACACCCAACTAACCCCATGTCAGCACCATCCTCACCCCTGGCCATGCTCTCTCAGCCTAGTACAGTCAGCCTGGACCCCACAGCAAGAAATGAAATAGAGTTTCCTGCCCAGTCCATGCACAGATGCTGCCTTCACCGAAGGGGTGCCTCAGCCCTGGCTCCCTCCTGCCTGCATGCCGCCCCTCCAGCCATGCTGCCTGCTCCCCCAGCTCCGCTCCCTGGCACGCCATGGCCGTACCCTGCTGTAAAACTGGAGGAGAGTGTTGTAGAGCATCTGGTGCTTTTCAGCCAGGAAGCGGTAGCGGCGTTTCTCCTCCAGCTCAGCCCCCCTCTGGCTCTCAGAGACAAACGCCTGCATCTCCAAGCGCAGTCGCATCACATTCTCCTGGGCCACAGGGGAAAGAGGGAGGAAGGGATCAGTGTAAATCCAGCAGAGCGGGCTCACACACAGCAGGGGAAGGGGTGAAACAGGTCATCACCAGCTTCCCAGTCCACTCGCAGTGCTGGAGCAGCACAAAGGAGCTAGAGCAGAGTGCCAGGGACCAAGTCCTTGCTCACTGAGGCTTGCTAAAGGAGGCAAGGGCTTGGCAGGAGTGAGCACCACAGGTCAACAGCACCCTGTAGAAAAGGAGTTTCCTCCTTTCCAGATAAGCCTGCTGCCTTTTGAACACTGGGGACAATCCCCTGGCTTTTAAGAAAGGACAAGGTTGCTCAAAAATCAGTCCTGGCTCCAGATAAATCATCCAGTTCTTTTTCCAACTCTTCCTGCAATCCCTGCTCACCTTCATCTCCCGGACATTTTTATCACGGGCCCTCTCCATTCTCCACAGCTCTGCCATGCACTTATCCAGGTTGGTGGCTCTGCGCTGGTACTCCAGCTCATACTGCTTCTGGCTTTCCTGCCAGGGAGAAACCAGGCTGGGTGAGTCACCGGAGACCCAGCCACACTGTGATGCAGCAGGGGTCCTGCTCTGATGGGTGGTTAGGCATCTGAGTCCCCCTGAAATCAGGCTTCACCTAGACCTCTTATAAAAAGTCTTTCTTTACCTTCCTCTTCATTTTGAAGGGCCCCAGAGCGCTAATGAGCCTCAGGATCTCAGGAGCAAAGAAACCTGGGGCCCAGCTCCCCCAGCACTGGGAGCAAGCCCCCAGGCCTCTGTTTCCCTCCATGACACTACCCACTAGCATGGCCAAGCTGGGCCACAATGGCACAGGACCCACACCCATGCAAAGGCTGTGGTTCGGGGAAGCTGGGAACTCTGCTTTTGGGATGCCAAGTGTCTGAGCCCCATTGAAGCATTCAGCAAGTCCCACTGCACAAAGGAGAAGAGTTGCCTGCCCTCTTTAGCCCTCCGTCATCAGCAAAACTAGGTGGGGTTTGGTCTATCATGAGAGAAGAAGATAAGGCCCCCAAACTCCTGCTGAGGAAAGTCAAGGAAACACCTCAAGTGCTCCAGTGAAAGCCCTTGGGTAGAGGGGAGAGGGAAACAAGGAGGGTTGAGGAGAAGGGAGTTCATCACTCACACTGATGAACTGCACGTCCATTTTGGTGTTCTTCTCCATGTGCTGCAGCAGGTCCACATGGAAGGTCTGAGCCTGGAAGAGGCGAAGGAGCCATCACCCTCATCCCTTCACCATATGGGGTGAAGGGGTGGCTCGCAAAACCCACAGAGCTAGCGATTCCTTTGCCACCTGGACCCCGTATAGAAGCCAGAAATGGGCACATTAGGGCTACCATGGAGCAGCCCTGAAGCCTGGGGGTCAGCACTCAGCACCCACCCGACCGTTAACCCCCAAGCTTCAGCACGAGCACAAACAGCAGTGTCTGGAAGAGTTAGCATCCCCTCCACTCCTGTCCCACCACTGCCACCCAGGGAAAGAGAGGACGGCCTCGCCACGTCTTCAGAGCCGGGTATTGCTCAGTCTACTGCGCACCTGCCACCACACCTGCGGAGAGGTGGTGACAGTCCACCAATGGCACCAAACATTGAACAAGAGCCAGGCTCTGGGCATGCTAGCTCTGTAACACGCCTCTGTCACACGCAGCAGGGATAGCAGGGAGGCAGGCACCTGCCAGCAGGCATGTCAGAGGGCGGGAGATGGGGCAAATCAGGAAAATGCCAGCATGCTGTGGTTAAGGAAGTCCCTTTTTTCCCCACCTGCACCAGTCCCTGGGAAAACCACTCACCATGACTTCCAAATCAGAGCTCAGGAGTCTTTGCGTGTCAGACATCTGCATCAGAATTTCACCTTCAGGGAAAGAGACAGGAGACGGTGGAAAAATCCCATGGCCGTTTCCTTGTGCACCCAAGGAGACAGACCAATAGCGTGCAACTGAGGCTGATGATATATGGGTGTGAAAGTCCAATAGATACTGCAATGCACTGCTCTCTGCACCCTGAGAGAGGCTGGTAGCCTTCCTCCCCAGGGCTCAGCTCCACCACCACTCCCCAGGCACTGCCAGTGCGGGGTTGCTCCAGCCCATGAACCTGCCAGACCAGCGCTCTGCTACAGCCCGTGGTGCCAGCAGGCAGCCTCGGCTCTGCCATGGGCTCTGGGGCCCCAGGGCTCCCCCCCCCCCCCCCTCCCCAGGCACTGCCAGTGTGGGGTTGCTCCAGCCCATGAACCTGCCAGACCAGCGCTCTGCTACAGCCCGTGGTGCCAGCAGGCAGCCTCGGCTCTGCCATGGGCTCTGGGTGCTGGGTTTCCGCTCTGCCGCAGCCCCTACGAGCCCCGTTTCCACCCCCAGTGGCACCCCAGCTGTGGTGCACGGTTCTGGCTGTCCTACAGGAAAGAAGCTACAGCACCCGCTGCTGATGCTGTGTGCGGTCCCACTTCACCGGTGTTGGCATTATGAAACCATGGAGGGAAGAGACTGATGACAGGGAGTGGAAGAGTGAGCTGGGTGGTGCAGATGATGGTAGGAGTCTGCAGAAGGGACACATCTGCTGGAAGTTTTTTACTAAAATGTTAAGTATCAGAGCAGTTCCCCGAACATATTTTCAGCAGCTGTCATTAGGCTGCAGAATTATTTGTGCTGCTGAGTGTAAGCCCCTCAGCTCTGAGCTGCCATTTCAGCTGGGTGTAGGCTCAGGAGGACAACACCCCATCAGCTGTTGTCAGACCATGCTCTCCGGCTTTTCCCTCACACCTGCAAGGAGGAGCAAAATAGTTCCTCCAAGATGAAAACTTCAGCTCTCAGGGCAGGATGCCTCAGCAAGGACTGGTTTCCATGAGAGGTCTATCACCGGAGGTCTGTTCCAGGAGCTGGGCTCAGTCATTGATCTCAGAGAGATACAGGGAGAGTGCTGGGGCCTTGGGGGCTATTTAAGGATACACAATAAATTTGACTCTTACTGCCTGGACAGGGCCTGGCGCTGTGAGACACCATTTAGAGGAGCTGTCTTCCTTCCCCCAATACCTGGAAAGGGACTAGCTAAGGGAGAAGGCCAAAAAAATGTAACTGTGGCTCATCACAGGACAGAGGATGGCGAGCGGGAGAGCCTTACCCAGCACGTGTGAGGTGGAGCTCTGCAGCGCTTGCTCCCCAATCTTCTCAATTGCCTTAAAATACACTTCAGCCGCTTTGGATAATGCTGCGAGGAGAGGAGAGGGGAGGGGAGGTAAGGATCTGGCCTGCCTTCCCACTATCACCAGCCCCAGCAAGCAGCACACAGGACAGTCACCCCCTGGTACCTCGCCTATAGGCAAGGGCACCCCGTCTCTTCCCATCTGTGCCTAATAACAGCAGTAGGTCCTGGAGCAGGAGAAAAGTGAGTAAGAGCAGCTGAGGACATGCCATGGAGGGGACCATCAGCCTTGCCCTGGGTGACAGCAGTCCCTTCTGACGCATAGTGGACACCCAGGATGGACGCAGCAGCATGGAGCCTGGGCTATGCGGGACCCCACTCACCGTGGAAAGCACGCAGGTAGTTGTTCCCCAGGTACACCAGTTTCTCCAGCGCGGGGTTGAACTGCTCCAGAATACTCTGTGGCCAGGCAGAAGCATGTTAACGCCAGTCTTCCCCACGCCCCAGAGACCTCAGCAGGTCGATGCCCTCCTGCTGCGGTTCGGCTGGGTTCAGCAGGGACCCAGAGAGCTCCCCCAGCTACGATGCTGGACGGCTGTGGTGACGTACAGCCATGCACAAAGTCAGCTCCCTGCATTGGAGGTAGCTGGGACCTTTGGCTGCCCTGAGACCTCTCCAGCCAGCCAGGAGAGGAGCAATGCCAGAGGGCAAGGTAGCTCGCTGGAGAGCCAAGCAGTCACCTGAAGATGGCTTTCTCCCAAGGCCCCACACCTGCTGCAAGCAGGGGATTAACTGCAAGGGGATCTGAGCAGCCTTTCCCCTCACCCCTGAGCCTGTTGGGGTGAGGGCCACCACTTATTATCCAGGCATGAACACGACTTTTTCCTGGCCAGGATTTGGTGCACTGCCAGAGTCAGCAGCTTCCTAAGAGAAGGGATGGACTGCTTCAGACCAGCCTCTCCGCTCTTACCCAGTGTATGTATCGAAGGTGTTTAATGCCTACAGCTGAAAAGACCAGAGGCTGGAATAAGCAACTCCCCCTTCTCCCATCCCTCACCACCTTGGTGCAGCACCGATGTGCGTAGGGAAGCATTCATGAGATCAGGCTGCTCTTTCCAGCAAAGGGGAAAACAGCTGACTGAGCTCCAGCTTCCTACCAGCAACTAAGGCATGTCACCCTTCATAAACATGCTCCGTGTCCAAACCACCCTGGTTGCCCAGTTCCTTCCCGGATCTGCCTTAAGACCCACACCACCCTCCCTTCCTGCCAGCCGTCTACTCTCAAACACAGCCCAGAGCCCACAGGAGCTGCTGCAGTTCAGCCCGGGGACGGATCCAGCCCTCGGCTGTCCACCCTTCAAAGGAGCCTTTGGCAGAAAACAGCTTTTCTCCTCCCACCCGCACGTCTCCCTCCCCTAGGCAGACAGGAGCAGCCTCTGGTGTCGGCACTCACCTTATAGATGGAGATGGTGGATCTGTAGGACAGGTCCATCTCCAGAGCCTTTTTCCTCTCCCACTGAGAAGCAAGGAGCAAAGGAAGAGCACAAGGTGCTATACTGACCCAGAGGACTCTGCTTCTGCACAGCCAGCTGGATGGAAAGAGCCCGTCACTGGTAAGGTAGGACGGCAGGAAGACACAGACGTGGTACAAAGGGAATGGAGCACTGCTGGAGTTTAATAATTCACCAGCCAAGAGGCTGGAACCTGATCTCTGGAAGTAACCGGACTCTGGGGAGAGAGGAATCCTGCGACAGCCAGCAAGTGCATGTGACCGCCTCCTTGAATTATTGATTGCCAGCTCAGTACCCAGCTCTCCCTGCCCTGACACCTGCGGAGCCAGCCACCTGCCAGAGTAACCGCCTTATGGCTCGCTGCCTCTGTCACTGCCACCGCTCGGAGGTGGCTCGCTCGGCCTCACTGTGCTAGCAGAGCATCTTCAGGTCCCTCGCACACAGCTTGCGATCGCAGGCAGCGAATAGCAGGGGCTGGGGGGAAACATAAGGAAAGCTCAAAATAGGTTTCACCTCTTCCCTGCCCACTCTTCCCTCACCCCAGGCCTCAGCCCTCTGGCTCTTAGCATCCCTCCCACTCCCGGTCTCAATGAGACTCCCTAAGAGCAGGCATGAGCTTTGTGCCTGAACCCTCCTGCTCTCCCTGTCTGCATGCAAGCAGCCCGAGCACAGATCACTCTGGGAAGACCCTGCAGATGGTGCAGGCTTACGGAGGGGGGGATTGCAAGCCAGGGGCAAAAAGCAGAAAGGAGCTCACGTTCTCTCCATCCCAAGATGTGGGGTTTTGTTTTTCCACAGGAAGGTAAGCCCCTCCAGTATGTAGGAAAAAGAAAACCTTTACTCCACATTAAAAGACCCTTAATTCCACAATGTCATTTGTGAAAGTGAAGATCAGAAGGCGGATAATCAGTTTTTAGCCCTATTCACGACTCGGCACCCACACTGCTGCCAGCGGTGTCCCTTAGGAATCAGTGGGCACCAGGTCCAGCAAGCTTGCAGCAGTTACCTTGTCCAGGAACCACCTGGGGATACCGAAGTTAAAGCCCCGTCTCCAGTCATTTATATCCCAAGCGTTTTCAGTGTTCCTCTTTTTAGGCCAGACCAGCTCCAAGAGGATTCTCACACGGGAGCTGGTCCAAAGCCTCTCCACTGTCTGCAACTGATAAGCCCGGCATGCAGTGTTGTTCTTCATGGGACAGCCAGCCACTCACACCACGCACGTGCTCCCCTGGCTGGCTGTAGGGACAGGCCATTTACCCCTTCAGCCCATACAAAGGGTATAACCCTGTGTCTCAAGGAGCCCACTTCATGATTTTCTACCTGGAAGAAATTCAGAGGCTGCAAGTTCAGAACCCCTCTGAGACTTTGTAGGATGGAGAGAGAGACAAGACAACCATGGACTGCATGACAGTGGAACCAAATGCAAACCTCTTTATTTCAGGTCGTTAGTTTTGCACAGAAGCACTGCTCACAACAGCAGTCCATCCAGTCAAAAGCAAATTCAGAAAGTCAAAAGAATTCAGTTTTTCAGGTTACTCCTCAAAACGCCTCCAAAGATACATAAATTATTTATAAATATGAAAATTTACTGCAGAAACATTGCAGAGTGTAGCATTCACACCGGAATTTCCACCAGTAAAAAAAGTAAATCCAAACTGTCACGGGGTCAGCTTCTTTAGTGGGAACTGATCTCAGAGCACTTCAATTCCACGTTAAGAATAAAGAGAAACGATCTCTCTGCCAAACCAAGGCTATTGTCCCTCATCTTGAGCTTGCTACAAGTAAAGACAGGCTTTCACATCTCAGCTCTTCAGCAAAGAGTAGCACAGCAAGTCAGGTGGCACAAAACAGTCTCGGGGTGGGGGGGGATGGTCTGCTCCCACCCTGGGTGCAGCCAGTACATGTGTTGCCAGCCCATCTCGGAGGGGAAAGGGGAAGGTGCTACAGAAGACAACCGGCTCAGGAAAGGTTTCCCCTGCTCCCAAGGCCAGTTGCAACATTCTGCGTCATATCTACTGCAGAAAGATGCAGCGTTTCTGCTCCCCTTCAAACCAGGCGTGTTGAGGGAAGAATAATCCTTTTTCCCCATACTATACACTCCAAAACACCTTGGCCCCAGTGGGCCAAGTAATCCCTGACGCTTTACCTGGCCTTGGCCCATTCTGTGATGTGGGAAGGTGCACGGTGCTTTGTCAGTGGAGGTGCTGCACAGACAGGAGACAGACTCCCGCTGCTACAGCTCAAGACAGGTAGGTGGGGGCTCTGGCTTCTGGGAAGGGCTGTACGGTCAGAGAGCAGGGCAGCAAAACAGAGCGCAGCAGCAGAGATGGGGCCACAGTATGGAGATAACTGTCAGCATTTCACAACTGTCCGGGAATACATGGGTGTGTCCTGGAATACATGCGTATGTGCGCTGTTGCCTATTAAATATCATTAATTCCTCATTATTAGTAGTAGTAGTCCCTCCCCCACCTCAACATCTTGGTTCAAGGGCAAATCCGAGCCATTTCAGTGTCTGCTGCTCCTTGCCACGGAGATGCTGAACAGGAACCTCCAGGTCAGTCATCGGCAGAGATGTTGCACCAGCTGCTCAAACTGCTCCCGATGCTGGTAGATGTAAAGCTGGGTGTCCCAGAGAGCATTCACCAGCACGGTGTCGTTCACCTCATCCAACATCACCTCCGTGTGCAGCTGCGGGCTGAGCCTGCATACGGCAAGACAGCATCACCAGCTGGGCACAAACAGGAGCGCGACAAGGCAGCAAGCGTGCCAAGCACAAGACTTGTGCGAAGTGGCTCCCGCCATCCTGGGCATTCGCTTCCCCTTATCTAGCAGGCTTGCAGCGCGGAGGCCTTCCCCCTCCTTCGAGGCACAACCACACTCAAGGCTGAGACTCAGTTCAGCAACTGCACCACCTAAGGCACGAGCCTCAAAACACGCTGTGCGTGGTGGAATAGGGCAGGATGCGCATCCCCTAAGGACCCTGTTAGACAGCATCCCCCGAGCCCCCACTAACCGACCCCAGACAAGGCATGCTCGGTGCATCAGCTCATAGAGTGGGCCGTGGCATCCTCCGATACGTCACTGAGGCATGAGGAGAGGGGTCAGGGGGACAGGTCCGGGCAGGCATGCTGCTGGAGGGGACACGATTTGGGATGACACATGCCACAGCCAGGTCTGAAGTGAGAGGGCTAAAAATAAAGTCTGTGCAGAGCGGAAAGGAAGCTCCTACCGGAAATATGGGACATCCGTCATCTCGCACCAGGCCCTGGCACGATCCACAGCTGGGCCATCTGCGTCAGTGCACTGCAGGAGAAACAGGCCCACAGTTAGAGCCTGACGGTCACATTGCTCTCCCCCTGCCTGCAAGAGGCTCCCTGGCAGCAAGCCGAACTTGCACAAGCCACAGAGGGAGAGGGAAAACCAGGAGCAAGTGCCTGCTGGATGGCAACATTCACCACCAAGAGTGGGGTGGCTTTTTGATTGTTTTTTTTAACATAAGAACAGTGCTCCTGGATCCTGGGGACACAAGGAATTGCACCCTACAGGTCCTCCCTCCATCACAGCACCAAGTGGATTCCCTTAAAGAAACACCCAGGATGATCTGAATCACAGCCTCCTTGGGGTTTCACCTCTTATCCAAGCCCAGCAGCAGTAGAGCCTGTGATTACTGCAGGCTTTCTGGGCTATCCTGGGACAGCTTCCCTGGGAGCCCTGAAGTAAAAGACAGGGGAAGCAGAGGGACCTCTCCGGGTATTTTCTGGCTTTAGGAAGCTAAGAGGAGATAAAGTGACAGAATTAAGATTATAGTCAAAACCTCAGTTCTGATCTTTCTGGCTTTCACTCATTTGGAATGTTTTCACATGCAACATTTAATCAGCTTCTTTCTGAAGCATCCAAGGATGTATGCCTATTACACACTCCTAACCACAGCTCTGAACTACTGCTTTTTATTAGTGATACTCCCACTTCTCTAGCATTTGCTAATTTCCCCAGTGGGGATAACAAAGCTTTTCTGAAGAAAAATGAATTGCTGTTTTCTGAGGCGTGATTTTTTTGGTCCAGGTTGCTCAGACGATAATCAGTGCTCCCTGGAAAGATACTGAGTTTCACAAACACACCTGCAAATGTTCCTAGGGCTCACTGACCACCATCCTGTCCTCAGCTCTCCCACACCTTAGCTCCTTACAGCTGCAGGGACTGCAGCTCCCTTGGGACTTGAAACCCCGAACAGGCAGACAGGGCTTCAGACCCGCTGTGCTCCCACAATTCTTAGGTTACCCACTACATCCATTCCTTGAACTGGCCATGGTCAGAGCAGTTCCAAGGAAATACAATTTTCTTCCAAAAGGAAGAAGCTGAAGACTGGAAACCTTTGCTCCCTCCCTGCAAGCAGCCCCAGGGGTCTTCCCCCATCCCCTCCTCCCAGTACTCACACAATCCACCACCATCTTGCCAAGCTCCCTGGCCCCAAAGACGGTCTTCGCCAGCTCCCAAGGGTTGGAGGGACGGAAAACATCCACAGAGCTCACCGGGACCTGCGGAGGCTTCCCTGTCCCCAGGGAGACCACCAACCCCAATTTTCTTACTTTCTGCCTCTGACCCTGTGGACAAACAAAAGATTTGCTTGCAAGGACCAACAATTAAGGCGGAGCGTGTCTTTCACAGTAGTCTTGGGGAAGCTCTGAAAGCCAAGGTAAAAGGCTCGGTAGCCTTTCCTCTCCCCCATCTTCCCCCTTTAGTACTGCCTGGTGAGACAGGAATAATCCACGTGACTTCAACAGTTGCACTGTTCCGTCCCTTACACCCCTGGCTGCACCCAAACGCATGGGATCACCCCAAAGATGAGTCCTAGGACCAGATGACTGTGCAACAGTCCAACTCTTTCAGTCATTTTGGCAACACACCTCCACTTTCAGCTACACGGACCAGTAGCTGCCAGTAGTTAGTCATCTTTCTGAGGAACTTGCCACACCACAGAAGGCATTCACTCTTCAGTCTTGCAAAGTGCCCTACCATTGTCTTCTCCATTTATTTTTGGGCAGAAAAAGGCCCTGCAGAGCTGCATCAAGGGCCACACACAACCATCAACTGAATCATCCTTGCTCAAAGTAGCAAGGACAGGCTGATGGGGCTGCCTCCCTGTCTCAACACCCTTGTCAGAAGAGGTATTTCACCTCTCAGCCACCATTCCCAACACATATCCCCCTTCATACACGCCCTTCTAGGGTGCTGCACTGCTAACTTGTTTATCCACTAGAGAGGCATCTGTTCGCAAACCCTCGTCCCCTTCAAGGGAGGCTCAGTGGAGCCAATAAAGACCCAGTTACCAGTCAGGGCCAGGATTTCCCTCACCTTCTTGATCAGCGTCTTGTTGTACTCGTGGATCTCTGTCAAGGCATCAAGGGTCGGGTTGTTGGCTAGCAGCCCACCATCCAGAAAGCGGCCTATTGGCCGGAAATATGTGGGAGCTGCACCGCTGCAGCGGGCAGCACGCCATACAAGTTGGTCTGGAGGGAGAGAAAGCATAGAGCCTCTTGCAGCAACTTTCCTGTGTGCAAGAAACACCCCACCTTCACCAACACAAATCAGGAGGGCTTGCAATCCCAGAAGACCCTGCCCTAGATAGTTGTGCCTCTTTCTCCCAACAGTAGGGCCTCTGCTTGGATGCATAGGATTATTTGTGGGGGGTTTAAAAGATGTTCTCAACACTTTCCACATATCCTGGGTCAAATTCACTCTCTACCAGCTTCATTGCTGCTATTTTGATGGTGAACCAGTTATGTTTGCTAGACAAAGAAAGAAGCAAGCTGGAGGGGGCTGCATGCTTCAGTTACACAGCTTTTCCATGTTAATCTGTTCCTGAGAGCCCAGGGAAAGGTACTGACTGTATGCAGGACTCCTCTAGCAGACCCATTCCTCATGAACCTCACTAGCCAGCCCCTGTTCCTGTTACAAGAGAAGCCAAGGGAGGAGGAGAGAGGAGAAAAGGGAACCATCACTAGGACCAAGCTACAAGTCAAGATCAGGGACAAGCCATTGCTGGGACACCACAATTTTCAGAGCAATGGGAGGAAGAACAGAAAATCTTCTGTCTCTGAGGGATGGCCCCCTCCCCTGCCAACCAGCTGGACTGCTGTGTGCCAGCATTTACCTTCTGGCTGAGTGAGTGGTTTGAAAGATGCGCTTGTCTTGTATTCAGTGGAGGTTTTTGTCTCTGGTACGGGGTAATTCCGGAAAAGGTGGAGCTCAGCTGGCTGCCGGTCACACAACGTCCCTGTCACTATAACCCTGGGGGAGAGGACATGACAGAATAAAAGTAAAATGGAAAAAAACCATACTTATCGCTTCAATAGTCTGCACATCACACTCCTCCAGATCTGCTCTAAGGAAAGGCTGAGCATCTCTGCTGAGAGGGGTCTAGAGCACACTCAGGAAAGCATCAACCAGCGCAGCCCCAGGCAGGACTTACTTGGGTTTTTGGACATCTGTCATTTTGGTGTTTTCCCCAAATTCCTTCTTCAAGAACTCATCCAGGGGCTCCGACTCGTAGGGCCGAGACCCCCGGAACACCATGTCCTTCATGCGGAAGTACAGGCAGCGCATGTAGTCCATGGACTTCCCTGAGACGGGCAACAGCGTCAGCAGGAGCAGGGGGTGGGAGGAAGGGCAGGCAGAACAAACAGCACATCAGAGCTGGGACTTTCCAGGACCAGCGGGAGATGAGAGGCATCACTCCCAATCCCATCCCCTTCCCAGGCTGCCTGTCATCTGCTCAGACCTCAGCAGCATGACTGGGTAGGATTAAAGAGGAAGGGCAAGCCGGAGGATAGTTTCCCGCTACCAGAAAGTGCCAATCACCTTGTTGTGAAACCCCCATGGAAGGAGCAAGAAGAACAGAACATTGCACTCTGCCACCACACGCTTCCCAAAACCCAGAAAGCTGCTCAAGGCCAGCTGACGTGAGAATCGAGCACAAAGCCAGGTCTAGGCTTTCCTTCATTAACAAACATCCCTTCCCTCCTTTGGCAGGGACAACAAATCTCAGCCGGGACTCAGAGAGGCAGCTCTCACCCTGCATCCGCTCCCCACAGAGGAGCGCTCAAGCCCACAGGAGCAAGAAGGGGCCCATTATTCGCACTGTCCTCACCGTGTACAATAGCCAAGGCCAAGATCCCCCCAGTGCTGGTCCCCGCGATCCAGTCAAAAATCTCACGAACGGGACGGCCCGCAGCCTTTTCGATAGCCAGGAGGAGTTGGATGAGCACCAGGCCTCGGATGCCCCCTCCATCCAGGCACAGGAGGCGGTCGTGACTGGAGAGAGACAGACACAGGTGACTGGGAGCTGTGGGACAGCTTACAAATCACAGCATGCCACGTGGGAACGTGGGTGGGAAACTAGGTCGTTAACAAGAACACTGCTGTGGACAGTGTAATCGGTGAACAAATAAATCCCACGGTGCTTCCTCAGATGCAAGTAAGACCGAACACAGCCAGATAAGCCTCGTCAGAGCTGGTGCAACACCACTTGCTCTTTTAGCCATCTCTAACCTCTACACTAGAGATATTCACAAGCCAAAAACACATCCAAGTCCCTTACTACGCAGTAATGGATATTGTCTCATAAATAAAAATCAGACAGCCCTAAGTTCCTGCTAGCAGCACTTCAGTGCCAACCCTCCCTCCACTCCGTGCAAGGTGAGGTGCAGGCACTGCCAAGGCAGTGCACAGGCTGGCAAAGGAGCTGGGTGAGCGTCAGGGCAGCGCGTGGAGATGGGGAAATCACAAAGCCAAAACAGCATTTGGTGCCCAGTGGCAGAGGGGAGGGACAGAGCAGGGGTTTCACCTGCTAGTTCAGGCTCCACTGCAGCTCCAGGGCTGCAGGCAGGAACAGGCAGCAGCCTTTTATGGGAACAGAGATTTATCGCAACAGGGCGCGGGGGGGGTTCTGGCAAAAACTGCAACAACAATGGACACTAAATAATGTCAGCTCTGAGGATGCCACACCCACAGGTGTGGGTGGGGAGGAATTCACACACACAGCTTTCACCTTCAAGATGCACGGGAGCCTGGACAGAAGCTGTTCCTCACTTACTTTCTTCTACCCTCACTGGGCGAGTCCACAACATCTGGTGCCTTCAACAACTGTCCGAGCGTTGTGGAAACATACAGAAGGTCCTTGTACCCTAGAGGGCCATGAACATGCAAAAGGAAAAAAAAAATTAGAGACCACTTTGCTACCTGAACCCTCTGATACGTGCCTCAGAGATATTAGTCAACCAAATTATACTTAGTCAATTAGAAAACCTTCAATTATTCTTCCTACTTTCTGTCCCCAGAAAACTCGGTCAGGGTACCCAAACCTCCCACCCCTGCGGTAAATCTCTTCCATCATAATCACACAGAGAACATCCAACTTCCTTCCCGATCGAATAAAGCTCCCTGTGGGAGACACAAGCCATCTTACCCATAGCCACCAGGTACCCCCCCAGATTAAACTCTGCACCAAAGAGAAGAAACCCCGTCCTTTTGAGCAGGCAGCTGGAGATGCACTAGCAAAGACAAAGGATTTGTAGAAGCAGATGATGAGCACAGTAGGCGAGAGAGAAGGTAGAGCTTAGCAGCGTGCCCACTACGCAGTTTACTGCAAGCTGTAAGATAAAACTTCAATCTACTCCTGCGAGGTAACCTAGGCAGGAGAGCTGTGGGGACAGGGTGGCTTGTCATTACCCCTCAGCTGATGTACACCCAGGCCACCCTGGGTGCAGGGCACCAATCCAGCCTACGTGAGAAGCCAGCCTGCAAACCTTCAATTATCTTCCTACTTTCTGTCCCCAGAAAACTCGGTCAGGGTACCCAAACCTCCCACCCCTGCGGTAAATCGTTTCCATCATAATCACACAGAGAACATCCAACTTCCTTCCCGATCGAATAAAGCTCCCTGTGGGAGACACAAGCCATCTTACCCATAGCCACCAGGTACCCCCCCAGATTAAACTCTGCACCAAAGAGAAGAAACCCCGTCCTTTTGAGCAGGCAGCTGGAGATGCACTAGCAAAGACAAAGGATTTGTAGAAGCAGATGATGAGCACAGTAGGCGAGAGAGAAGGTAGAGCTTAGCAGCGTGCCCACTACGCAGTTTACTGCAAGCTGTAAGATAAAACTTCAATCTACTCCTGCGAGGTAACCTAGGCAGGAGAGCTGTGGGGACAGGGTGGCTTGTCATTACCCCTCAGCTGATGTACACCCAGGCCACCCTGGGTGCAGGGCACCAATCCAGCCTACGTGAGAAGCCAGCCTGCAAAACCAAAAGAAGAAACAACAGGGGGAGAGAAGTTAAATACTCCTGCCAGCACCCAGACCGGAAGGTGGCTGTGGATGACACTGAATGTGGTGAGGAGTTTCTTCAAGGGCCAGAGACCAGGACAAAAAAGGGCCTCGCTCTGTCACTGCATCAGAGCTGAAACTGGGAGTCACCTTCACAAGGCCACGGTGAGAAGAAAGTCCTGGTGTCACCAGCCAGTGAGACCTGTGGTGACACAGACGCACTCCAGCGCCTGGGGGGGTGCGGGGTGTGTTGTCCTCTAGCCCCACAGGAGGGCCTTTGCAAAGGAAACCACCAACCTGAGAGGGGAAGTGGACCACAAGAGGCTGTTATCTGCCTGCATGCCCCTCTCACGAGGATCAGAGCCTCCCTCCAAGCCAGCTCACCCACTGCCCACTCCATAACCCCTCATGCTGCCTCTGCCTGAGCTCCAGAGCTCCCCAGAGGAGGAAAGCCCGGCACCTAGAATAGACCCATGGGCTATTCACACAGTCTGGGCAGCACAGAGCACAAGCTACAACACAATCATATGTCCTAAGGTAGGCTTTTCCTACGCGTAATGTAAACCCTGTGACCAGGGTCACTTATCCCTAGACTTCATCCCTTTCCTCCCCGAGCTGCTGGCCTCCAGGATCTGAATGAGTGACACTTCTAATTTCCTTGTGCCCAGCATGACACTCGGAGGTTCTCGAGGCAGACCAGCAAGTCCCTCCCCTTCTGTACATGACCCAGCGGATAAAGTGCATACAGGCAACTAAGTCCTACACCTCTTCCAGAGGGGTGAGGGAATCGGTCTTCCCTTTCCTTTTTACAGAGCTGCATTGCGTCAGGTCTATAAAACAAAAGTTTAGAGTACAAGGGTTTAGAGTAAACACACAGGAAAAACAGAGAAAAGAGACGGGATCCTGCAACAGCTGAATGAGGACAGAGTCACCAGAAACTGAGAGCTAGGAGACAGTTGGAGCTAGGAGCACGGCCCATCTGAAGAAGAGATCTGAGACAGCACTGTGAAGCCAGAAGGGAGGAAAGCGAGGGAGGGCCAGGGGAGGCTTTACCTAAGCTGTTGACGCTGCTCCACGAGGAAGGTTGGCCTTCCAGGAAGAAGGAGGCGGCAGATGGTGCCAGGCTTGGGGAGTCGGGATTGGGTGGGTGGCAGCGTTCGGTCCCTACAGTTTGCAGCAGGTCTAAGAGCACTTTCCGGTTCGCACCTTAGGTGACGAAGGGGAAGTCACAGATCAGAAAGAGAATCAGTGCACGCACACGCTGGGGGGGGCGGGCTCTGTCAAATTCACAGCAGCCCTGACCCTCACAAAACCTCTGGGATGACCTGGGGAAGGGAAAAGTACGTCCCGGGTATCTCTCCCCAAACACCAGGCAGCAGGACTTGTGCACAGCAGGGGTACCCAATGCTGTGCAGCTTCAAGGGTGTGTGCCAGACACTCCTTGCCACTGAAAAACTGCCCGTGTCTGCTTACGCCTGGGCGGTTCAGCAGCACTGCATCATCCTGTTGTGAGCCTGCAGCGCCTGACATCGTGGCTTGAAAGAAGGGGAGTGCGTGCCAGCTTTTCCTCTTGCATCTCTGTCTCACAGAAGAGAAATTCATCAAGGGCTATTAATACAAAGCCTACACTGCTAGCTCAGGAAGTGCCTAGCTGTGAGCGACTAGAAGCTGGGAAAGCATGTTGGAGAAGCATCACTCACACTTGGCATGTTTTCACCTCTCCCCAAGACACTGTTTTGGCCACCAAGGGGAGACAGGATGCCGGGTTCACCCTGCAACGCTGCTGACATGCTCCCTCACCTTTGCTGCTCCTGGCTGCCAACAGCCCTGGTGTCTCCCCGAAATCATTGGGGATCTCGACATCTCCTCCAAACACAACAATCGCTTTGATCATATCCAGGTGGTCATGCTAGGGGACAAGAGAAAGCTCAGTCAAGAGCCACGCTCCCCTTGGCTACATCATCTCTCATTCCCTCCCTCCTCTTTCCACTAGCCAAGGCACCCACAAGGGATCACCCCATGAAAGACAACAGCTAGAATTTCAAAGGAGTCTGTCCCTGCCTCAACCCTTCAAGAAAATCCTCTCTCTCCTTCCCAGCAGCCTCTTGCAGAGAACTCACCTTCATGGCCAGGTGCAGTGGTGTGTTGCCATCCTGACCCCTGGCATTGGTGTGGGCCCCGTGTGTCAGCAGTACCATGGCGCAGTCAAAGCGTCCCCTCTTGACCGCAATGTGCAGAGCCATGTCAGCCGTCCGGCTGGTCAAGTTCACCTCGGAGCCGTACTCAAGCAGCAGCCGTGTCATCTGTGCCCAAGCGTGCACATGCCAGGTCAAGAAGAGAGAAAGCGATCATCAGGACAACCGCCTGGGCACTCAAACGATCCAGGTCTCATGGCAAGCAAAGCAGGGGAAGAGGCAGGACCCTTAGCCTGGAAACGGCTGGCTGGCAGATGCCAGCTGCATTGTTCCAAGCACAGGAGATGGGGGTTTGTCTGTCTTTTACCACAGAACTAGTTGGTGGTTTCACAATCTGGCTAAAGCTTCTGGATGTTTTGGGACTTATATGCAAGTGTAGCAACTGGCTGAGAGCAATGGAGAAAAAACAGTTCCTACTCAGGCCAGAATCCTTGCAGACTGGAGGGAAAAAGTTTGCTTTTTGATCTTCTCTTTATAAGCCAAGCAGATTTATGTCTGCTCTGAAACTCCACAGGACATTTCTGAGAGGGATGTGACACTGCAGGAGGGAAAACAGTCCTGCCATAGGAATGTCCTCTGCTTGCAACAAGCACCATCAGGTGCTCCAGCATGGCACATCACACCACTGATCTGCCCATCTCTGGCAGAAGATGGACCATAACCCACATGCCACCACCCTGTGCCTACCTCACACTCTCCCTGCAGTTTTCAAGGCATCAATCTGCTTCCTTCCGTGAAACTGTCAGTAATGAGAAGAGAGCTCCCCCCAGGGGTAACAGTGACACTGCTGCAATTTCCCCAACAAAAAGGGAAAAGGGACAAGCTGGCAGGTTCACAGCCAAGGATGACATACTAGGGATGAGCCCACCAGTGTGTTTCACTGCAGGGCTCCACTGCTCCATCCCCCGTGGCAAACAGCACTGATCAGCACAGGCCAAAGAAAATCAAACATGGGGCTGCTGGCTGGGCTCTGACATTCCCAGGGCTCTGCACATGCGCTCAGGAAAGGGAGTGGTCAGCAGCAGGAGGAATTAACCGGGTGCTGGGTGGCAGCACAGGCCCTCGCCACAGATTGGCTTCCATTTACCTCTGCCTTCTTCGCCCAGTGCAGAGGAGTGGCTTCATAGCGCGCGTCCTTGGAGCGAACCTGGCTGGCATCCACCTCGAGGATGGCCTGGGCACACCTGGCAAAGACAACAAGATGAAGGGATGGGTGGCTGCCGTCTTGACTCAAGACCTTCACTCACATCAGCACCTGCCTCCTGCCCAGAGTGTTTCAGGAAACCCTTCAGCAGCAGCAGGCTCTCTGCAACACCTGCAAGTTCCTCAGCTGCAGTTTTGTTTTGCTCTTTTTAGAAAGGAAGGGCGCAACAGGAAGCATACAAGCTGTGGAGCAACATCTGGGTGCTTCTCCAATACAGGCATATGGCATTTCTGGAAACCCTCAAGACCCGAGGGGAAATTCTTCTCTTCTCCCTTTCTCTCCGTGGAAACGTGGGGATAAAACTGGAACTGTTAAATACTTGCTGAAATTAGGAATCTGTGTACTTCCCTATGAGTGAAAAATCACACCTATTGTAAATAGACTAGTACCTAGTGCCTAGAAAGTGTGGGTAGGTAGACTTAAGAAACAAGCATACGCTCTCCACTCTGAAACACCACCAAATAAACCATGTACAAGAGATCAAGCCCCACTGCAAGGTAAGGGACCTAAGCACATTTTTGGCTTGTGAATGTGTCTCTAATCTTGGAAAGCACTTTTCAAAATGCTGAAAAATTAGCTAGCAGCAGCTAGTGTTGACTTGAGAGCCCTATTCATAGAGCTCAGACAGTCTATGAAAATTAAGTATTATAAAGCACATACAAAGAGAATCAAATCTCGCCAGGGAAAACAAAACAGGGAGTAAACATCATGTCTCTTTTGATTCAGTTCCAGAGTGTGTTATTAACAGTCAAGAGTATCAACAGTCAAGCCCACAGGAGACAGGAATAACTAGGCTTTGAAATGAAAGCTTATTAGGATCAGAGCACTGAAAGACAGAGGTACAGCAATTAGCAATACTATTTAAGCATCAGTAAATCATCTTCTCACAGCTTATTCTGAGAAAAAGTATTTCACAAACATTTTTTTTTTTTTTAAATCTGTCTCTTTCTCCTGATGTCTGATACTAAATAATATATATAGATAAATTCAGGGAAAAGTTTTTTTTTCTGAAAATGTTTCTTTCTTTTCCACACCGGCACTTCTCTGCTCTTTTGCCAACTCCATGATGCAGCAGAGGACAGCACAGGACATCTTCCTACTGAGCACTGCCCTGAAAGGGGTCCAGTCTTGGACAACCCTGAGCAAGCAGACAGGTCCCCAGACTGGAGGAAGAGCCCTGTTCTGGCAGCCCAGGCGGTTACTTACCCCTTCTGGGAGAACTTCAGTGCCGTGTGGATGGGGTAGCCCAGCGTCCCCATGACGCTGCAGCTGGCACGGCATTTCAGCAGAGACCGAACCATGTCCTCTTTGCCCAGCTGACAAGCGAGATGCAGAGCGGTCAGCCCCTCGTGGCTCAGGTGGTCCAAGCCAGCAGTTGGGGTTCTGCCCAGGAGCTGGGAAGAGGAGGCAATAGATAAATAGACAGACAGACACGGAAAAGCACCGTCTCTCTTCCTGAGCTCTGAGGACAGACTCTGGTGCACTGGGCTCCTCACGATGCTACAGCCTGTCCTCTCCACCCCTGCTTCCAACACAGTAGCTATGGAAGCGCTCCTTGTTTTCTCTCCCCAAAGGGTTTATCGCTGTTCTCTGTGCCCTCTTCCTCTGGCCCAGGTGCTTCTGAGACACCCCTCAGCCGAAAAGGGCTCGCGCCACCTTGAACGACACAAGCCAGCAGACTCCCACCATCTCCCACTGCATGAGCCAAGCTCAGCCCAACCAAATGAGAGCGCTAACTGAAACCAGTAGTTTCCTCTCTTGCTGAGGCCCCATCAGTTACCACAGCCAGTCAGCTGCAACCTCCCCTGCAACTCCACCATTGCTTTCAGATACAAACAGGATTCGGTTTAAAATATACAGGTGGGGATACATTTGAAGGAATTTTCCTATTCTCCCCATAAATTTTAGACCTGTTACCTGCTGCCTGGTTTGTTACACAAAAATATCCTGCTGCCGTACTGGGGAAACCCTGCAAGCCTTGGTGCATGCAAGAGAAGCGGGAATTTAGAGTTTCTTTTCTCTGGTTTAGCAAGGAATCAAGAGAGAAAAGACACAAACAGGAGACAGATCAGACCTGGAAGTATTTCTGTAACAACAAGCCAAGTTGCTGCCATCGGAGAAATAAAGGAAGATGGTATCTTTTTAATACAAAGGTCCTAACTGCCCTGCTCCACAGCATGTCAAGCCCCGATCGTCATCCCTCCCCCATCACGCATTAGGAAACTCCAGCACAGTCTGGCAGGCAGAGGGAGAGCTGTCACAACAGGTATTGGGCAAATGTGGGGGGTGCAGCCATAGGGGAGAGCCGGTCTCACACTCGCACTGGGTGCTGGGGAGCTGACAGACCTGAGGAACCAACGTGGAAGGCCGCCCACGCCCTTACGAACCCTGTCACTCTGCCCAGCACTTCTCAGCAATCGAGAACGCCTCTGGCTTCAGACTGTCTCTGCCTCGAGGCTCTGATTGCTGTCCCCTGTGCAAGGCCGCTCAGTTCAAACAACAGGTTCTGCAGCTCAGGAGAGCCCAGGGCAGCTCCAAACTGTCCTTCAGTCTGTGGGCAACACACGCTCCCCCACAGCAGCCTAAACACATGCTCCCCCACAGGAGCACTCTGCCCAGAACCAAATACCCTGCTCGGAGGAGATGGAGAAGGGACAGCCAAGGGCCTGAGGAAAGGCAGGATGAAGGCCTGATGCAAATAGCAATGAAGGACACTTTCTGAGGAGACTTGCTTAATATCCTTGTTCCACTGCAGGGTGGAATCTGGAGCCTGCTTATGAGAAACAGCACCACTAAAGGGGGAAGAAAGAGGCTGAAATCAGCCTCAAGCATTAACTTGATGCTGCAGCAGAGGAAACTGACTTTCTCCTCTCCTGTTTGCAGCTATTTTCCTGTCTCCCTCCTCACAGCATAGAGAGGACCCATTCTAGTCCCATTCCCCCCCAGCTTTGAAATCGCTCCCACCTCGATGGTCTGGGGGCTGTTCCCTCGCACAGCATAGTGGAAAACAGTCTCCCCGTTCCTGTCAGTAATGTCCACCCGCGCGTGGCACTCCAGCAGCTCCAGCAGGCACTCCATGTCTCCCTTGCGGCACGCCAGGTGCAGCGGGGTGCAGCCATCCTCGCTGTCCGTGCTGTTCACGCAGCTGCAAGAGATGAGTCAACGTGAGGCCAAGGAAGGGCTACAAAGACAATTTGCAGCTGCCCTGGGAGCTGATACGAAGGTACCTTCCACATCTGCAACAGGTCCCGCTAGTGCGAACCACGAGGTTCACAAAAGCCCGGCCTCTTGCCAGGGAAGGAGCACAGGGAAGGGCCACCAAGAAGCCCTGCCACGGACCCTCTCCCTGACACGCTGCTCCTTCCTCTGCCCCCCATATGGGAGCAGCTCCCCCTGCCCAAAGGAAGGCAGGAGACAGGTTACAGTCAGCAACCTGGCGGAGGTGCTGCCATTAGTCTCCCAGTCCCCTAACTCCTCACTAGTCTCCCCTATCCTCAATGAACTTCCCCATAAAAAGAGAGCAAGGGCTTGTAGCCAAAAACCGTTCCCAGACAGTCCTATTGTACCGCCTCTCTCGTGGTTTACAAAGTCAGCCACAACCCCCTCCAAAAAGCAGCTCCACAAGGGTTGCAAGAATCTAACTAGTGCCTCTAGCAAAACACTTCAATCCTTTAGCTCAACCACCAGCGCTCCGGGCTTTAACGTCCACAGCAGCAGGTTGAAAGCCCACCAATAAGCTTCCACAGCGACCATCGCACTCCCTTTGCTACCACATCTGTCATTCAGGCAAGACACACCAAGGCCGGCACTTTTAAACTCGACCTCTGCAGTAACCACAGGCGTTAAGCTCCCCCAAGAAGCAGCCCCTGTTGCTTTGGTACATCAAGCCGGGATACCCTAATCTGGCCTAGCCTGCCCCCCGAGCTCGTTCCCAGCACCAGGCCCACCGGAGACCCCTCCCGCCCCTTGCCTCAGAACGTGGTTGTGCCGGAAGCTCTCACGATGGCCTATCTCCACCGCGACATGTGCCAAGGACCAGCTGGGGTGGTTGCGGAAGCAGTCACTGAGCTGCTGGAGATCCTCCAGCGACAAGGGCTGGCGCGAGCTCTCGTAGAAAGGGTGCAGCTGCCTGGCATACTGCTCAAAATGCATCAGGGCATCTGCTTCATTGTCCAGCTGGAAGAGCCTGGTGGAAAGGCAAACGCAGCGTTGGTCCTGCTCAAAGAAACCACCTCCATCCCATGTATCTGAAGAGAAACAGCTCTTCTTCAAACATTAGTGCTGGGCACCTTCCCATTCCTCCTCATCCGGTGTCATGCTTGTTCCAAGGGAAGAAAGGAGCCTACTTCATTAGCAGAGAGCATCTCCTCTTCCTGAGGAACATTAACTTTTGGGCTGAAGTATCCTGTGCTCCCAATGCTAAAGCAGCAACAGGTACGAATGGAAGTGCACGTATCTGTGGATGTTCTGACCCGAATACCTATTTCACAGTTGCCTGTTTTCACAGTGTTTGGACCCCATCCTGCCCTGTTCTCACAAGCTGCTTTGATGACGACTTCTCCACCAGCACACCCAAGGGTCTCCCACTCTTCATGAGCCCACCTGCTGATCAAACACATCACCCCACGCCCACGAAGCACTGCGGTCCTGAGATCTGAGACTTCGGGTCTTTAGTTTCACGCTTGAGTAGTGATTGCTAAAGATCCGTTACTTACCGGAAAGCGACCTGCGGACTCTGGGGATTCACCAGCAGGCAATCCCATGAGCGAGCATGGCTGTTCTTATACAGGGCCACCCTGCCTTCCTCCCTCAGGCACGTATGAGCGGCATACTCCGCAGCCGGCACCTCCTTCACCCGGTAAGGGTTTGTGAATATTTGGGTGACGCTGTTGATGGTATTCACCAGCCGACCGAAGAACTGCATCTTCTCTGGAGACTCGGGCGGCTTCTCCCCCCGCGTCCTGAGGGAAACCCGGTCACAGGCTCCGCCCGGCCCGGCCCCTGCCCTTCCCTGAACTCAGCCACCCGGCGCCAGGAAAGGAGAACCGAGAGCCGCCGGGGTGACACACCACCCGGGAGGAAAGCCCGGGGAAACAGCCCCCCTCCGCCGAGGCGGCTCCAGGGAGCCGCCGAACTCTGACCTCCCTCCCGCACCCCGCCGCCGCGGCGGCGGGAAACACCCCCCTCCACGGTCCACGG
>NW_008794445.1:1951252-1984629 GCF_000699145.1 Aptenodytes forsteri
GGTGCGGGCGCACACCCCCCGCCTGCGGGGCCTCTCCAAGGAGGAGGTGGCGAGGCTGAAGCAGCGCCGGCGGACGCTGAAGAACCGGGGTTATGCCGCCAGCTGCCGGGTGAAGCGCGTCTGCCAGAAGGAAGAGCTGCAGAAGCAGAAGATGGAGCTGGAGTGGGAAGTGGACAAGCTGGCCCGGGAGAATGCCGCCATGCGCCTGGAGCTCGACACCCTCCGCGGCAAGTACGAGGCCCTGCAGGGCTTTGCCCGCACTGTGGCTGCCCACGGGACCCCTGCCAAGGTGGCCACTGCCAGCGTCATCACCATTGTCAAGTCCGGTGCCAACCAGGCTGCCTATTCCTAGTGTTGGCCTCTGTCCCCCGGCGGGGCACGGGCCCCCCGGGGCACCTTCCCCCATGAATCCCCTCCCGTACCCTCTCTGACCTCCTTCCCACCAGGACCTGTGCCTGAAATCCTCCTTCTCCCATCCCTTGACCTCCAGCTCCTCTGTGTAGGGAGAGCTGCTGCAGCATGGGTGCTGGGGTGGAGGACAGGACCCCACCGGTGGCCCCCCACAACCTCCTCCCCTTTGACCCAGCCCTGTCCTCTGCTGCAGCCCCCCTGGCTGGGCACCCCTCACCCTGGGCGGTGCAGGCAGCAGTGGGGAAGCATCCGATGGCTCCAAGCTGGCAGGAAAACACCAGGTGCCTCTTTTTTGAGGGGAGGGCACAGGAGAGCTGAGTGTGGGCCAGACACTCCCAGGAGCATGTGCCAGGGAGGGAAATGGGGAGAGAGGTTTTGCAGCAAGGGGCAGAAGGGATACAATTGAGAGGGGGGGGTTGGCATCAGCCCTGCAACTTGGACCATGGCTGGAGCAGGGAGGGAGGTGGCAGCATGGCTGGAGCCTCTGGGGATGGAGATGGCGAGGGAAGATGGCAGGTCAGAGGGGGAGAGAAAGTGGCTGCAGGTTGGTGCCTGGTAAGGGTGAGCGGGATGGGAAAGTGCCGTGGCAGCCTGTGGCTGGTGACGGTGACAGAGAAGGGACCCTCGAGCAGGGGAGAGCTGGGGGACGTGAGCAGGTCAGCCCAGGCTGTCGTACGCAAAGGGGAGAAGCAGTGGTGCTGTTTTCTCTCTCTCCATCACGCACATCCTTCACACCTCTTCCTGCCTATGGGACACTCAGCCTGGCCGGCCGGGTGTCTCTGAAAGGCAGCGGCACTGGCAGGAAGGAAGCGGAGGCAGCTGTAGCAGAGATAAACGCTGTTTTGCTCAGCACAGGCTGGCTTGTACAGACCCACCAAGCTCCCTGGCGCCCCACCACCTACAAAGCCCATGGAAAGGTGCTCCTGGCCTCTGAGAGCCAGAGCTGTGGAGGCAGAGAGAGAGGTGGAGGTGCAGGAGGTGGGAAGCAGGGGTGGAGAGCATCTCTGCTCCTGGGAGCCACCTGGCAGGCAGGTAGGCTCCTCCCTTTGTTTTTCCTCCAGCTTGGATACTGGTGTGGGACAACCAGCTCTTCAGCAGGCTGAAATGCTGGAGAAGAGTTGGGTTTGCTAAATACAGGCAGCAAGGGGGAGGTAACAGGAGGCAGACCCTTGGCATCGTCTGCTGTAGGTGATCCCCCCCATTTCTGCGCCTGCCTGGATATTGCCACGCCAGCCGCCCTCGGCTGCAGCCTCCATCCCTCCCTGGAGAGAGGTGCCCGATGCTCGTGGAGGGGGCACTGTGGTTAGCATCCCCCCACCCCAACTCCTCTTGGGTTTATTTATTGCACGAACGTAAGTTATTTTCACGTCCTCTTTGCCATTCCGCCTCTCGGCACAGCCAGGATGTTGGTACAGAGCTGTACTTTATATTTTATATATGCAAATCACATTTTATCTTATACTTATATAGAGCAAAAAAATACTTATTTATTTTCTGACTTACAGTATGTGTCTTACCTGACTCCTCTGTATTTTGTAGACTTTACAAATAAAGCAAGTTCTTTTTTTTCCACAGCGAGAGTGTGTTTGGTCATTCTTGAACTTCAGGACAGAGCTGTGTCTCAGTGAGACCAGGTCTTCTAGCTCCCTCTAGCTTTGCTGCAGGACATGTTCAAGAATGTGTCCAAAAAAGATGGGATGAGGGACAGCTCATGACTTTTTAGAACAAACACAGATTTATAGTCTCTGGAAGAAAAGGGGCTCAGTAAGCAAGCTTAATGCTGAACATCACCCCCCAAAGTGCTTGCTTTCAGGAGCAGTTCAGCTGTGATTAATCAGCTTTTCCTAGGAAAGATAATGCTTTTCACTAGAAAAACTCCCTCAGACCTGATGCAGGGCAAGAGGCAGCCGTACCCAAAAACTTCCCTGCCAAGTGACCTCACTGCCTGACTCAGGAACAGTGAGGAGGAAAGCAGGGAGCTTGTGTCTGTGGGTGGCAGGAGAAGGGGAAGGAAGTATGGCAGGTGCCTTACACAGAGGTGAAGCCAAACCTCCTCCCTGGGGAAAAGCCACCCTTCCTCAGAGCTGAGGTGGAAGCAATGAGCGTGTTCCCCTGACGCCCAGGCAGGCCAGGTCCCCGCCTCCCAGTGCTCGCATGGTGGTTCTGGGTTTTACATTCACGTTCCCTCTTGCCACTGCAAACTGCCCCAGCCCCACCACCACTCACGGAAGAAAAGGCCAGAGCTGCTGTTTGCTGGGGCCCATGTCACAGAAAGCAGTCCCCCTTCTCCCACAGGTGCTTCACACTGAACACCCATGATCAGGACTCATCTCTACTCGAGGTTTTTGCCAAATGGGTTTCACTCCTGCCTGGGGCCATCAGTGATGTGTCCGCCCCAGGCTGCTGTAGCACTGCTTCTCCATCAGCTCCTGCGTACACAGACGGTGTGAAGCTTTCCTCACCAGAAAAGGACTAGGAGGACAAGACATACTGACCCACTAAGCCTCAGCCCCTGCAACGAGCAAAAACTCAGAATCAGTTCAGAGAAGTCACCCAGACAGCACCACACAGAGGCAGCTTAAGTACAATCTATATTCTCTCTATATTTTTATTTGTCATCATATTTGCTCATTTCTGCAGAGTATAACGTCACAAAGACCAAAATAGAGAGAGCAGCTTGTCGCTGAGCTCACATCAGTTAAACACAATAGGTACAAAACTAGGTGACTCTGTCTTATTTATCATACATTTTTTTTTTCAGTCGTTTATATACAAAGAACTACTCTAGATGGAAAAATAATAAACAAATCCCATGGGTATGTTACATGGTAAACAAAAAGGAAAGAAGGAAGGAAGGAAGGAAGGAAGGAGATGTTCGGAAGCAGGTGAGGGAGAGCAGCTCCAAGGGCCTACTCCTGGAACCAACACGTTTGTTGGGGCCCTGGGCTACCAAGAGCAGACCTGCAAGACCACAGATGCCTTGGCCTCCTTGGTCTCAAGCTCTGGGTCTTATAAGATATTTGTTCGTCCAAGCCAGAGCAGCTTCAGAGCCAGTCCTTGCTCTGGCATTTGCCTGTCATGAGGGAGAGCAGGAAGCTCAGAGATTATTTTGTGTGGTGTTAAAAAATACATATGTATATAAAATTATAACGCATGGCAGCTGGCTGTTGTTTGGGTGCTAGTTCTTCACCAGGCTTCTCCAAAGGCAGCTAGTGCAAAAGGGTTACACTTTAAACCACTACATACAGGAAGCTTTGAGAATATCCAGATCCTCTGCACAGCATATATATGCAGCACACATTTCAAAATAAATTTTTAAAAAATGCTTCCCCAAGCCTGGATCACCTTCAGCAGGGCAATCCCAGAGACTTCCGATCTCGGCCACCCAACAAAGATTGGGGACAGTCACCCATTAAGTGACATTGGGACATTATCAAGGCCTGCAAATGCAAGGAAAGGGGAGGAAGGGATCACTCCCCATGCCCCACTTTCCTAAGAGAGAGGGGAAGTTTAAAATAAATACCTCATGCTAAAGGACTCAATCAAAGCCATGGAAGATGGAAGGAAAGCCCATTCAATCTTCAGCCCTGCTTTCCAGGCAGCTTATGGCATGAGGAAAAGGAGTTTTACACCAAGCCCACACAAAGCCTGGCAGCTAGCGTTTGCATGTCCACTTAAGCAGCAGATTTAGGAAAAGCAGTAACTAACTGCGTGGCATCGCAGGCTGTGTGCAAATGGGGAAATCCAGCAGCAGAGAAGCTGCTGGATCCACGGACCCTGCCTCCAGCTCCCTCAGAGTGGCGAGTATGGAAGGAGACGCTGTCCTTATGCCTTCCCCCATCTTACCCTCACAGCAGGGAGCAAACCCGTCTCTCTCCAAGCCCTTTTCCCCCTGCTCCTGACCACCAGCTTCTGGCAGGGGTGCTGAGGAAATGAGGTGCTCTTCGCTCACAGTCACTTCCAAGAAAGTGAATGAGCTAGCACACAGATTAGGATACAAGAGGAAAGGTAAACTCCAGGCAGTAAACCAGACCCCAGTTCTCCTAGCAGAGCAATGAGGGGCAATCTGGAAACGCGCAGGTCTGCTGATGGCAGGGCAGGCATCAAGCGGGAGAGGAACAGAGAAACTACAGCCAAGAACACAGCGGCTTGCTCCAACCTCTCCATTTTGCATCCTGCTTGGGGGTAGGGGTTTCTGATCTATGGCACTTGAGTGTGCTCCCCCCTCCTCCCCCAGACAATTTTAAGCAAGCAAGAGGCATTTCCTGGTCCCTGAATAGATCTACAGAGGGATCGTTTTTATTTTGGCTCCATTAAATACCTAGGGGCCAATCCAAAACCCAACAAAAGCAAGGGGAAGCTTCTTTTCCAACTCCCGTGGATGCTGGCTCCACCCTTGATAGCATCGCATTTGCTGCAGGGCCTGTGAAGGGTGCAGCAGCAGCAACTGCTGCCTGGGAAACTAAGAGGGACAATTTTAACCATCCAGGTCATGTCAGGTTTCAAGTCTGCTCCAGCTTGGCCCAGAAGAGCTATGGAGATAAAAAACAAAGGAGTGCGCAGCATCCCTTCCTGAATACTCCAGCCTAAGGACAAAACTTGTGCAGCTCACAGGGGAAGTCAGTGATGACAAGCATGGGGAGAGCTACCTGTGAGAGACCAGGACCTGCTCTGGCAGCTACCTGGTGCAATCCACACCTTTAAGAGCGACAGCTATGTCGGTGGGGGACAGGAAACAAGAAGAAAAAACCTTTTAGTGTTTACGTATCTCCCTTTCCCAAAGAGGGATGAAAGGGCCAGAGCTCTACAAACTTCCAACACCCTTTATGGCCAGTCCTCAGTCTTGTTAGCAGGAGACACGCTCCAGGGAAGCTTCTTGCCACAGGAACACAGGGGAGATAGGAAGCTTGGACACCTGGTGATTAGAAAACCCCACCCTTGTGAGACAGTAATTCCATCCCTGCTGAGCTTCAACAAGCATCAGCTTTGATGGGGAGCAGGGGGGATGCAGGGAGCAGAGGAAGAAAGTCCTATCCTTTTCCCTCTTGCTCACTCAAGTACAGGACTGCAGAACCAGGTGCTTAGGAGGGTGGGGGCAGATGTTCCTTACCAAGCATTCGAGGCAGTGGCTATAGAGAGACCAATCTCTGGTCTGGTCCTCAGGAATGCTTATCACTGCATCCTAATGCCATTTCCTAAGGATCACAGAGATGTTAGTAGCAGGGAGCTGGGGGAGAAAACTGTGCCTACATCAACCATTCAGGAAGAGGAATGCAAAGCAGTTGGGTTGTCCAGTTGGAAAAAAAACAAAAACATTTTTGGCCACAACTCCAGGCTCTGGCCAGTCATGCTCCACACCAAGCCAGGCAGGTTCACTGCATCCTAATCCCATTTCCTAAGGATCACAGAGATGTTAGTAGCAGGGAGCTGGGGGAGAAAACTGTGCCTACATCAACCATTCAGGAAGAGGAATGCAAAGCAGTTGGGTTGTCCAGTTGGAAAAAAAACAAAAACATTTTTGGCCACAACTCCAGGCTCTGGCCAGTCATGCTCCACACCAAGCCAGGCAGGTGTGGGAGGCCAGAGCCCCAAACCCTGGAACTTTGCTTCAACTAATTCCAGTCGATCACTGCTGTAAGGAATGGGCTCGAGAATGGAGTCCTGGCCATTCCCCCACCTCCACACTGCTCACTGTGTCCGTACCCACAAAAGCTAATGGGAAGTGCCCACTTCTGCAATCTGCACTCTCTAGGAAGTGATATGACTTGCGTGTTTCTGCTTCAATAAATTAAAAAAAATAAAAAACAACAAAAGAAGGAAAATTACAGCCTGTGCTGGCAGTTTCCCCTCCTAGAATTCATCGTCAGAGCTCAGCAAGAGTGTCTTCTCGTTGTCACGGGCACCCGAGCAGCTGTGGGAGCGCGAGATAACATGACTGCCGTTGCGCCAGGGTGGACCATGCTCCAGTGTTGACTGCTGGGTGTACTGCTGGTAGGCTGGGGAGAAATTGTGGATCGCATCTTGGACAATGTCGTGGGGGTTCATGGTCTCCTTGAGGCTGCTGGAGATGCTCTTCATGGGAGCACAGCGACCTGTTGGGGTAAGACGGGGAGGGACAAGTGAAGAATACTGCTGCCTTCCCCCACACCCCTTTACATGAAGGTAAGGAGAACAGGGAACATGCACTCCTAGATCCTGCAGAAGTTACTTTACAGACTTCCTTAAGCAGCTGCTGAGGAAATGCCACACAAATGGTGTCAAGTTTTACCAGTAGTGCTCCTAAATCCAGCCACTGCTAGCCAAGTGAATCCACCTCAGCACCAAATGAGGGACATGCCATGAGAATGGGACATACCCACAGCGACAACCTCCACTACACACTACCTGTGCTGGCTTGGGTGTGCAACGAAGACAGTCAGGTAGGGAGGTGCTCCTGTAAAGTGTTTCAGAAGACAAAAACTAAGGAAATTGTAAAAATATAGGAGAAATGGCATTTGCCATTCCCTCTCACTGGAAGTTAGACTGATAGGCGGTATTGAAGTGCCCACAGGAAGGAGATCATAGAAGTGGAAAGCAGCACAAAGGAGGGAAAGAAGGGCAACAGGCAGTACTAGAGGCAGAACCACCCCACGGGTGGAGGGTGTCAGTGATACCATGAAGGAAGCAACAGTTGGAGATTGTCCCACCCAAGTGCTGGGCACAGAGGAAGGCTCTGTGTCCTTCTAGGAGCTGCCATTTCTCATGGCTTCTAGGTCCCATCTCCAGCGTGGGCTTCTGGCTCTGCTCAGTCCTGGGGATGAGCTCCCCGAACAACCAAAGCATGCTGATCATCTGTGGCAATTATGAAAGTGAAGGGAGGCTGGGGTGAGCGAGCAAACCGTCTCCTTTGAGAGCCTGTGCAACTCTGGAGAGAGATTCACAGTCCTGACAGAAACGCTCTGAAGCTAGGTGTTATGCCACTGCCCACAGGCTGTTTTACAACTTATCCAGACAACCCTAAAGCAGCTGTGAGGCAGTCGAGTTACAGACCTACAAGGAAGGGGGAACAAGCGACAGAGCAGGCAGTAGGCAGGCTGGGAATCAGGACACAACAGCATCCCAGTTAAAAACCAAACAGAGACAAACACAGAGCATGCTGTACCTACCGTATGGTCCATATGATGGAACAGCTGCATCAGGGACCAGTGGCCAAAGCAGGGGAGAGAGAGACAGAGAAAGAAGGAAAGAAAGAAAGAAAGAGAGAGAGAGGGAGGAAATAACAAGAACTGAACAAGACCCACCACCGAAACATCCCCCACTGTACTAGCCAGCAGTTTACCCTTTCATCACCCACAGATCTCATCTCCCCCAGCTGCGGCCACTGTCCTTCCAAAACCTCTGGGGCTGGCTGGGATGGAGGGATCATCTACACGAACACTGCCCAAGGGCTGCTGTCTTCCCGCACCTCAGCGCAGACTCCTCCCAGCAGGAAGGAACCCCATTATTTGGAGAACACTGAATGTACTTGCATAGACCGGGCATGAGAACCCCCTTTTCCCAAAGATAACATCCACCTCCCTTTTCCCCGGAATAAGACTTCTAGCAGCCCAGCCCTCACAAAGTCGTTACAGGAAGATCCTCCTCCTCCAAGCCAAACATATTGCCAAAGCACAGCCTCATCTTCCCGAGCCAGATTCAAAACAGAGCCTGTTTCAGGCCCTGTCCCTCCTGCCTTCAGTCTGTTGCACAATCTGGAGCAATGGAGTTCCCCTTTGGGGAGACAGGAAGAAGGACAAACACACTCTACTAAAAGGATGCAACTTCTAGCAGCCCACAGGTCTGCAACAAGCTGTCGTGGGTGGCATACTGGGGAACTGAAAAGGGAACAACGCAATTCAGGCAAGGTTTCTGCCCTGCAGAGCCATTGCACAATGAATCTGTTCAGACACCACGGAGGAGGGGATGTGATGTTTTCCAAGCGTTCAGGTTGAGAGTCATATCAGTGTGTTGGCTGCCAGAGGGACCAGTCTTCACCCAGTCTCGCTACCAAATAGACATGCCATATGCACTGGCATATTTCCTACCTTGGGCGTCAAGTCTCTTGTCCACATACACCTTGTACGTGAAGGCATGGCGTAGGGCGATGGCTGCAAAGAACATCTCCACGCAAATGATGAAGTCCTGATACCCAGCAGCTACTGTGCCTTCACCCACAGACACGCTGGCAGAGTGGATTTTGGGGATGGCACCACACTTTTCCAAGATGGCCAACAGCATCCCTAAACAAAGCAACAAGGTCATGTAAATGTGCAGAAAACATGATTGCATACTAACTGCGAGGAATGGAAACAGCTGTCTGTGCTGTTGCAAACTCATTTAACACCGAAACTACCGAGCGGGCTAGATACTCCCATCTACACTCACCCATAAAACAGAGAAAGGAGGAGTAAATGAGACAAATATGTTTAAGCAAAGAATGTTCAAACACTGACCCTCTTCTATTCTCAACTGACAGATGATCTCTGGAACTAGCTGCTGCAGGTCTTAATCAAGTCCAAAAGGGTAAGAAGCAGTCAGATATTTCTGTGCGCGATCTCAACACCTCTACTAGCTGGAGCAAAAATTGAGGTAACAGAGCTTTTTACTTTAATCATGAAGTGTTTTTGACACACCGTTGCAAGGAAAATGTTTCTCCCTGTCCATAGCCAGGTGGCTTTAGAATTCCAGAGAAGGCAGAAAGCACATGACCAGATGGCTCAAGATGAGAAACTAGACAGCTTATTAGTTTGTAGACAGGGAGGATGGGCCATACTCCAACAGCCTAAATTCCACCTAAGTTCCTACTCGATTAGTCTTTGAAGTGCAACTCAGTAAACCTAAGCAGGGCATTGAACAGGGAAATGCTTAGAGCCAATTAGTAAGAAGCACTAAGCTTAGGTGGAATTTCAGCTTTCTGAATGTGCCTCTGCATCATGTGTACATATTCTGAATGTCCTTCCGCTTGGTGGTGGTTCTGTGGCAGCACACGCTGCATTCAGCCAGCTTGCTGCTTCACATGAATCACAGACATACCATTAAAATTTTATTTATAGAGCACTAAAAAAAAAAAAAGTACTAAAAATTTTTAGATGTGCCACTTTAATCTATAAAATGGCAGCATGCAGATAGAATATTGGCCATTAAAATTTATTTATAGAGCACTAAAAAAAAAAAAAAGTACTAAAAATTTTTAGATGTGCCACTTTAATCTATAAAATGGCAGCATGCAGATAGAATATTGGCAGCTTGTGCTTTATGATTGTTTCAGGAATGCAAAGGACTCTTCATCCAAATAGCTAATTTTACCAGGCAGGTATGTGCATGCACATGCACACACACAGAGATAGTGAGGATTCAGGAGCACAGAAACAAAGATGAAAATGAGCAAAACAGGTCTCCCAGAGAAAAGCAATGAAAGACTATAAAACAAATGTAACAAAAATAATACAGAAAGACATTCTGGCTATTAAATCAGCATTTGCTCTATCAACTCTAGTGTCTGAGCCCCTGCAGAGAGCTCTTTGTGCCTACCAAGGGAAGGGAAAAGCAGCTCACCTTGCCAGAAGGACAGGAAAATGACAGACTTCACCATGAAGAACTTAAGGACTGGACTATAGGGACTGAGCAGTTCACGTGTGGCGAAGTAGAAAAGGAAGAGGGCATACAGTGCCAGGCTGACAGAGATGTTGTAGATGATCGTCACGTAGAGGTAGCCACTGGTTACACTGAAAAGAGAAGATACATGAACGCCTGAAATTTCAGCATGATCTTCTCCCCTTGCCGCTGTCACTGGGGAGTAATAAGACCCGTTTACTTCCTGCCTTCCTGTCCCACTCCCTCCCCCAAACCAAGGTAGAAAAAACCTGAAACCAACAGGCTTACCCCGCCCTCTTTTCTCACATGCATATTCAGCCCGTGTTGCCCCCCTGTCTTTTCCCACGGCCCAGCACACACACAGACCATAAGCACAGCTGAGTATAGAAGGGGCAGCCGAGGCCTACATGACAGACAAACAAACTTACTCAAAGTCACCATCCTGGTACTTGCCGAAGGCCTGAAGGATGACTGTGCTGATCGCCATGAGGGGCTTCACCACACAGAACTGCAGGGTAGCCTACAGAAATGAGAGAGGAGGAATGAGAAGGCAGGAAGTATAAGAGGCCAAGTTCCCGAACCAGCACCATGATGGAGTGTCCACTGGGACAACTCAGCAAGGCAACACAATCCAGCCCCAAGAAGGAGTCTGTCCCCGCCACTTGCTAACTGATTGTACTTGAGGACTGCAGCACCCAAAAAGAGATAAAGGAGATTCAGATGAAGTATGTGTGCTATCTACTTGTCCATAATGGGAAGAAAAACCTCTCTGTAGATTGGTTCCTAGAAGCTGCTCAGCTGCTCTCTTCCAGAGCTGTTTTTCATAGGCTGTGCTGCAGCACATTTATGCACACTAACAGCATGAAAAACAAAAAAATCCCACACTGTGCTATGGTACGGACACAGCAAGTTTATCAAAGGGATATTGGGGAAGGGAAGCAAACTCCAATCCATAGTTGCCATAAAGCTAGGCAAGAAGGTCCCCTGGATAGGAGAGGAACCCAGCTCTCTGAGGAGGAATTTTGACAACTGCCACCATATTAAGGCATTTTGTATACACAGCAATGTGTGCTGCCAGACAGAAGTTAAGAGCTATTCCCTTCTCACCCACACGACCTCTACCGAATCTCCCCAAAGGCTCTGTGGCACTTGGGATCAGTTCTACCCATTCTGCCAGTAAAAATCACTGCTCCTATTGGGATGACTCCTCTCTCAAAGCCACCCCATTCTTCGCCTTTCTGGAGACATTGAACTTCAATGTCCTAAGAGAATGGAGGGTTGTGACCCTAAAAACGTCACCCGTGTCTCCCTGAAGGAAGCTGGAAGAACCTGGGCAGGTGCTGACCTGAGCACATATGGGGAGGGCTGTGTATGGAAAGAAGGCAAAACCAAACAGGAATAATTGCTTTGGATACGATGCAATTTGTTAGTGGTCATAAGACTTCAAGGAGATTAAAAACCCCAGCACATGCCAGTTAGTGAGTCACTGTAAATATGTGAACTGGAAAAGGTCAAGCTAACTGGTAAACAACTCTGTCCTCTAAGCTTCCCCTCCTTCCAATCTGGGGATGTTTTAACCATTTCCCTGCAATCCAAACCACCACATCCTATTTTTAATTGCTTCCCTAGAAGATGCTAGAGCATACCGGAAGCACATGGATGGTGTGTGACCCATCTGTGAGGGTCACCAGACACGGATCCAGTAACGAATCTTGATCAAGACATCTTTAAGGAAACAAGCTGCCCAGATTTTACACCGCAGCCACCAGCACACCACCCGACTGCTGGAGGGCTGCAGGCAACGCAGGCAGACTGACTGACTCACAGCAGGCACCTGCCTGAGAACAGCTTGGGGTGGGGGTGAAGATGGAAAGAAGGAATGGTTATAACACACAGATTCCTTCAGGATGAAAGGGGCTGGAAAGAGCAGAACATGGGCAGGTGGTGGTGGGAGGCAACAGGAGTGCTGGAGATGCTGAGAGCAGGGATAAAATGGGCAAGATGCTCCTTCCAGCACATTCCTCTTCCTGATAACCACGATGGTGGATACTGCACAGATCAGCACTGAGATTTGCTCTATTGTCCTTTTGCACCAGCCTACCCAGGAATTTGCCTTGAAAGGTCTTCCTCAGCAATCCTGGAAGTCTAGAAGTACTAGAAAGTGAGTCTTGGTGCCGAAGATCTCTCACCAAGGTAATATTTAAGCTTGAGCCAAGAAGGACGGAAGTACTTAAACATCCCTTTGCAAGACACCTCCCTCACAGCCTCCACAGCAGAGTTAGCAGTTTGCAAAGGGCAGGACTGACTAGAAGAATTGCTGCCAGATAGCAGCAAAGCAAAAGCAAAATATCCACCTAAGCCTGAGTTACCAAGTGAGCTGAGGATTTGTGGAAGCAGGCAGAATCACCCCCATAAAAGTGCTTCTAGTCTTCATTGCTGTGAAAAAACTTTCTGAACAGCCAGGTGCAACCCATGTGGAGGTAACCGCCAGAGGCTGTGGGACTTGAGAAACAAGAGGTCTAAGGGAAATTATTTCTCCAGCACTCATTCACCTTGATGAGTGTTATGCTTGCTTCTGACATATTTAAAAGTTAACATTAGGAGCAAAAAGAATAGATAATGCATTGAATCAAACATGGGGTGTACAAATGAAGCCCAAGAGAAACAGGTGAAGCAGCATACTGGGAGCAGCTTAGAAAATAAAGTATCAGGGAAGAAAACAGGAAAGCCATGAGGACAGAATATGCGACAGAGACAAACAGAACAGAGGAAAGAAAGAAGTGGTCCTTTGAAAAAGGCCAATCATGCTGCAGAGATTAACACTGGATATTACTATGAGGCTACACTGTACCTTTGATGTTCCTGCATATTGCTAAAACACAGAAGATGGGGCATGATGTGGAGGAAAAGCCAGGGCAGATATCTAGACCCATGACTGGAATTACAGTGACCTGAGCCCTTTCAAAGAACCAGACCTGCTTCACGCTGTCTCCAGAGAAACCTCACATGTTCATTTCAGCAAGTGAGCAAAGCCTTGAAACTCACCTGCTGTTTCATGGCAGACAGAGGTGACTGACCTGGGATGAGCAGAGGAGGGCTGTATCAAGGTTTAGATCTCCCCCATTCCCTCCCCCTCGACATACCCAATTCAGCACAGACAGACACACATGGTGAGCAATACTCAGTTCCTCCTACAAAGCATTGTGTCACACTTAGCCTCCACCCCCTCCTCAATTCCAAACCACAACAGCAGCACTGGGAATTCAGGAGGCTGTTACACAACTGTGGGGTGTCTGCAACACACCACAGCCATCAATTTCTTAAAGTTGGGACCTCTGCAATTCAGAAAGGGAAGAGGAAATCAGAATTTCTTCCCAGGGCTAATATCAGATCCAGGAGATAAATTGGGTCTTTTGCTAAGGCCTTCCTGATGTGGGGTTGAGTAGAAAACGTTAAGATCATTCAAAACAAACCAGCCAACCCCGAAATACCCCTTCTTCTTAGCAGTCTGCAGGCCTCTCAAAACGATATTATAAATTCCCCCCAAAGGAGCGCTCATCTCAGAAGTTCAGCAGCAAAAGACACCATTGCCACCCACACACACTTCATTAATTTCTAGAGGATGGCACAGCTCCTCCAGCCCATACCTGTTTGCAGAACCTCAGGAATCCAATCGAATAGGTCTTTCCCCACAGGCAGCAAGTCCCGTATACACAGCTGGACCTGAAAGAGCCAACACAAGATGACAGGGTTCAGAAGCAAGATTTGGGCTAGAGTGCAAGATTCCTACCCTCTTTGTCTACCTCTCTGTAGCACAGTTGCAGGACTGGTGCTTTCTCCAATCATGATTACAGTTACAGCCATACCCTCTTTCAGAGGGTTTAAAACAACAACCTGACTCCACACTCCAATTTTTTTCCTTTTTTTTTTTTTTTTTTTTTTAAACTGTAGCATGGGGAGAAATACAGATCCTAAAGGAAGCACACACAACCAACCGAAGGCAGAAAAGGTTTAAAGGAAGAGAAGGGAATAAGAAAAGAAACAAAGGAGTAGGCAGGTGTCCAGAAAAGCTGTGCATCAGTCCAGCTTGCCTAAGAAGTTGTGATCAGCCTGATCTGTCTCAGAGCAGGATACTGGTAAATCATCACCATCCATGCTGTCTCATCTCAGCAGACATTTGCCACCTGACACAGTTTTTCAGGGCAGGGACAGAGGCATGGTAGATGAGCACAGAAGGAGGAGAGCTTCATGCTGTAAGCACAGTAAATACTCACTCAATTGGTTTCCCTCTGATCTCAGACATGATGGAGCTCTCCCCTCCCAAGTACTCATAGCAGAGGCTGAGAAAGTTGTATATTACAAAGGCTGCAAAGACATCAATCAGAGTAAAATGACAACCAACTTCAAAACAGGTGCAAGGACCAAAAGTACAGGCAACAGACCAAACATTAGCAGAGACTGCTTATGCAGCATCTTTCCCTTCAAAGCACTCCAGATTATTTTCACTGCATTTATCATCCTACCTCAGTACTCACAAGACTATCTGAACTGGAGTTTGGCCAAGGTCCCAGGCCAGTTCCATGACTCATGCCAAAAGGGTCACAGGACCATTTAAAACTGCAGTCAGTCACTGTTTTACTTGGCATCTGTAAGATGCCATTCTTTACAGGGTTCCTGTGCATTATTCCAGAACATTACACTGGTACTAAATAATTTGGAAAAGTTATCTCTGATCCATCAACCATATCTTATCTCCTGTATTTAACCTTTTAGGTGATGAACACAGTTTCTCTCTGCGAGGTAACCAGACTATAGACGTAAGAGTTGGAGAAACAGAGGGTTTTTACCAATCAGTGAAACTCTGTTTTCATGTCTGGTGGAGATTTTTGAAAAACAGGCTCTGTGCTTCATTTCCTCAGAAAGCTGAAATTTCTTGCATACTGAATAGCCTTCTCCTTGGGCCACCTCTTTTCTGCCTTCCCCAGCAACCTAGTACAGACGAGGAAGAGCCTTCTCAGACTGACCGGTAATACTCTGCCTCATTTCAATTCTCTTCAAGGCTCAGTTTTGTTCATACATATAAACTGAGGTGAAGACACTGTGGGGAGAGCTCTCATCATAACTACAGACATGTTTCCTTTTCACGGAATCCAAACCCACTTAACTGTGCATGGAGTAAGTACATGCCTTGTCTGCCACTCTCTTGACTTGTTATAATTGCTGTTGGACCCTCATACCGTTGTGAGATTTTTAGGGCAAGGACTGTACTCCTAAGTTTGGCACATACAGCCTTGGGGCAAAATGACAGACCAGGTGACCCTTCTTTCAACATTATTTTCTATGACAGTCTGTACCTGGACATTCCCTGGAATGCCAGCATCCAAATCCTGGTTTTGGCCCCCAGCATTGACACAATACGAAGAGAAAATGACTTGGGATGGAAACAGAAGTCTCACGGAACTTTGAAATAAGAACAAAAGCCTAATAATGTACAGTGCTGAGAAGCTGACCTCATCAAGCAGCCAGTTATTAGACCTGAGGTCAATTTCCCCACATGGATGAACTTCCAAAGTTAGAGACAGACATCAACTCTAATTCTTCTACAAGCATCCAAACTATGCCCTGGAAAAGAGGTACTCAACGCTCCCCAAAACGCTTATAGTCTCAAAACATTGTATTTATAGCTTGTAGATGTGCCTAGCTGGCCAGAATGCTACAGCACATAAAAGCCAGTGGTATACCTGCTTCTATGTCTGTAATTGGGATATTGTTATTCCATCTGTAATCCTTCTTATTGAACAAAGTTAGGTATGTTCACATAGCAATGATTTTCCGAAAGCCTTAATTAGGAGAGAAAACACCAACCATGGAAAACTTATGTAAATAACTGTGGTAACCCCTTCTACCTGCAATTTTCCTGCAACTTAGCTGACAGCTCCCAGCACCCAGAGGGAGAAAAGCTGAGCTTTTCCTATTGTCCTCCAGTGACCCCTGCCCTCTGATGTGGTCATTACAATACCAGCTGCCCATTCCACAAGCACTAGGGAAGAGATGACATCAGCAGAAGAAAACAAACAAAAAAAAGCAATGGGAGGGGGAAATATCTGCCCCTCCATTCCCGAAAGAAATGAGTGCTAACTATCAAAGTTCACCACACCACCAAAAGAACTCCTCTCCCATTCCTGATCCACATTCATCAGATGGTGCTCATGACATCAACATAACAAAAAAAAAAAAATCTACTCGTGTCAGTAACACTGACACCCAGGTTTGTACAGAAGCAGTCATGTGAACAAGCAACACCAAAACATGCTCCTCCTAACACACACTATGAAATGCAGCCCATAAATGGCCCAAGACATTTTTCAAAATTTATTAACAGGGTCTTCTCCCCCTGTTCCCTAACAGGGCTCCCCCCACTTTGCAACCTAATACCTTCCCAAAAATGAAATAAGGTGGATGGCAAGGGAAGGCAGAGAACAAAAGGCTGTTTCAAAGCGGTCCCCAGAAAAAGCGAGGGAGAGAACCTACTGACCAAAGGTGCTTTCACCTCCACCTGTAGTCTTTTCACACAGCCCAACATGCTGAGGTGAACTTGGGAGCATGGGCTGCCTCCTGAGCAGACACTCAGATGTTTGCAAACTCCCCGAGCAAGCGAGGCAGAGGGATACTGGCAGTTACTACGAGGAGTTTTGCAGGGCAGCAGGATTCCTGCTAGACCTACACATGTGCGCAGGGTGAGGAAGGAGGGAAGAAAAAACACTCAGGCCCAAAGAAAGATGCCTTCTGAATCACGTGCGCACGTTTGCGATCTGCTGCTGCATCTCAGAGCATTGTCGTGGGTGTGAAGGAGGGCTTGCTAGTCCCTTCAGCTGATTAATTTGTTCACATGGCCAGGGGCATCTCTCTGCAATGCAGATCTCACCAAAACAACTGCATGAGCAAGTTATGATTTTATGAGGGTATGGCAATAAACTGTCCTCAAAAAGACACTGCTAGAGTGTAGTTCTCCTGCTGGATGGGTAGAAGGCTCCTTTCTGGATGAGATCAGGAGGGAAGTTTAGATAGCATTTATTGGAGAGTAACTGTTTCCCTCGCAGAAAATGCTAGTGGTATCATCTGCAGCAGATAACCGAAAACAAAGCAATTGGTAACTCATCCTGAACATGACACCCTGTCTCCTGCAGGACTCCAAAGCACTTTACACCCCACCAACACCAGCACACGATGGCTTTGCTACCCTGCGTGATCACACAAGTGGCCACAGGATGGGACCAGAAGAATACGTCGCTAACAAACTGCGCCAGGAAAAAAGGACAAAGCAAGCATCTGGCTGCTAAGTAAGTGCTGTTCCAAGAACCGGGAGCTAACCGATACCTCGCTTTAAACACCCAGCTAGAATCAGATTTTTGGCTTTACACCTTCCTGAAGCAAAGGACCCAAGAAAATCATAAACTCTGTCTCCACAGAACATTGGAGGGAAGGCTCAACACATCTTGTCGTGCTCAGAGGCCCGCAAGGGAGAAGGTCAGGTTGGATGGGGCTTTGAGGAACCTGATCTAGTGAAAGATGTCCCATGGCAGGGAGGTTGCACTAGATGATCTTTAAAGGTCCTTCCCAACCCAAACCATCCTATGATTCTATGATTTTCAGTCACTGAGCAAGCCACGGTCAACCAGTCAAGCACAGCATCAAACACTGTTTCAGTAGGTGACAGATGCTTTCTCCATGTGCCCAACCAGGAGCCAGAGTTCTCTCAAGGCACAGACTTCCCACCTCCCCCATTTTCTGTCTGACCCCTCCTTACCTTCATAGCAGTCCCGCACTGTGCCAAAGTAAACATAGTACTGGTCATTGGTGAAGAACAGCAGACTGAGCCATGAGTCAAAGGCGTAAATGGGCACAATGAAGAGGATCCGAACAATGTAGCGCTGTTCATTTGGGCAGCTATAGCAGCGAAGATGCATGTAGATCTGAGAGGACAGAGAGAGGAGACCAGGATCAGCAGTATATGGAATAGAGAGGAGAAAGTGGAACTGGAGAGTCAACTGGGCCAGGAAAAACAGTCAGTAAATCATCTCTTGATTGCCTCCAGCAGCTTCAAGGTGATAAGCATTTAAAAAAAAAAAAAATCACTATTATCTTACGGCATCCATATAGCACCCCTTAGTTTGCAGAGAGTGGGAAGGAGGAGAAAAAGGAAGTGGAGGGATTTCTAGTCTATTTTCTTAGAGGGAATTAATTTACTGTTATTATCATTACCTTGCCCATATTCTTTTGTTCATACCTTTCTTTTCCCCTGGTTATCAATCCCATATTCCTGCTATCCTGTTTTAAGTACCTAAGATTCACAACACTGCAGGCTGCTTTTCTCTGAAGAGGGAAGGTGCATACACTTAAGCGCATGCTCATTGTAAACACTCTCACTCTCTTGGCAGTTTTGGACGCTTTCGAGACTTTCACCTGAAATGACCTAAGAGAGCCCTTCACAGCACTGCCAAGAGCTGATAAGCCACAGCCCATATGCTCAAAAAGTGCCATTCTGCACATCGGTGACAGCACAGCCACGGAGCATCAGCCACCAAGCGAGCACCAAGCTCATGCACGGCTCTCAAAGGAACCATGCAGCCACACGACTTGTTTTGTCCGACTGTCTGCACACATGCCAATCCCTCTAAGTCACTGGCTGGGGGGAGGGCAATGTCCCCACCCTACCTGCTCCCACTGCTGACAGTTTGTTAGCCATCATTAAATCCCACACCTAAGATGCTTTTTCACAGAATACCCACCTCCTGGAAAAGGTATTGACCACAAGCATACCCTGAAGACGAGCACCACTCCTGTAATGGCCTAATAACACAGCCAGAGCTTCAGCGCGAGTTGCGGGTATGCTCTGTCAGCCACGGAGTCAGCAGAGGGCACGTTCTCCAGAGGCAAGGCCTCCGTACGGCAACACTCATCAAGCTGCTACCCCAACTGCTGGAATTAATAACAGCTAGTTTATTACATATGTGCCTCACAACTGACCAACTTTGCTGCCTGAAGAGGCACAAGCATTTGTCTGAAGCTTCACCCCGCATTTGGGGGTGCTGTGAGGATTCTCCAGGGTCTAACAAAGCATACATTGATGATCTCGCCTTTCCCTCGTAAGGGAGAGGGGGTTGTTTCTCCCCAGCTGTCTGTTGCTCATTTCTCCCTGCCTCTTGGCCAAATCTGGTCAAAATCGACTGAAGGGCTCAAAATACTTCTGTTTCCTCTCCCTAACCCATGAGGAGCTCACAAAAGCCTCATTTCCTGAAGAGAACAGGTTGAAAATAAACTAACAAGCCTTAGGGATATTTTTTCCTTGTGACAATCCCAGTGACACACCTCACCCAGCACAGGGACAGCTGACACCGGAGTTCAGATGACTCCAAGCTTTGCCCTTGGAATGTCACAAGAGCCCTGAGATCCATGAGCCTACGAGAGCACAAGAACTGCTGCCTTTTAACAGGACAACAGCACATTTCAATCAACAGTGTCTCTCTGGCACTGACCTCCATTGGTTTCTTTGGAGAAGGGCATTAATGCCTAACTGTGCAATGCTATACTGCAGAGGAAAGATTTCTTCCTACCCTCAGTAGGTGATCAATTTGACAGGAGGATCCATGGCACTTGTAATTGTTACCCGAGCTGGTGAAACTGCAGGTGTTACTCTTATTCATCAGTGACTAATCCATTTTTGAACTTCACTAGCCCCTGTACTCCATCAATAGGCTGTAGTTTTCTAGATCCTAGTCATCACTCTGGAATCTATGGACCAACAGGTACAAAACACAGGTTGATAAATAACAGGGCTTGCATTTCCCCACTGTGTTTTTCAGTTCACATGACAACCACACAAAAAAGAGGTACAGAACAGGATGCAGGGTTTGACTTGTTCTGGCTCCCAGGACACCTGCCCCAGAAAGAGGGGAGGGGAGAAAAATTAAAATAAAACATTTCCTGCTACTCCTTTCCGCTGCGGAGTTCAGCCTGTGGAATCCACTGGCACAGGAGATCAAAGGAGGTACGCCAAACAACAGACGACCATGATCATTTAGCTAACAGCTGACACAATAACAAAATGGCTAGATTCAGCTACAAGACCTGGGAAAGGATGGCTTGAGATAACACACCTTTCTGCAAACACTCAAGAAACGGCCAAATGTTTTACACCTGCTAGTTTTAAAGAGTTTGCTTCCTCTCCATTCACACTATGGAAACGGTCTGAACCTGGGCAGAAAAAGACCTTCATATAAAAGCTGCCACCTTGATCAGCACAGATAATATATTAGACCCCAAAGAAGAGGTCCTGGTACCACTCCAGAGTCGGCAAACCCCCATCACACAGCTGTATCTGGCAGAGATATGCCAGGGGATCGTATGTGTTCCTCCATGTGGGGAAAAGAAAAGGATGAGAAGTATGAGTGACAGGGTTTTACCTGATGGCAGGTGATGAGCAAAGCTGTCCATACAAAGAAACCTGAGATGGCCTGAGCAGCGGTGGTCATGAGGAATATTGGCTGCTCCACAGCCGGAGGGCTGCCATCGTCCGGCATCCAGGAGAAGTTGGGAGCCACAGCTGGAGTGGTGGCAGTTGACCCCAATCTGGGGGCTGCAGTGATATCAGTCATCACTATCATGGTTTCTTTTGGTGTGAGGTTCCAGTTGGGATTGCTAAAGAGTTTCCCACGAGCCAAGACCTGTCAAGGAAGAGAACCAAAAAGCAATTGAATCCAGCTGAAAGGACTCAGGAGCATAACAGTAACAGTACTTTGCATCTCTCACATGCCTTTCACCAGGCTGCTCACATGCTTTACAAACAGGACCTGGATAAGTCTGCCACTGCCACCCCTCGTGATACAAAAAAAATCATGTGGTACTCAGGAACCTCTCTACCACTCACAACACAGCCTCCCCAAGATCATGAAACCCTGCCACAGGCATCGTCACCACCTTTCTGCAATAAAAATATTTAAGAACAAAATGAATACAGCATTCACCTGACATCAGAAGGAAGTATCTAAATCATCCATACTGGAAGATGCACCTAAGTTAACAGCTCTACTTTCCACAAAAGCACTGGCTATTCTGCCATGTCCTAGTCTTATGGTTAGTCTGCCAGAGTCTTAGTCTTATGGTTTCATCTGGAAGGCAGCAGAACAAGCAGCAGCAGGCAACAAGAACATGCACCACAAAGGGTCACCGCACAGCAAGGGGGAAAGAAGAGCATCCATATTCCTCCAGCAAGCAATCCCCACCTCTCCTAGTGCCATTTTGAAAACGACATTCAGCCCAAAGCACCTTCATTGGAAGGATATGCACTGAAAGCTCTCCTCACTAGAAAGAAGAGCATGAAAGCGATGCTTTTATCAAACATTGTATGGCATGGTTATACTTAGCCAGCCTGCCATTAATTCTACTAAGCATTGTTTTCTACATGACATGAATTTAACCTGACTGGACCCATGAAAACACACCCAGAACACAAGGATATGCAAGATTTCAAAGCAGCATGACACTTGGTCATTTCCTGGATGAAAAGCTATTTTCTTTCAATGGAACAAATTCTTGAAGGTCTAAGATCTAAAGCCGCTATTATTTTCAGTTTTGTTGTAAGCAGGCTCTAATGTGGCCTCTGGATTGGAGGAAGATAAACCACTTAAACCAAGATCACAAGCAATCAGCCATTGGTTCTATCCACTAGAATAGCTGCTTCTGATGCAGTTGTAGTAAAGACATGGTTATCAAGGGGAACAGCACCATATTTCCTTCTTCTGATAGCCTCCTAATAGTTTTTGGGATACCCTTTCTGTAAAAGTGCAAGACGTAGCTCTTACGCAGGCCTTTAAGATCAGCAGATGGAAAGGGCTTTAGAAAGGCCAACGATCCGTCGCCACAGTTTACAGCTGCAGCAGGGAAGGACACGTCTGTCATTTACTGACAGGTCACAGCAGAACACGAAAGAGAACATACATCTGCAGATGAACTGCCCCAGCCTTGCCTTCACCTGAAGCCACAGCACAAATCAGGGAACAGGCACCCAGTAAAAGCAGAAGGTCAGGAGCAGATCATTTCCACATGCACGCTAAGGTGTGCAAATGGCCCCTCCAGCACATGCTTTTCCAAACCACACACTTGCACCAGCAGTATGCAGCATTCTGATGTTACTTACGCCACATTCCACCTCATTTCTGCTTTCTTCCACAGGGGGAACAGAAAAAATACAAATCTGGGAAATATCCAGATTTGTTTAAGCGAATATTATCTTACTATAGAGGGAGCTGCACAACTGTTACAGTTTAATTTACAAAAAAATCGTCAAACTTTGTTTTTCTTCGTTCTTTCCAGTTGTTCTTTTTCCAAAATATCCTGCTGAGTTACAGCTTTCCATAACTGCACGTACTGAAGGGTAATTCCTTTCCAGTCCTGATCAGTACAGGAAATATAACTGTTAAGTTTTGAGTTTCAAAGCATGCACACACACACACACTACATTATCTATACTATATCTAAAAATTTGGAGACATGAAGGCTGGATGGAGATGTCACAAGGTAGCAAGGTTTTTATTGCTTTGAAAAGAAAGGGATTTCTACCCAAGTGACTTCTGAAGCAAGTGAACACTCACAGTGCTGTGTGTGTTTCCACTAAGCTCACAAAGGGCACATCTAAAATGAAATCAGAGCAGATGCACCTGTGGTTAACCTAGCTCTAAATAAAGTCCAGCCAGCTGCAATCCTGCACATCCCAGTGCACTTTGGGAGCTATGCAAGAGAGGAAGCTGCTAAGCCCTTCCTAAAGTTCATGGGGGAGAGGATCTCTACTGCAGACCACCAGTGGCAGGAGGGACAGGCCCTGGAGCTCCACACTCTAGCTAATCAAACCACACTGACAGCACAGACCCAAATGCAGCACCGGTAACGTCAGCAGAACTGAAGATCTGAAAGGGAATTCCTCTGCTTCTCTACACTCATTTTAAAAGAAGCTGAAACAGCAAAAAGTCATCAACAAGCATTTTGACATGACAAGGATTACGTATTCAGAGGCAAGGACACTTACAAGTTCAAGTTGTATATGTAACCTTAACACTGCCCCCTTGTGATTATACATCAACTGTCATTAATTACATGATTATGCATCATTCTTACCCTAACCCCCTTTAATTCACACACAGTCATTGAAACTAATAACTCTTTCCAGCACTGTGTTCCGAAATAAAATATACAAACTTTCTTAACCAGGGGTCAACTTCTCCTACCCTAAACGCCAATCCACCTCACCCATGAGCAACCCCCTGTTCCTCAGGGTTGCCCCTAAGGCCAACTTTTTAATCGCTTGATACTTTTTACTGGTTGTAAGCATCAGCCTGCAGTTCATTCTCCTTGCTCATGAAACATGAAGGAACACTGTTCTCCCGAACCTGCAAAATTAACATATACCTTCCAAATTATCCCTTCTAATCTCCTAAAGTCCCATACACCATTGCTACAATGACAGGTATAAGCAGTGCACAAAGATATTATGAAAGACTACTGTATGCAAGAAGCTGAAGCTGTAAGAGCAATTCTGTACTATATTTAAGAAATAGGTAATAGCGCAGATGATTGGAGCCCAGGTGAGTGGATTTCAGCTCATTCACTGCCACCAGCTCAGAGTCTGCTAGCTCCTCTTTGGCCTCGTTAAAAAGAGCATCATGAGGGCAAGGCTATGGCAACTCTCTTAATAAGCCTTGTTTCTGAGATGCCTCTTCCCCACTGTTCAACGGGACACAAGCCCAGCACATCATTAGAACAGGCTTCCAGCAAAGGTGGTGCCTGGGAGCACGTCACAGCAAACATGCTACAGATCGAGCACCCTGGTGTAAGCAGCTTCCCTCTTACCTGACACAGTGAATGTGTTTTGATACTTGTTTCTTGGACACCTACCTCCATCACAGCCCATGTCAGTGCCACAACACATACCTTCCTGCTTCCTCTCACACCTGGGGAAAAAGGTCCTTTCCAACAGCCACAAAGCTATTTCACATTCACCTCGATTTTCTCCGTTCTCTCACTTTGCTACTCCAGCTGTGCCACAACCTGACAACGGTTAGGCTACTAGCTGTGATCTCTTTTCTGTGTAGTCCTCCCAGTTGGCTATATTTCTCCATTGTTTCTTGCACATTTTAAGCTCCTTGGGACAACCATCTTTTTGTTCTCTGCCCATACAGTTCCCAGCACTGCGAGGTACCAAACCACGAGGAAGGCACTTGACATTACCATATGGCAAATTAGGGGCATTTAGAAACCTAAATTACCAATACAATACAAACCAAACCAATCTCATGCATAATAAATTTTGAAGAGTTCCTTACTCTTCTGCCATCTCCTGTTTTCTCTGCCCATCTCTTTCACCTACACCTCATTACTCTCCCTTGAAATGGAAGCAGAGTCACTTGTAGGCTTATTCTCCTTCTCTGGAGGGGTCTCCTAAATATATCAGAGGAAAACATTTCAACGCTTCTAAATTTCACTCGAAGCTTTCCCCATCTCCAACTGACTACCTTGCTCCCCCCGGAGGTAACCTGCAATATAGCACGTCCCAAACAGGACCAGGAGAATGGATAGCCAGGAAAAGCACCAAACTTTGGAAACTGGAAGCATGCACACGGAAAAGTACATCCAGGTAAACACACAGGGCTTTCAGACATGGGCCTAGGTGTACTTCAGGATTGCCACAGGAATCTCGGATCAGCTGGTACAATTCCTGTATGTGGGCTACATGAGCTTCGGGCAGTGCTTAGGTCTGCGTGAGGTCTACACCCAACAATCCCAAACATGGAAGGCAGAGGTGACACCCCCAACCCCAACAAGCTGTTACATGTTCCTGCCTAGATGCCATTACAAGCTACGCACATTAGAACAAGACAGGACCATGTACTGCTAGGGCATTAGCTTAAACACCAACCTAGTACCGGCTTAAATTTACCTAACAGATCTTCTGAAAGCACTTTAGGAGTATTAGGGTCTGCTCTCAATGCAAGGAGGAGAAAAGAAAAATAAAGCAAAGCACATGCTATTTATATCAAGATAACTATCCCAATAAAAACCTAGAGATGCAAAACACTGTTACTGAGATTCTTGAGAGGGAAGAGGCTCCAACTTGCATAGGGACCAGTGACATAGACACCACACCAGTGTAAAGCTAGCGGGGATGTGTCCACAGGGCCTGCATCCACAGAAAAACAGCAATGCAGTAATTCTCGACAAGAGCAGATTGCCATTCCTGTGTCTTTTGGAAGCAGAGGCCTTCTGCCTCTAATGTTAACATGGCAGCTTCTTCCACCAAAAATAAACTCAGAACAGTAAACAGAAGGGATGTGACACAAGTGAAAACAAAAAAACTTCATTTTTGGCTTGCGTAAAGGCACAGAAAATGTTACCACTGAGGAGGAGCTATTTCTACATAAAGATAAACAAACATAAATACGTAAAACCCATTTCTGATGCAACAAAAGTGGTGTAAGAGGAGGGAAGAAACATTCAAGCTTGGTCCTTCAGTTCCTAGGGGTACTTCTGAACATGTATTCAATCAGAACCTAGGAAAGGAGGAGCGGGCTGTCTGCTTTGAGCAAGACCTGCTCCATTGTGCTGCGGGCAACAGCGCGCTCACTTTGCCCCGATGTCGGTAGGAAAAGAACCCCAAACGACATGACTCTGAAGCCGTTCTCTGCCATCTGCAAACACAATCTGTGTTTTTAAAATAGATCATCTCCTCCGAGGCTAAAAGTATTTCATTTCTAAACTGCTGAGAGAGCAAAGAACGATACATGAAGTTATCCCATGAAAGAGTCTTAGCAGCTAAGCCTCCTTCTGCTGTGCAAGATACGATCCAACAAAACATGCACGACCTGGCTGCACGACCTCCTGCTTTCTGGAAAGCTAGGAGGCAATAAATTGCTCCTCCTTAAAACCTACTCCACACTTACTGTAGTTTCAAATATCCACCATGCTGAACTTTGTTTCTGTTGAGATACCATAAAACCATTTTCCACTCCCTTCTTAACTTCTTATTCGTCCAAGAATTTCTCCATTAAATTATCCTTATTCTGGACCCGAAAAGACCAATGCAGAAGTGCTGTGTGGTAGGTGATTTAAAGTCTGAATTTTCTGCATCTATTAGGACACAAGCCAGAGCTTTACATTAGTGAAAGCAGGAGCTTTATGGTTTTCAGAATGTCCCCTAGAATTACAAGGAGTACAAGAACACACGACAAAATTGTTCAAGGTTTATTTTAGACTATTTTAATTATAAGAATGCCTAGAATTGCCAACTGGGATCAGTTCTTTCCATTGTGCTAGGTATATACTGCAAATTCATAATTGATTTAAGGTCTTTTCAACCCCAAAGGCACGGCATCACCAGCTGATCTGGCAAAAGGTAGGAAAAGGATGAGGTAGAGAGTCAGGACAAAATAACATAAGGCTACACAGTAAGAGTCACTGGTGCAGCTCAAATCAGTGATAGCAATAAAAGAAAATCAAATGCTTTTAAATTTATTACTTCTTAAATTGCTTTTTCTCTCTGGGGTGGCATCTAGTTTACTTAGCTATGAGACATGAAAAGGTCCCAGCAGTGCATTTTTAAGCTCTCCAGTAGCATTCCCGAAACAATCCGTGAGTTAAGTATGTGACCTGGCATGCAATTTTTACTAGTGCAACTCATTTACATTTTACTATTCATGCTGGGCAAACCTTTCTTAACCATCAAGTCAGTGAAAGTCACCCCACAACACGCACTTCATACACACGTACACATATGTAACTCCAAACACACACAAGCAATACTGTGCTCAGCTAGAAGACGGGCATTCGACAAGATTTACAAAAATACGCAGTGACTGAACCTACAGTTACTGCACTTCCTATCAGCTTAACGCACGACTTCTCTCTCTGCACAACAAATTCAGATCCAAATGCAGTTTTTCACAATGTTACTTCTCCAGAGGTCTAAGCAGTCTGAACACTGAAGAGATTTTGCCCGGTCACAATTTTCAAAACAGCTGTCAGTACAGTCAGTGAAATGAGAGAAAAGTGTCACTGGGACATAAAACCAGTAGGGCGAGCACGAGCGGAACAAGATGACCATTAGCCTCAGAAGCAGAAAGTAGAGGAGTCAGGCACCTAGGAGGACCAAACCACAGGGCAAGGTACACACCCACTAAGCCATATTCAAGAGATGATCCGACGCCTACGTACGCGTAAGAGCATACTGTACACACAATTTAACCTTCAACAAGGCCACGCAACTTCTTTTCTCGTTTTAAGGAAATTAAACAATGAGAATACCACAAAAATCTTCTCCACTTCCAGCTCACACAGCCCCCCACCCATTTTGCTAATCCATACAGAGTCAGCTGAAGAGAGAGCAGCTTCGCCTCCCCATGCACCCATTTAAAAACTCAGAATCAACAATAAAACCCTTTTACCCTGAGCCGTGCACTCTTCTTTCCAGAGTTTTTTTCTGCTCTATTAATTTCTGTTGTCTCGCTGTACTCACACAGCCCTCCTCCCCCCATCCTCCTCCTCCTCTTTTTTTTTTTGTGGACTGACCCACATTGTGATAGGTCAACATCCAACATCCAGTCCCTTTTTTGGAAGGAGACAGGAAAAAAAAGAGAAAGGGGGAGGGAGAGGAGGAGAAGGGATGTTCCCCAACCTTCCAACTGCTCCTTCGAGAGCAGGATCAAGCACACTTGGGCCATGCGCTGCATCCCTTTCCCACATTCCGAGCAGCCCCGCTCCACACGAACCAGTCAAGCCCTCTGCTCCCAGGAGAGAAACATAGAAAGACTACAAAGATGTTCTGCAACTGGCAGAGGGGAAAGAAACAAGGAGAAAAAGGATGTGTTGTAAACACTTGTGTCCAGCATGACAGAGGAAGTTTGCATTTCATTTTCTAAATTCTCAAGAACAAAGTCAAATCAGAACTTACTCCGCCACCACTTGCATTCATCCTTCCCCACCTCCAAGTGCCAAGACAGAGGAGACAATAGTTTTAAAGTTTCCACAGGGTACACAGTTACTCTAAGATGCATCAGAAGTTAAACTCTACAGCAGGATCGAAAGCCATTGAACTTGTGGCAGTCACACATGAAGGGAGGGGTTTTTTTTCAGTGGCGGTTTTCTTTTTGGGGGGTTTTTTGGTGGGTTTTTTAGTTTTTGTTTTTTAATATCAGAGTATACTTTTCCACACAGAATATAACATACAGAATCTATCAGATCAGATCCATACTTAAATTTAGCAAGTAAATGTGTCAGAAGAAGCCAGACTTCTTATCACAAGCCTAGGCAACTGTGCAGCGATGCATATGAGGGAGATGGCACATCTGACTTCCCTAGCAATCATTCTCTGATACACTGCAGAAATAAAAATGGTCATTCTCAACAAAGCACCCAAAGCCACTCACTATGAAGCCATTCTGTTATTGCTAAAATAACATCTGATCTGCTTATTTTTGTTTGTGGGTTGGTGCTTTTTTTTTTTAAAAAAAAAAAAAACTCTGGACATAAGACACATACATTCTCTTGTTAATTCCCAAAAATCACCAACTGCTAATTTCACTACTCCTGTTCAACACTGCCCGCCCCCCATGCTTTTCTCCTGCCCTGTTACTCTATCAAGAAAAATAAATATCCATCGATGCAGAATTTTAAAAGCAGAATTGGGAGCTTTGTATTCCTGGACTCCTGTGAGAGGAGAGTTCCTCCCCACACAAAAATGCCAAGCCCTAAATACATCAGCATTACAGCTTTGCTAGTTAATGAATTAACCCAGACACAGCATTTCCCTTACATGAAAGTTACCTCTGGAAGCTCACAGGCAGAGCACGATGCCTGGAGGAGGAAATCATTCTCACCTTTGCTGGCTAAAGCACAGCAAGTAGAGACAGCATCAGTGGGAAAAACCTTGCCCAGCATCCTCTTCTGCAGGCTAGTTACGCCACACGAGTGGCTAGAAGCTGCTCACCCTTTCCTGACTCAGCATCAAAGCTGACCACAGAGGTTTGTAGAGAAGTCATCAATACTGTTAGAAGCTGACAGATGCCAACAGCTACTAAAACACAGTTCAGAGTGATTCTGAAATCCCCCCTCTCTATCCCAGAAGTCAGCAACAGCAATGCATTTTCTCTATACAGAAAGGGGTACGCCAAGAATCCACCTGAGAGCGTGCGAGCTTAAAAAAAGACAAAATTTCAACCCAGTTTTTCCAGACACAGTAAGATTAAATCACCCAGTGGGATGAAATTGCCTAAATGGGAATTCATACAAATAACTTCTGGCTTAAAACTCTGCTGTAAAATCAGTGCCATCACAAAGCCATTGGGACAGGGGAAAGAAAAGTCTGAAAGTCAGGAGAATTTGGAGAAGAGAGGTCACTCCCAGCTCCCATGGGGCAATCAGCTGCAAATAGCTTCACCCACCACTAACCAGCCTTTCCTAGCAAAACTGGGAAGAAGGAGACAAGATGTGATGAGGCACGAAGAGAAATTCACTCTCTTCTAATCTGTCTCCTCAGGTGACTGGTTTGTCCAGGTTCATTTTAAGTAACCTGGACAGAGGCACGGCTACTTACATTACCGCTGCCTAGGCTGTACCTGTGCTGGAGATGACCAGGCAACTGCAGGCTCCCAAGCAATCAGCTCAGCAGCTCCAATAGCATCAATGTCATGTTTCGCAGCCTGGGGAGGGAACAATGAGCTGGCAAGGTCAGCTTTTAAGGTATTACTTCATCTCATCTCCTTCTCAAAGCCTCATTGCTGCACTAGATAACATGTTGCAGTCATTTTCTTTGCTGAACCAGAGAGATCTTTTTTTACCTTTTTTGCCACAGAGTCGACCAGGGGCCAGATGTACAACATACCCAGGCAGAGAGGAACACTGTCGGGTTAGACACAAAAAAATCTGAGGCCGTGACACCATCTCTTTATGCTCTTGGTCACACTCCATTATACAACGTCCTCAAATAGCTGATCCTTTCAGTATCATCAGACTCCCAGGCACTGTGACTGTAAGATAGTAACAGCAGTATTCCCATCCTTTCAATCCAGAGACAGACTTGAGGGTGGGGAGACAAATATCCAGGTACTCTATGGGTTAAAGGACATTCAATGTTGCAGGTAGAGCATGTAAGTTATTTCCCTCTTCAGGTTTCCTGTCAGTTATGCCCCCCGGGGGCTATAAAGACCTGGGCACACCCAGCCACAGCATGGTTCCTGGGCAGCTTGCCTATAAGCTGCATTTTCCCTGGACACAGTTTGCTGTTGCCTTCCCAGACATTTTACTTCCACCATCACAGACAAAAACCCTGTGGAGGTTGAGCTGATTTTTAAAGACTAGAGAGAACCTGTCTATAAGCAAGTACACCAGTCCCCTGCCTCTTCCCAGAGGGGGAAGACTCTGAGGCAAGACTCCTGGAAGGTGGCTGCAGCTCACTGCTTCAGCTGGCAGAATTTCACCTCCAACATCTTCCTTGGGGATTGCTGCTCTGAAAATATGTCCAGTTGCTCCCTCCCAAAGTAGTCCATATGAAAAAAAAAAAAAAGAAAAAAAAAAACCACCAAAAAACCTTTTCAAAAGGGCATTTCCAGTCCAAGTGCTATCATATTTTACAGTTATTTTAGCGAAGTGTTTTAATCCATCTTATCACCGTTTCAAACCGCTTTCAGAGTCCCAAATGTTCTGGTAGGATGTAACGTCTTGGCAGGAAACTGCTCTTCCACCACAAGAAAGCAAAGAGTTTGGGAAGAAGCAAGAACAGCACACAACGCACACACCGCTTCAAGCGAACAGATGGGCAAGTCAGCACACAAAACCCGAACACGACGCTATTCTCTACAACACCTCAATTTTCCAGGGCCTCAGCGAGTGCAATCAATCACAAGCTCTAAAACAGAGAAAAGCTTCTGCCCCCAGCCCTGGCTGTTCAATAACACGCAGCAGCTTTGTTACGCAGATAGCTAGCAGCAGTCATGTACTAGGAAAGCTCTACTGTACGAAGGTTAAGTGCAATTTCTCTCTGAGGCTGTACTATTCTCTTGATTCTGCAGACAGCCCAACCTGTACACTGACTGCTGCTTTATAACCTTGGTTTCCTCAATTTTAGCCTGAAAACCCTGTGAAAACTAGTCACAGCAGCAGCCTTTCAGAATCAACAAGTCTGATTTGCAACTTCGTATTTTACCTCAACCTTCAATACTTTGAACGATACAACACTGGGCTCTTGAAGTAGCTAGGACCAAATAACAAACATCTCCTGAGGAATTCACTGCTCCCACCAGCCATTGCTGCAAGAGCTCAAAGATATCCTTTGACCTGCTGGAAAATGAAACTGGCACTTCTGCTAGAAGGAGCAGGCAAGAGCTCATCTCCACCGCTGCAAACATAAGCCAATTAAACACAGACCCAAAACAGGAGGGGAGAAGGGGATGAAGGGTGAGTTCCATCATAGAGAAATTAAAAGGTTGTTGTCTTAAGCAAGATTATTAGATGTTTTAGTTAACTCAGCAGTAGAACTGAATAGAGAAAGGGACTGACATTTTAGGGGGGAAAAAAAGGTGTTTTAAAAGTTATTTTAATTATGAGTTGGGGAAAGAAACAACCCACCCTTTCTTTATCCACGAGAAGAAAAGAACCCTAATCCCACAACTGCAAACCGCAAAAGCTCATTTCCCAGCCTGCTACCAGCAAACAGGCAAACAAGCTGACAGAGAACAAGACGGATTTCTAGCTGGATTCTGTCAAGTCGTTAGAAGCTAGCCAGCTCAGAATGCTTTCGTTATGCCAAACCAGCTAGTCACACTGAACTTTTTTTCTGACCAGCTTGTGCATGTTTAAGAACCTTCCCCTTCTAACTGCCACGTGTCCCAAGGAGACAGACAAATAAAAGTACAAAAGATGTCTGAGTGAGTGGGCGGCAGTCTTCCCCTTGCCCCACATTTCCAAAACACAACCCGTTCAGCACTCTGAACTGATTTTAGAGACCTGAGCAGAATACAAAGAAAAAAAAAAAAAAGGTCTTCCCACACCACCAAACTGGTTAGAAACGCTGACTTCGGTAGCAGTGTTTTCCGATTATTTTACAGCAAGACTGAATCTTTTCTGCTCCAGATGCAGATATAGCCACCTGCTGCATACATGCCACTTAAGGTTTACAGCACAACCTTAACAACGATGGTATTAAATACTTAAAAACTGATTCGAAGCCCATTTTCTCGGGGACAATGGTGAAAAAAAGCCTGAAGTAGGCCTTTGTGGAATACCTTCACCATAAAAAAAGCTATTCTAAAGCCCTATTGTTTAGTCCTTAGCCAACATCCTAAAAGTGTGAGATTTTTTTCCGAAACTACTACACAAATACAAACCTTTAGCATTACAAACCTGAAAAACACCAACGTTTCTAGAGAAGTCTCTGGTCCCTTTTAGGGAGGCTGCTAAGCTCTTAGACTCAAGAGTAACTTCCAGCAACACAAGTTCAATGGAACAGTTAACTATTGTGTTAAAAAAGCCAAGTCTTTGTTAGTGGGATGTATGCTTTATTACATTTTCATCAATTGTTCTTTTTCTTGCAGGATAGGAAATAGACATTTCTATTCATCCTGTTAGCCTTCCTCTATTATTGATCAATGCCTTCTATTTTTCTCTTCAACAGAGGTAAACAGTCTTCTCTCTGGGGAAGCCTGTCTAGGTCTTCAATAATTACTCCTGTTCAAGCTCCTTATGTGGCAAGAACGATTTCAAACTTTCTGTAAGGAGGAACCGTCTTCACTATTTCCTCTAGATTTCCCACTCTTCCTCCTCCTCCCACTCTTGACAGCTTCGTGGTGTTCCAGGCAGCTTTCATAGAGCTGTCCCTGAAACCACTCCAGTCACTTTCCTGGATCACAATTCATCAGAACCCAGTCACGCACACGTTCTTCCAAAGCCCTCCTTCCACTACACACTGCAGTTGCCAAAACTGAATTAGCCTTCATGGAGCAATTGAAATTTCAAGCCACCGTGAGCATCCAAACAAGACCAATCGTAACTCACCTGTGATACAGGAGCACACAGGCACAGTAAGAGCCTCCTCACACACCTACTACACGCACACAGTGTCTGTCAGTCCATCCAGCCTGAACCAGAGGAGGAACAGCAAACACAAGCCTGGTGCCCACCACGCTGCTGGGGTCTACCGTGCTCCCAGCCTGCCTGGGGACAAACACACCCTTGCAGAAAATGACACCCACCCAATGCCACTGAGCAGCACGACAGCACCGGGGGGGGGGGCCGCGCGGGGACAACACGGCGGCACG
>NW_008794445.1:1985533-1989235 GCF_000699145.1 Aptenodytes forsteri
GGCAGCCGGGGCTGGGCACCCAGGTTTCCCCCCCCCCAGGCCGGTTAAGGACAGCGCTGCCCTCAGGAAGATCCCCCCAGGCAGATTTCCACCTCTACCTCGGAGCCATTTTCCCCAAAACTCCGAGGAAAAACGTGTGTAGGTGTTGGAAACCAAAGCTGTGCTTTTGGCACTTGCCCTCTTCTTGTGAAACACAGATGTACCCATGGAGCTGCTGCCCCTTATCTCCCAAAATGGCGTTGCGTTTCCCTCCTGTCCCAAAACAGAGCTCCTATCTGGAACACGGCAACCTCTCCTGAACCCAGCCAGACCAAGGCTGCGCGGCCTCACAGCGGTACGGTGGAGGCAGCAAACTCAGTGGAGCAAAGGCACCACGCAGAGATGGGTGTTGCCTTCCACGTAGGCAACGCTCCTCTTTCTCACAGAAAACAAGATTTAGAAGGGAAAAAGTCCAGTTTCATTTTGATCCCTCAAAAACCACACTCAAAATGGAGGCAGGACCAATGCAGGATACAGACAACAGGACAACATCCCATAACCCCTGAACTACCCTCCTCTTCCCTTCCCTCCTACTCTTCGCTCATCCGAGGAGCTGGAAGCCCCACACAGCAGGCAAACGAAGGGGCAGCTCTTCCTGCTCAGCTGGCAGAGAACAGGCTCGGAAGGAATTTGCAAAGTCACCAAGATCCATCATTTATTCCCAGCAGGTGTTTCTGAAAATCAATTTCAAGAGTTCTACACAGCCTGCTGCTGTAGAAACCCCGCTGCAGGGATGGGAAGTGGGTTCTCATCTCCCTGTATTTCAGCTCCAGCCTTCCCATCCTCCATGGAACCAGGTGCCTCTCCATAGAGATCCCTCGGCACGTGAGGACCGCTCCGATCAGGGGAGTCTGGCACTTCTCCCGACAGCCGAAAAAAAAACCCACAGAGAAGCCACCCGAGGAAAGGAAGCCCGAGTTGATGATTAGGCTGTTGCCACAATTCCCCTTCACAGCTTAAAATTTGTTTAATGCTTGAGAAAATAAATAGGCCTCTCATCTGGGTAAGGCAGAGAAGCATAACTATAGGAGCAGTGATTTAGAAATAAATCAGTATTAAAATTTAGTAATTTATTGCCAGATAGGTCAGGCAACCAAAGGAGGAGAAACCCAAACAAACCACACCACCACAGACTCCAAAGCAGCAGGTGCCACTTTACAGGGAGTTCAGCGTGTTTGCATCAGGCACAGCGCTGTTGACACGCGCTCAGGGCTGCTGCTCTGACCCCTTTCCTCCCCCTTCCTCCGTGATTTAAGTTTGAGGATAGAAGAAAGCAAGAAAATACAAACCCAGTGTCCACCTCTGTCAAACTCAGTGCACACCCAAAGCCAACGGCGTGGAAAGGTCCCATCCCGCTCCTCCTGAAGGCCAGACGCACGGGACACCAGAGGCTCAAATCCAGGAACCGAGAGATCCTGAATCGGATTTCACATAGCTCTCACTGTTCCAAGGCTGCAACTGCAGACATCGGCTCAGATTTATTTTTAGGCGCTCCAGCCCTGTGCCTTTTTTCCAGTAATTCTGATCAAACTCATTCCCGGAACTCGGGAACAGGTTCGGCTGCAAGACAGCGCTTCCTGCGCGTAAGACGTCACTCCCAGCAAGGATGCCAGGGAAGGAAGAAATGACAGATGCTGGCGTCACTTTATCATTTTCTACTTTATTACTTCAAATTAACAACCACGATAAAGCTCAAAAAAGTCCAATATTTACACAGGAAAAAAGTACAAAATCCCCCCCCCAAAGTTCTTCAGGTTTTTTTTTGTTTTTTTTAAATTACAAAGTAATAAAAAGTTTTGCTCTTTAATTAAAAAAAAGAGAGAGACAGTAAGAGGGGTAAATAAATTAGGAAAAAAATCCTCTACCTCGGAGCCATTTTCCCCAAAACTCCGAGGAAAAACGTGTGTAGGTGTTGGAAACCAAAGCTGTGCTTTTGGCACTTGCCCTCTTCTTGTGAAACACAGATGTACCCATGGAGCTGCTGCCCCTTATCTCCCAAAATGGCGTTGCGTTTCCCTCCTGTCCCAAAACAGAGCTCCTATCTGGAACACGGCAACCTCTCCTGAACCCAGCCAGACCAAGGCTGCGCGGCCTCACAGCGGTACGGTGGAGGCAGCAAACTCAGTGGAGCAAAGGCACCACGCAGAGATGGGTGTTGCCTTCCACGTAGGCAACGCTCCTCTTTCTCACAGAAAACAAGATTTAGAAGGGAAAAAGTCCAGTTTCATTTTGATCCCTCAAAAACCACACTCAAAATGGAGGCAGGACCAATGCAGGATACAGACAACAGGACAACATCCCATAACCCCTGAACTACCCTCCTCTTCCCTTCCCTCCTACTCTTCGCTCATCCGAGGAGCTGGAAGCCCCACACAGCAGGCAAACGAAGGGGCAGCTCTTCCTGCTCAGCTGGCAGAGAACAGGCTCGGAAGGAATTTGCAAAGTCACCAAGATCCATCATTTATTCCCAGCAGGTGTTTCTGAAAATCAATTTCAAGAGTTCTACACAGCCTGCTGCTGTAGAAACCCCGCTGCAGGGATGGGAAGTGGGTTCTCATCTCCCTGTATTTCAGCTCCAGCCTTCCCATCCTCCATGGAACCAGGTGCCTCTCCATAGAGATCCCTCGGCGCGTGAGGACCGCTCCGATCAGGGGAGTCTGGCACTTCTCCCAACAGCCGAAAAAAAACCCACAGAGAAGCCACCCGAGGAAAGGAAGCCCGAGTTGATGATTAGGCTGTTGCCACAATTCCCCTTCACAGCTTAAAATTCGTTTAATGCTTGAGAAAATAAATAGGCCTCTCATCTGGGTAAGGCAGAGAAGCATAACTATAGGAGCAGTGATTTAGAAATAAATCAGTATTAAAATTTAGTAATTTATTGCCAGATAGGTCAGGCAACCAAAGGAGGAGAAACCCAAACAAACCACACCACCACAGACTCCAAAGCAGCAGGTGCCACTTTACAGGGAGTTCAGCGTGTTTGCATCAGGCACAGCGCTGTTGACACGCGCTCAGGGCTGCTGCTCTGACCCCTTTCCTCCCCCTTCCTCCGTGATTTAAGTTTGAGGATAGAAGAAAGCAAGAAAATACAAACCCAGTGTCCACCTCTGTCGAACTCAGTGCACACCCAAAGCCAGCGGCGTGGAAAGGTCCCATCCCGCTCCTCCTGAAGGCCAGACGCACGGGACACCAGAGGCTCAAATCCAGGAACCGAGAGATCCTGAATCGGATTTCACATAGCTCTCGCTGTTCCAAGGCTGCAACTGCAGACATCGGCTCAGATTTATTTTTAGGCGCTCCAGCCCTGTGCCTTTTTTCCAGTAATTCTGATTAAACTCATTCCCGGAACTCGGGAACAGGTTCGGCTGCAAGACAGCGCTTCCTGCGCGTAAGACGTCACTCCCAGCAAGGATGCCAGGGAAGGAAGAAATGACAGATGCTGGCGTCACTTTATCATTTTCTACTTTATTACTTCAAATTAACAACCACGATAAAGCTCAAAAAAGTCCAATATTTACACAGGAAAAAAGTACAAAATCCCCCCCCCAAAGTTCTTCAGGTTTTTTTTTGTTTTTTTTAAATTACAAAGTAATAAAAAGTTTTGCTCTTTAATTAAAAAAAAGAGAGAGACAGTAAGAGGGGTAAATAAATTAGGAAAAAAAT
>NW_008794445.1:1989512-1990236 GCF_000699145.1 Aptenodytes forsteri
GGGAGATGGGTTGGGAGAGGGAGGAAGGGGTTGTGCATGTATGGTGGATCTTACTCAGGGTTGCATGAGGGAAGGAGAGAGCAAGAGCCATCGCTCCGAAAGAACACCAAACTCCAGTTTCTGTGCGCCCCTCTCTTCTCCTCAAGTCCCACACTCTCTCCGCAGGAATTAAAACAAGTTTTAATTAAAAAAAAAAAAAAAAAGAAACGAAACACACACAGCCAGACGAAAAAAAACCCCGCTGCAGGGATGGGAAGGGGGGTCTCCTCCAGCCTTCCCATCCTCCATGGAACCAGGTGCCTCTCCATAGAGATCCCTCGGCGCGTGAGGACCGCTCCGATCAGGGAAGTATGGCACTTCTCCCGACAGCCGAAAAAAAACCCGCAGAGAAGCCACCCGAGGAAAGGAAGCCCGAGTAGATGATTAGGCTGTTGCCACAATTCCCCTCACAGCTTAAAATTTGTTTAATGCTTGAGAAAATAAATTCTATTGTAATAATAAAAATCAGACTTCTACCATCACGTGTGGCTGGAATCTGATACCCTCCTGGCCCACAAGGCTCCTGGAAAAAAACAAAAAACAAAAAACAAACAAAAACCCAACCCCCCCACCATCCCCTGCCCTCAGAAAAAAAGGAGAGCAAAGTTAAAATTTATATGGCTAGAAACCATATGATTTGAAAATTAAAAAAAAAAAAAAAAAAAAAAAAAAAAAAAACGGGGGA
>NW_008794445.1:1990321-2010692 GCF_000699145.1 Aptenodytes forsteri
GACCAGGGGTCGGGTGGGGGTGGGGCTGGGGGGGCAGCGGAGGTGTTCCCGCACGGCTCCCGCGTTGTCAGCTTCTCGGAGGTGCTCACGCTGGGGAACGCAGGCAGCCCTCTCGGAAACGGCTCACACCAGCGCAGGGGCACAGCTCGACTCCTCGTCGTTGGCAAAAAGAAATTCTGTCGGGGTTTTTTTTTTTTTGTTGTTTTTTGTCTTTTTAGTTTTTTGTTTGTTTTTTTGCGTTTTTTGTTTTTTAAAAGAAAAATACAGTGAAGACACTAGAAAGAGAGGGGAAAAAAAAGAAAAAAGAGAAAAAGGGAATAGGACATTAGGAGAAAAGGCTCTTCCCAGCACTTCAAATGCCAACTGGAGTGTAACAAATCAAATCAGCCCTTTCTTCTACACTCCTGCCACCCCTCAGAGTTACCTTGTCCAGCTACTGTTGTTTCCTCTACAAGAGGCACTCGCTAGTTATGCAAAGTCTCGCACACTTGATTACGTGCTCAGCACTCTCCTCCCCAACACTATCACACTGCCAGAAAAGCATTCATTAGGAACTAACAAAATGGCTCCCTGGCCCAGCACCTTCTTCACCCTCCCTACCCTCCTGGAGAAGTGGAAGCTACCTTCACACCCAAGATAATCCATCCCCCAAGGTTTTGGCAGCCAACCTTACTCTTCCCTCTGAAGTGAAAAACCATCTCAAAGTAAGGCAAAGGGAAAGGAAATGTACCAATCCCCCACAGCAACATCAAAGCCTTAACCTAATCCCTAATGCCAGCAATTCCCTCCTTGGGGGATCCCAGGCATGAGGACAGGCTCACCTAAGCAAACACTGGTCCAGTGGCAATTGCTCCTCACTTCCCAAGGTGATCAAATGGCACACTTGTCTACAAGAGAAAAAGAAGAATAGGTAAGGGATGGAGAGGAAGGACACCAAAACAGAGAGGCTGCGCGTTTCTTTCAGGATATCCTCCCTCCCAAGAGTTTACTGTTCCACTTCTCCAAACCACTGCGGTCTGGAAGACAACCGGATGAAGGCTTACTCAGAGCAAAGCAGAGCTAAGAGACGGTACTGAGCATGGCCTCCAGAAAACATGTAACTGAAGAGCCAAGGTGTAACCTGGTACCACTCCCCTTGCCACACTGTAGAAGCTTCAGGCACATGTCAGCTCCAGCAGATCAGGTAAAAACTGCTGTGGGGCCCTTAGTCCTTCTGGGACATGCAGGCCAAGGCCACAAACATCGCGGCAGGGACTCACCTGTGATGCTGAAATCCGTGACACTTCTTGCCGCCCTGTGAGGTCAGATGAGGAGACGTTGGCAGGAGCTCCTCGGTGTAACCTCATGCTGACCTTCCGCTCCCTGTCCACTCTTGAGATTGCTCTGGGGGACGTGTTTCCTGTCGGTGCAGAGAAACGCAAGACAAGAACATCAGTCAATCATTTCTGTTTCCAGCCAGTAACAGGGGTGGCACCCTCCCCCAGCTCTCCCACCCCACTCACCGGACTGTTGGATTCGGGAGGTGGGGGTGGAGGCCATGGGCTCAGTGACATTGCGAAGACGGTTGGCAGTGGCTCCAGCAGGCGGGCCAGGGGGCAGCGCTCGCGTGGCTGACCCCCGGAGTTGCCCCATCCTCTCTTCTCGCTCATGCTCTCGCCGCTCCCGATCCATATCCTCAGGGTTCCGGGCTGCTCCCTGAGGAGGACAGAAACCCCCACGCCGCGCACGGCTGTCAGGCAGGAGAGACAGCAGCAGCACCGGACAGAAAACACACACGTGCTCCATCACACCAAGAAAGCAGAGCTCCATCCCCAAAACACATTCTCCCCCCACCATCTTCCACTCCACCCAGAGAGGGCCTCCTTCCCAGTTTCTTCATGGAAGAGAATAAAGCATATGGTACTACAGCTGCTATTGCAATCCACGTCTTTGTCCCACCTCCAAATATAGTTCTCGCCTGAAAAATTATCTCTACCTACCTATAGATCTATTGACACACATGCTCTATCAGACACACTCACTAATACAACAGTAGCTATACCCCCCAGTTTGCACCACCAAACAACTCTGCCTCTTCACTCTACCTGTTCCCCTTTCTCAAATTGCTCACCAGGGGTAAGTACAAATGACAGGCAGTTTCCAACTTTCCTCCCCCATCTCCATGATACAAATCAACCTCTGCCCCTCCAGCCCTCTCCCCACACACACTCACAAATTTAAGCATGTTCCAGTCAAAGACGTAGTCGTAGGAGAAGCCTTGGCGGTGGAAGAGGTTGCGGAAGAGCTGCCGCAGGTACGAGTAGTCAGGTTTGTCGTCAAACCTCAGTGAGCGGCAGAAGTTGAGGTATGTCGAGAACTCAGCTAGGGGGAGCAGAAAACAGTTGGTTGTTGAACACCATCCAACCCCCCTGGTCCCACCACGGAGCCACCACAGCCTTTCAGCAGCAGTGTGCTGGACCAGGACAGCACAAACACAGAGTTGTGTAACAAAAACAGAGCCTGCCAGTTACAGTGCAGAATAGGTGGAGGTGAGCTTTGGGAAGCTCAGCTCAGACCAGAGGTCCTCCTAGTTCAGTAGCCTGTCTTAAGCAGTGGTCAAAAGTAGACAGCTACAGAGGTGAGAGACCGGGGCAAGCACGTCTGACACTTTCATTGACATTAGCCCAGCTTCTACCTACTTTCAGCTCAGGGAACTTCCTGATCTGGATGTGGTTTCCAAATTTAGCAACCCTCAGTGGATCTTTCTTCCGTATAGTTGTCCAATTTCTCCTTGAACTCCTGTAAGCTTTAAGTATCCACAACATCTTCTGGGAAGTTCTACAGGTCTACTACTGGCTCTGTGAAGAACCACATTGTTTTGTTTTGAAGCTAGCAGGAACCAGCTTTGTTCCTCTTCCAATGCAGTAACTGGGGCCACCAAATAATCAGCTCTCATCCAAACTTCTGGAGGCACAGCGGGCGTGTAGACTTGCATCATCTCCCCAGTGACCTCTTTTCCAAGTTCCAGCGAACTCATTGCTTGTACAGAAATCACTTTGCCTCTGATCACCCTTTTGGCCCTTTCCTGGACCTTTTTCCAGTTCTACTGCATCCCTTCTGAAATAGTGGGATGGACCAGAGCTGCACAGTGCATGCGAGGTGTGAGTGGGCCATGGGTTTATGCACACTGTTTGGGCTTCTATTCTTTCCTAGTAATTCCAAACACCTGATCCACTTTCCTCAGTAGCCACTAAGCACAAAGTCAATGCTTTCACAGAACCGTCTATTGTAACTGCAACAGCTCAGTGGTGAGTGGCACTGGTCAGCTCAGAGCCTACTATTCTGCATATGACATGAGGATCAAGCCTTCTCTCTCCTCTCACATATGTAACTCCACGTTTACGTACAAAGAACTGCATTTGCCACTTCATTGCCTGGTTATTTCTGGGGTTCATCACAGCTGGCCCTCATTCTCATTACCCAGTCAAAACTCAGGATCATCAGCACACCTCACCTCACTGCTCACCCCCCTTCCAGACTGTTTCTGAGGTACTAAAGATCGCTCTCAGCACTCTCTTGCCCTTAGTAACACAAGGCTTGACCCTCCACAAAAACATGTTTCCCACTTCTGAACCAGAACGGTATCACGACCAGTTTCTTATCCTTCTCATCACCGGTGTCAGCAGCACATCCTGGTCTGGGGGTACTGGACATCACCCTTCAGGACTCAAGACTCCGTGGAGTTTCAGCAGGAGAGCAAGCCATGCATCAGACAAGACAGCCATCAAGATCAGAGCACTTACAAGGGTACCCTTTGCAGAGCACCTCAATGGGCGTTGACATCTTTTTCTCGCTGATCCTCTCGTACTTTTGGCGCTTGGTGGCAGCCTTGAGGCCCTGCCAGGGCAGCGAGCCCAGGTTGAAATACATGAGCACGTAGCCCAGGCTCTCCAGGTCATCACGGCGACTTTGTTCTGTGAGAAGAAGTTACAAAGGGGCAAGGAGTGAGCAGCAACCAATCACACGGCTTTGGAGGTGAACATGGAGCAAAAGAAACAACCCCTCTCTCTTCTTTGGTAGATTTCTATGGATAGACAAACTTGTAGAAGACATTCCAGTACAAATTCCTGTGGGGATGTTCATACTGCAAGAGTTAAAAGTGCTCCTCTCCCCATATAGCCCAACCCACTTCATAAATGAATAATTACTCTGACTACCTCCTCATTTAGACAAGCCTTAATTCACACAAGAATTCAACAGCTCAAGAAGTGCTGCAGCAACACTGCCTCTTTGCTCTTCCCAGTCCCAGAGAAAGGGCACCTACACTTCTCCACCCAGAATGATATTTCACCCTGGTCATTAGTCATGACGGAGGTAGTCACGGAAAGACAAAGCTAACAGAGGTTAAGCCCAACACAACCCTTTCAAACACATCTTCTAATTAACCTGCTGATACTCTTTACACAGGGCAGAAACAAGGAACTTAGCGACCCCTTCTTGTGGTAGACGACTTTGTTGATAGTTTAGAGAAGCCTAATACGTAATACTGTACAATGATCTTTCTGGGTTGGCAGCATTTTTCAAGCTGTGGAGGAAAGAGGCATGAATACAGAGGTATACTTTGAACAAGAGGTCCCCCTCCAAATGGGGAATGACCGTGTAACTGGCATCACTACCAACTCTACTCAGAGCAAGGGTTGCCCTTAATATGCCATTGTAAGGGCCCACCTTTAGATGTGTATTTATGAAACAAAAAAATTGTTTCCCAAACAAAAACATTCCACATTGGAACTTGTTCTCTGGCATGGCCAAGCCATTTTAAGTTTCAAGTTAGCTCAAGATGGAGTTGATGCAGAATCTCAGCAACTGAAAAATGTTGACTGGTTAACTTGTGAAACTCCACCCAGCTCCTCCAACATGCTTACAAATGCATCTATAAATTTTGCCAAGAAGCTCTTGCCCTTGTTCCCCTCCCAAATAAAATAAAACAAACACTTTCTCTAAAGTACTTTACATCTTGAGGAGAACAACAACTTACACAGATAACAGACAGGCAAAATATGGCTTGAGGGAGGGCACAGGGGTAGAGAAAAGACTAACAAGATTCATCTATTAGGTTAATTTACTACTACAGCACATTTTGCTGGATTCAGTGCCATGTCCTGGAAGATGCTGCAGATTATGTATTGGTCTGTGGGTTAATTCTCAGTATCAGTTACATGCTACCACCTGCCCCATTCAAAGGCCAGTAGATTATTACAGCTACCCCTTACTCTGCCAGCTGAACTGAACCCTGACAAAGAAGTAGCTGTAGCAGGTCATAGATCTAGATGTCCAGATGTACTGACACAAGCTGTGAGTCACCATGGGCCTTTCTTCCTCCTGCATCTCTCTCATAACCTCCTAGTGTTTTTAAGAACTAGGGGGCTTGGCAAGTTAATATTAGGGGGAAAAACCCCCACTGTGGTCGCAGAAGAAAAGGAGGGTCTCATCACTCCGTAACTGAGGAGAGCCTTTGGGTCAAAGCACATAAAATGCCATAAAAACACCACATTCCAAGACAGGAGTAGAGGAGAAAGCAGCCCTGCAGATCCCCAAAGTGTCTTACTTTGAGCATGCAGAAATAACAGCATTTTTTGACCTCACTAACTTACTGCCTCAAGTTGCCCACTTTAAAGGGACTAATACTTCCTAATCTCATCAGGCTGCTGCCAAAGATAACTACATGACTGGCTGGGAGATGCTTAGATGCTATGGAGGCAGAAGGGAAAAGAAACCCACAGTTTTGCATTTGGCCTAAGGTTGGGATACATGTACTCTGAGAGGGCCACGATTACACACCATGCATATCAAATAAATAAAACTAAACAATATTTGATAATAACCTACATCCTGAGAGAGGAGGCGTATGGAAATGGAGTCAGAATGCACATCCAGGGCCTGAAAGCACAGGAGACAAGGGTAACCTCAATCCTGCAATTTGCCAGCCCTTGACTTATCCATGCTGTAGCTTTAAAGCCTGTAACTGTGGGTTCCCTGTCTAGAGTGTGGTGGTGCCCCTCAGAGGAGTAGGGAAAGGCAGGGCAGGAACCAGAGAAACCTACTGAACAAGCAAATCAGCCTTTTAGGAATAAATCGTGATCTTGCCTCCAAAATCTTGCTTGAACTCCACACTGCTTAGGGCAGGCTGGACCACACACCTCCACTTGCATGGAGCACAGCAGCTTTAAGCACAGGCACCAACCCCATCCAGAACAGGAGATGTCCTGCGAACGTATGCCTAGGTACAGTCCTAGTGATTTGGGGAACTAGAGACTTGAGGTTAGGAAGCCTGAAGTCAGTGGGGGATGCTACAAGCCCTTACTGGAGGCAACGAAAGGGGTTACAAAACCAAACTGGGCAGCTCACTAGTATCCATTACATGCATGCAAACACGTCTTAACTGTGCCTTAACACAGCAATATGATCAAGGAAAAACAACTGCAAGCACAACACCTAATTATTAAAATGCTGAATGATAATGTCTGATTGCGTTGCATCCTCGATGTCCAATGTCTCAGGTACATGTGGTCATTGTAGCCCACTGAAACAATTTCAGTGAGATTCAAATCTATGACGAGCCCGAAGCACCACTATGATGGGTCACAGTTGTCAAGATACCTCAAAACATCGTAGCTGTCTTTCACCTGTAACCCTAACTACAAGATCCTGAATTAAAACCTTGGATGATGGTGAAGAACAACAGTTCCTACATCCCATTTCTTTGTTTCATCTTCAGTTACTATTACACATCTCCAAATTTTTTTAAGTTGTTTTTTTTTTTTTGCCTAGCCTCATATACCAACATCTTCAGGATACTAGATAACATTAGACAGCAAAAGTGGAGTAATTAGAGTTAGGGGGGAAAAAAAAGTTCACCTCTACACACCAAAGAAACATTATTTAATATCACTATGTTCCACCTTTAGAAGCTTGACAATCATTGACTAACTCTCACAGCATCCCTGGGACACAGGGGGAAAAAAAAAAAAAAAAAAAAAACAACCACCTTACTTTACAGTTTGAAAAGAGAAAGAGAAAGAGAAACACAAATGACGTGAATGCACGCACAGAGCAAGTCAGTCCAGAAGTAGGATTACAGTCATGACCTGTGACACCACATCACACTTCCTCCCTCCATTTCATTTCAGCTTCTCAGCTCTCCTACAATACATGGGGGACTGCTACTTTAATAAGACACTCATCCTTTCCTCCCTCACTCACAAACCCCCTTCCAATAGAAAACACGAGGTCGCCTTCCCACGCAACCCAGCATCACCTCTCAAACCCAACCCACTCTGCAAGCAATCTCCTGCCAGTTCCCTCCCACTCCCAGGGAGGTTCCCAGCCAGCCCACACCCTCACTCCCTTCCCAAAGCAGGGTCCTCAGAAGGAGCTGAGTCAGGGGTGAGTAGCAGGACAGAGAGTTACCTGCAGAAGACATGCTTGGGCAAAGACGGGAGATTGAGGACTGGTTGCCTTGGACATAAGGTTCATGACAATACTTGTTTCTTTGCAGCCTAAAGTGCCTCCTGGTCCCCCAGGACAATGCTTCCCTCCACCCCGATCCTATCCAAAGTGATGCTGTTCCCATGCAGGACTCCCTAGAAATCAGCTGTCTTCACTGGAGCCAGCCCAGCTGCAAGCAGTCTTAACCAAGCAATGTTTTCCCGACTACATACTTGGATCTGATTTTGCACATGCTGGGACTACACTTCCCCTTTCTCTCCCCACTGCATGGCAACAGCCTTTAAAACCACACAAAAATCTGGAACAGGTGACAAAGGGCAGGATGAGCAGAAGAACTTTTATGATCTGCACAGCCCATGCTGATGCCACCTAGGACACACGTTTGGGAAGGAACTGCCCCCCGCCCCCAGCCTCCTGTTATCCAGACAGAGCCCACCAGGCTTCTTCCAAGACTGTCTCTTGGGCACCCCTGGGCATCTATTTCAGACTTTACAAGCTCCAGAGGGTGCAAGGGACTCTCATCCCCAGAGCATGTGAAAATTGACTGGAATGCGTGAACCAAAGCCTGCACAGTCCAATGACTCCCCCAACAGCAAGTCTCCAGCTGTGGAAACCCTCCCCAATCTCGCCTCCTACTTTTTCACCCGGTCACTGGGAAAAGAATGCGTTTCCTCCAGACATCGGAATGCCCAACCCTTAGCTTGCACATTCAAATAAAGGCATTTATTCATTTGCTATTCCCGTCACACGAATACCCCAGCACCTGGTTCCTTCCCTCTCCCTAAACTGCATTAATGTAACATTAAGACAGAGAATTTAGTCCCTGAAAAGTCAAAAAATTCAGAGCGACAGTTCCCATGGCAATGCTGCTAACTCACAAACATGTCTGTCATACACCCTGTGGCAAGGTCTTGAGAAACAGGAACTCCAGCTGCAACCCTGACACCTCCATCCCCTTTCCTCCGGGCAAGTCATGTAACCTTTATGCCATTCAGGTGAACTATCTGCAACGTGGAGATAATACACCCGAGACCTGTTGCACAGAGTAACTCACACCCAGACTTCCCCGAAGCAAAGGGCATGAAGAGAGCGATGGTTGTGCTCAGACCGATGGCATATGCAATTTGCCCTTGGATTAGCATTCAGACATTGCTTGTTCATCCTGATACGCAAGCCAAGCACCAGTAGTAAAAGGCTAAGTTGGGGTGGGATGAATAACAAAGCCCTTCCAAAAAAAACCACCAAAACAAAACAAAAAAAAAAAAACCACCAACCCCACAACCAGACATTTACCCTCTCGTGATCAGTTCAGACAGAGCAGGCACACAAAAGAATCGACAGACATAGTAGTGAGAATTATTTTGTGCATGTCTCCGTGTGGCAGTTACCATGGCTGTGGAAATCTTGACTGAGAATTCAATGGAGAGTCAGTTATATATAAGCAGGTCAAGCCAAAATACAGAAGACCAACTCGGAAAGCTCTACGAGAACTATTTTTACTACGTGGAAGAGGTCAGGAGATCACAGCCCACTCTCAACACACAACACTCCCCATTTCGATATAAATAAAGCATTTTCAGTCTACCATTATACAGTATTAACCAAGGAAGACAATGGGAAACTGCTTTATTTTCTGCAGGTCAAGTCTTGACTCCAGATTTCTGAGACACCATCTGCAAGAGGGGAGAATGGGAAGCTTTCCCTAGGAAGAATGAGGACATGAAATCCTGTTGAAGCTGTTAGTTTAAAAGGTTTGAGTTCCTTGCTCTGATTTTCAAATTCCCAGCTTATACATTTCAGAATAAGGTCTCCCAGATAAAAACTGAGCTGCGAGCACAGGAGCTACTTTCCTGGGTCCGCAGGCAGGGCAGCTTCAGTGTTTCTGCTCTTCGGATTTGCCAACCAGTAGCAGAACTGAGTCAGCCTGCTCAGAACAGACCCTACAGTAAATAAGAAACTCTCACACTGTGGACTAAGTTTAGCCCAAGCAGGGGAAAAAGGTCACACACCAGAGAGAAGTATCTGGTCAGGGAACGGAAGAGAAAACTGCAAGGTTTTCACCTCTGTTCCTCACAGAAACCAGGTGTTATGCATCAGGGGCTCATTCCCAGGACAAGAGTTTGGGTGACTTCAGGAGGTTTAAGTACGGAGGGTACTAACCTGTACAAGGCTTTTACAAAACCTGGGATGATGGCCATCACCAGTGTAAGACCTGGCTGAACTCTCAGCACTCTTTCCCCGCCTAGTTTTATCCCCACAGTACTAGCCATAGACACTAAGGGCAGAGCTCTACCTCCCTAAAGCTGCCTCAGTCTCTCTCAGTGGTGAACAGGGCAGTGTGGTTCACAGACACACACTTATTTTGAAGGCCCGTGACAGCCAATCCTCAATCACAAAACCTGGATGTCCAGGCAGCAGGAAGCCTCCCCTCATTTCAGCTTCTTGTATGTTTCCAGCACACGGCTGTCCCCGTCCTCAATGGTGGGTAACAGGAGTATCACCATATTGCAGTGGGCCTGTATCCTCCAGCTCTGACAGCTACAGAATAATCACTGATGAAGGCACTCAGGAGTCAACAAGAGAGGTTTCAATTGCACGTATCCCCAAAGGCTCAGTGCCTGCAAACATCTCCTTTACATATCTAATCAGCCTGCAAAAATTGTGCAAGGCAGAGTTAGTAGCAGTAAAGTCAGGGAGGTCACAGCCTTGCTGCTGAAATAGGGCCCCACTGTAACAGGGCCCCACTGTATTAAGCAGCACACAAACACATACCAGTAGACAATTCAGGAGCTCACAGTGCCGCAAAAGGCAGGGAGGTAACACAGGCGTAACAGCAAAGCTATTACGCACCATCTCAACACAGGTCAGCAGCGGAACCAGGCACAGAACCCAACCCCCTCCTTCTGGGGACACACTACGTCCCCTGGAAAGTCCCACCAAGGGGCAACAGCAGGCTCACCGATTCCCAGGTGGGTGTTGATAGAGGCATAACGGGCTGTGCCAGTCAGATTCTTGTTTTCCCGGTAAGGGATGTGCTGGTGGGTCCGGGCATCTCGGTACTTCTTGGCCAAACCAAAATCAATGATGTATACTAGGTTGCCTTTTTTGCCGAGGCCCATAAGGAAGTTGTCTGGCTTCACATCCCGGTGGATGAAGTTCTTGGAATGAATGTACTCAATACGGCTGATCTGGAGGGGGGGAATAAATAAATAAATAGTGAGACAAGCGAGAAGGTAACTTATACCATAACTGCATCTGTTTAAAAAAAAAAAAGTACCCTGTCCAGGACACTGGCCTGTCAAAGCAGGGAAAGGGACATTTTGCAGAGAGTATCAGAGATGACAGCCAGGGAAAAATACACCCTCTGGAGGCAGAAGGATCTGGAGACGAAGAATGGAGATGGAATTCAACCCTGTACCCCAGCCCAGTCCTCCATCTGGGAAGGTCACCATTAGCACCACAAGGAAGGATGGGAAGCAAGTTTGTATGGACTAAAACTTTGAGCATCAGCATTGACACAAGTCAACTTTCAAACTTAGCCAGGCTGGGAAAGGAGCCTTAAGAGTCTTAAACCCAGGGCACAAGCAGTTGAGTCAAGATAGGTATCGATGCCAGTCGTTCATCACACAGGCAAAAGCATCTATGCACGCAACGCTAATACAGGGTGAGCAGCAGGGGAAAGAAGGAGGGATGGAGATCAAGAAAAGCCAGCAGTGCCTAGGTTCCAGGCCCCCAGCTTCATCAAGAAATAGAAACCTGGCAGCCACTTGCTGCTAAATGAAAAAAGCCTGGGATATAGCAGTTCTTGAGCAGAGGGGATGGAAGGGGGGAGGGGGGAAAAAAAAAAAAAAAAGAGAAAAAAAAAAGGCATAGAAAAGGAGAGCAGGCACAAATGCTTCAGAGGAAACTCACCATCTGGTCTGCCAGGAGCAGAACTGTCTTGAGACTAAATTTGCGGGAACAGAAGTTGAAGAGATCTTCCAGGCTGGGCCCCAAGAGCTCCATCACCATCACATTATAGTCCCCCTCTGCTCCACACCACTTAATGGAGGGGATACCCACTGGGGAAAGAGAAAGATTAAGCCCACAGAACAGAGGAAAACTGCTGCATCCCCTGCTGAGAAGATCATATGTAACACCAAATCATTTCCTTTCTCAGGCCCTCCAGAATAATTTCCTTCTTCAACCACTCCCCCCGCCCCATCCTTTCTTCCCCATCTCACCTCCTCCCTGCATCATCTTGTAGAACTTGCTTTCAATGTGGAGCTGGGGATGTTTGGTTTTGACACATTCCAGTTTGATGGCCACCTCTTCACCAGTCGCAATATTGGCTCCTGCATAGAAATGAGGGTGAAATGAAGATTGTGCAAGCTTCCACTGAAGCTAAACACTTTTAACAAGGCCTGTACAGATGCCAAAACCTTAAGATTTGCCCTGAAATTTATTCTCTGTGACAGAAATGAGATTTGGCCACTTCAACTTCATACAGAGTTTCCAGCACTGCCATTTGCAAAGGCAAGCCCAGAGGAAGGCACATGAATAGGAAACCAGCTCTGATCCTGCAGCCAGGCTAGAACAGCCCCACAATGTGTTAACTGCCTTGTTATCTCAAAAAGTGCCAGACTTTGGGAGGTCAACAGTACCTAAACTGAGTGGAAGTTTTAGCTGTCCCTGATCATATACCTAGCCCTGAACCCAAGCCAGCCCCCCAGGTAGTGATATGGAGTACCTCTTCCCAAGCAAAATTACTGGTTACCTCAGGTACATCATTTCAACAGAGCCAATTAGTTCAGGAGGAGACATTGCTAACATTCCCAGCTACCTCTGGTTTATCCACAGCCCTGACCTGCTCAATACAGACAATTCCCAATCTCCAGCTTCTCCCTCTCCTGAGGGCTTTAACAATACCTTTATCTTTTGCCAACACAGAAACATTTGCTATATCCTAAATTAGAAGCGTGAAGAAATAAACTGTATCCAGTACAGAATTAAACTACTCAGATGCCTTTGTTGAAGGTATCGCTAGATAGCTTGCGATGACACAAAACTACCACCCCAACACGCTTCTTTCTGAAAAGAACTGAGCTGCCAGCCACGAAAACCAGCACTCTGGTCCCAAAGTGCACTGTCAAAGGAAGAACAGGCTGGTCTTTCTCTCGTACTAGCTGAGAGGATTCCAGATGTTTCACATCATCCTAAAATGGAAAGAATGAAGATCTGTACACAGGTCACGGGAATGACACTCAAGACTTGCTTCTCTCTCCCCCCCTCCCATGCCTGCCTCACACACAGACAAGCTCTTCCTCGTATCCGGAACTATTAAAAGTTGCACTCAAACACAAATCAGAGAGCGGCTCTGATCATGAGCAGCTTATGAACACTGTCATAAAATAAACTACTCCAGAACGTGCATGCCAAACATGAGCAGGAGTCAAAGGCGATGTTTTGTAGATATCCCATAGCTAGTTTTGGTGGGTCTGGCTAATTTGTGCCTCCTGATCCCTGTGATAAGGCTTTCAGAGTCCACAAGGACAGCTGCAGATAGCTCTCTCCATCCATCGTCTTTCACACACCGTCTCCAGAGCCAGGAACCAAAGAGAAAAAGGAAATGTTCACACAACTGGATCCCATCTTCCCCTGGATCCTAAGGAGATCCATCTCCTATTGAAGAGTTCTGACTTGTACACAAAGTTAGCCAAGAGCTGCCTGCTAGCAAAACGACGTCATCTAGATACTACAGCGTCAGGTCGAGACAGACAAGCTGCTAGGAATTTGTAAGAGAGGAACAAAAACGATCAGGCCTAGAGGGATTGATTTACTAAGAAAGATTAAAAGAGCTAAATATGTAACATAGACAAGAGATACAACTAAGAAGGGTGGGGAGGAAGAATGGGACATGACAACAGTCTGCAAATATTTGAAGGCTGTAAACACTAAGGAGGGAGAGGAATTATTTAGGGTGCTCTGAGGGAGGGGAAGGAGGAGCAATGGGATTAATTTAATAAGGGTTTTTAGTCAAGAGCCAGGAAAAGGAAAAGAGAAAAAGCCATCCTGAGAGCTAAAGCTATTTGTCCAATGGTTACTTTTGGAAAGATGCTGACATTTTCCACTTAAAAACTGCTGGGCAGCAAAGCAAGTCTGTACATTCCCTTCACTCCACCACAGGACCCTTCTTACAAGCATCAGGAGTGCAAGGAGGAAAAGAGCAGGAAAAGGGGCTCAGATCACAGTAAGAACATGGCCCTGGACTAGTATCTACCTTTTATACTAGTGTTCAATCACTGGCCCTCATTCAGTATGGAAACACCCAGGACATCCAAATAGATAAGACTGCTTCCTTCCCTTCTCTCTTTCCCCTGCCTTTGTGAAGACTTTCCTCCAAATGCTCTGCAGCAGCTCCCTTGTCCGTTCCCTGGGGGGAATTTTTCCCTCTCCTAGTCCATCTGCTGACACACAAGCAATGATAAGTCTTGCTGACTTTTGGCAGCAGTAGCATTAGCATTTCGAATGAACCCTACTCCCCGAAGTTGAGCAGTGGAAAGAAGAATGAGTTCTCATCTCCACATTACCCTGTGTGTTTAGGAAGATGACTATGCATCCACCTACTAGGCTGTCTGCAGGTGGGGAGTGTTATCTGTGAGCATGTAAAGCAGGAAAAGGGAAAGGAGGGGTAAGCATCAAGAAAACTTAAGATTCTGCAAAATGTGAATATGCCATTCAAATGATCAACATGGCCTTCAGCCCCACACTCTCCATAGGCCAAACACAGGTGTTAGTCTTTTAGAAAAAGAAGAAACAACCCTGTGGCCTGGAACAGCAAAAGTAGGACCAACTGGACCTAATGAGGAGCTATTCTTTGCTGAGGGGGTCACCGACTGAATAATTTAGGCTCACCCCCTCCCCAAACCCCCATGTCTTCACATTGCTCCCTCTACCATTTTTTGGCTAGAGATCTATACCCAGACTGAGACAACCACAAGCGAGGAGGGAATTCAAGGGCAGGAGTCTCTCTGATCCTTTGTTCCATGCTTTAACCACCATATTTTTTAAAGATAAAAGTACAAAAGCAACAGTTCTCCGCTCCCTCTCCAGGCTAGAAAGCACCATGTTTCAGACAAACACAGCAGAGCCCGCCTAGCTTCAGCCACTCAAGAGACGTATGTAGGATTGGGGATAATTCCTAACATCCACCCCCAGTCTCGCTCCGCTGTGGGGGCTGCACAAATTCAACTCATTCATCACAAGCTGTTTGAAATGGGGCCCCGGGGACAGAGGATGTCACTGGCTAAACAGGATCTTTTCGGAGTGAAAGCCTTGCTGCATGTCTGATACGATAAACACCGCCCTCCCTGCACATCAGGCAAGCCAACAGGCGCGTCACCCCGCTCTCCCACTGCCCGCTCCCCTCTCGCCAGCTTGGTGCGGGAAGAATGGAGGGCTGGGAACAGATGGAAGAAGTCAGATAGGACGAGAGAGAGTTAACAGGCCAGGAAACAAAGGGAAGGCACTCCCCTCCCAGCAAGGGAGGAGCCTGCCACCAGGAACTGTCCCCAGCCAGCACAGGTCCCAGCATGCTTTGTCTGCCCCACTGTCCCCAGCTCCTCTCCACTGCCAACTTCCCCTCCAGCGCATCCCAGCCCCAACGATTCCTACCACGTCCAGCAACCCTGCCCTGCCTCTTGGCCAACACCTCTGACAAAGCACCTCTCCTCCGACAGCCCAAAAGTCTCGGCAATTCCTCTGCAAACTGGGTTTTGCTCTTCTGAGTGAGCATTTTTAGAGGCAAACGAGGTAGCCAAGGCCCAGGGCAGCTGGATCTCATTTCCCACCCTGCTGAGCCAACGCTGGGGGAATCCCCCCATAGCACATCTATCCCCCAAGGTAGAGCACGGAAGCAAGGGATTGTGCTTTAAGCCCCAGCCAAGGATTAACAGGAGTCCATCCTGTGTGTGCCCATGTGGAAATTCAAGTTTCCTTCTGCCAGAAAACCCACAAGCAAATCCCGAAGAGCACAGCATGCAGCACCCATTGGTTACAGAGTGGGTGAAGGCACTAACATCCTGAGAGGGAGAAGCTGGGAACAAACCATACAGCCCATGCTCGCCTTCAGAGACAGGGCTTGTCTGTCTCTGCTCCGTCTCCACACCATTATCAGGAGAGAGAACTGCGAGGTGAATCTGGTGCAGGAGAGAAGTCCTCGTGAATGAATCCCTCTCTCTGCAGAACAGACCATGAGAGGATAGCACGAGCACAAGCGTCCTCCAGACACACCATCAGAGACTACATGCCTGATCCCTCCAGGCTGGGGAGTCACCCAGGCTCCAAGAAGTCTCGCTATCACTGCTTCAAAACATGCTGGCTTGCACCTCAATGAACATCACATGGGCTTTGATACTGCGTTCAAGTAACTTGGTTGAACTTGGCAGTTGGAGGCATCCCACTGTGCTCACCACATTAGGGCACTGGGGCTTCCTCTGCCTCTCATGTTGTTTGGTTACGGGCAAGGTGGGCACAACCCCTTCACTAGAGCCCGTGTTTTCTATGCACCCTTTGCACAGGTGGATGACCTGTTATGTGATGCAGAAGCCATTCCATTCAGCACCTCCTTTCTTTCTCCACACGCTTCCCAGATGTTTTGCAACATCCTGACAACTTCTACTGTCCTAGAGAGGGTCTGGAAGGCTTCAAGCCCTAGCATAGGTGGAAAATGCTGTGTCCAGGCTATCACCCCTCAATCCCTAGCACCTGGGAATTGAAAGCACTGTCACCCAAGACACTAACTGGCTGGAGGGCTACAGAGGAGTGACATACAGGATTAGGCTGTAATGAAGGCAGCACATGGTGGAATTGAGATCCCAGATCCCCCATTTACCATCTTTGTTTGTGCTCTGGATAAAGGTGGCAACAGAGCCTGTTACTGATGATTCCCACAGGATACTTAATCAAAGGCTGCCAACACCAATCAAGAGAGAATAATAAAGCAAGAGGGAACTGGAGATAAAAGCCAGAGGTAGAAAACAGAAGGTGATTTACAAACACAGGGAAAAGTAATCTGAACTAGAGGTATTCAACGAAAGGAACTCAGGGAGGAATGGGAAGATGTTGCAGAACCTAGAAGAGATTTCCTACAACACAGCTGACAGTGCGCTAAGGCTAATTCTGCAACCCAATACAGTGTTGGTGAAGGAGACCCAAAGCAGTCCATGCAGAGGCATCACATTACAGATCACTCAAGGGTAGCCCTTTGCTGCCCAGCACTGGAAACGCCACACCTCGAACGCTGTGTAGGCTCCAAGTTGCTCAGCAGATGGACAAGCTGGGAAAAACTGAAGAGGCAGCAAGAGTGAGGAGTGGTGGATAGACTGGGAAGCAAAATACAACTCAACTGAGCAAATTAAAAGTCAAGGACCATATGATGACCATTTCTAAGTACCCAAAGGGTGTAAACACCAAGAAGGGAGAGGGCAATCATTCTGCTGGCCTGCAGGACTACAACTAAACAGGTAGTGGTGAGAACTAGACAACAGGTAAAGCCACACCAGCTCTCATGGAGGGATCAATCAGGCTACTGGATAGTCTCGCCACTCCAGCCCCACGTGGTTTGAGCCAATAAAAACATCAGCAGGCAAAGCATCAGGAAACATATCTACACATCAGCATGCTGGCTTGGAAGAACCTCTCCCCAAGTGACCTGCCGTGGTAACAGGAAACACAGTGTCTCATGGGCTCTCTCCATTGAGCTCCCAGCTCAGGTCATTCTAGACATTAACTCTAAATCCCATTATAGATCTAACAGATCCGGGCCCCAGGACTTTAACCAGGCCTGACCTGTTTTACACCTCCTGGTCTCAGACCTCTCTCTCACAGGTGCTGGACCACCTCTTCCACTACCAATCTTCCCAAAACTTTATTCATCCTATCCTGAAGGAACAGCCGTCTCCTCCCTTTCCACCACCCACTCTTTACAGAGTTTATACCCCCACACACCCAAGCTCAAGAAGAGGAAGCAAGAGAGCTGGAGTAGGGTGTATGACAAATATGCCCTGAATAGTCCAAATCTAAATCAGTCTGATCAAACACCACCGTCTCTCCAATACCTGTGAGGCAAAGCTGACCTCATCCCACTTTCTTTGCCATCAGAGGACTGGCAGCAACTAGCAGTATTCCTTGAAGCTCTTTTTCTCTCCACCACCTCCAACCTTACATGGTGCCCACAAATATCAACAGGCAAGAAAAACAACCCCAAAACAATGACACAATTGAGAAAAACAACCTTGCAGGTGGAAGGACAGAGACTCAGACTTACCTAGGTAAATGTCTCCAAACGAACCACTGCCAATCTTTCTGCCCAGCCGGTATTTGTTCCCCACTCGAAGCTCCATGGTTCAGTCGTGCTGAGAAAAGAAGCACAGAAAGAGCAGCGTCAGAGCAGAAACAGGAAATGAATCACGTAAGGCTACAGAAGAGACCTCACCACTTCACTCAGAGGCTGGGTACAGTTTCTAATCTTGAAATACCTCACTTGCTACACAGCCTCTATCACCTCTCCTGATCTCCTGGATGTCCAGGGACAGCTGGAAACGCTGCAGGAACATGACCCTTTCAAGCGTGTTTTCCATGTTCCCATTATGGGAATGAAGGAGGATTGAATCTCTTCCCCACCATTTTGTTCAGAGACTGGGAGGGGGCAGGAAATCCCTCCTAAGAAGGTTTCAGTGGGTGATCACTTCATACTACTGTGAAGGGAGATGGTACTGCTCCTTGTAACCTACAGTACCTGGCACCAGGACAGTGGTAACCTTGTGAGACACCAGAAGGGACAGGCATAATAAACCCTATGAGAAGGAGCGCTCTCTGGCCCAGCCCTAGACAAGCACCTCAGTGGCGGTGAAGCACAAGACCCAAGGGCTGCGAGAGACAGACAGACTGCCAGAAGCAAGCGACTCCATCGCCCCTAGGCAGGGGCCAGCACAGGGGACAGGGAGGAGACATCTCACTGAACTGAACCCTGCGAGGCACGCACTGACTAGGAACGCCATTTGCTTATCTCCACGCACTTCTGCTGATGGGATCACAGCCTCCTTCGGTCTACCTGAGCCTCTCCGTCTCTGTTGCCTACCCAGATGTGCCAGCTGTTCTTAGCAGCTCGGGCCTTTCCTCATCCGTTTACCTGAGGTGATTAGCTAACCCTTTGACCTGCTATACCCCATCGACATACACAGGCTTAGCCTACTCACCTTCCACAGAAAACCAACTAGGTGGAAGGACCACAGCCACAGAGTTTGTTCGCCCTGCCAACCTCAACTTCTGCTGCAAACACCTCGGCCAAACACAGTTCCAGCAGTGCCCCTCTTAACAGCCCCTTTTCCCTCGCCCCTTCCATGGCCACCAACTTATTCTAAGAACCGCGGTTCTTCCCAAGACAGCCAACACGGCTCCTTTTAGAGGGATTTGCCACACTCCTAATTTATGCAATGCCACATTATTAGCGTACAAAATGCAGACACAGAGCCTGTTGGGGACAGGAAAGGTGAGGAATGATTCATGTTTTCACAAGTAGGTGAGAGGAACTTTCCCTTGCTGGAGCTCAGTGGGAAGGAAGCATCACTGAAGGAAAGAAAGGAGGAATGGCCTTGTGAGACACAAGCACAAAAAAAAAAATAATCCCAGCTACAGGATTCTGGGCATACTATAAACCCAGAGCTGCTTCTTCTGCCCCAGGAGATGGGATTACAGAAAGAGGAATGGACGGGCTGCAGAGACGTACAGGGAAATAATCCTATCAAGGCATCCAGGGGACATTGTGAACCCTGAAAGCAGAGCTCCAGTCACCAGAAACCACACACAAAACACTTAGAGGTGGAGTCCCCTCACCTAGTATTTACTTATGCATGTAGGTTTCTATGCGTCTAAAGTCTACAAAACCCTGTGGCTATTTCTGACTTTCTTACTACAAGGAATGTAGGCAGAGCCTTGAGAACTGAACCAGGAGGCAGGCGTACCTGGGTGAGGGCGCAGCAAACAGACATGATTTTTATCCGCTGCCTGCTGCTCTGTATAACCACATTAACATACATCTGACTTGCTTACACTCCTACTCCAATAAACGATCAAAGGTCTACGTCCTCGGGAACCCGTCATACCACCATCAGGAAGACAGCTCTCGAACCTCCTTCCTTCATGGCCGTGTTTGCCCAGGCCTGTTAACCCTGAGCGCTTCCACTCAAGTCCAACTCCCAGCCGTGACAAGTACAGCCGAGCAAGCTGCAGAGGCCAGGCAATAGGTCCCAGCAGGGTTCCCTCCACAGCAGGGCACAGCGGTTACTGCTCTGCAACACCAGTCCCAAGCCTAAATTTGGTTCCACCCTTCTGGGACAGGCAGGAGCCAGGTTAAGAAGGGTTTCTCACACAACTAGGCAGCAGCCCTTCTAGCTGATTAAGCAACAGGCTCCAAAGGGGAATCTAAAAAATGCTCTGGGGCGAGGGGGTGGAAGCGGCAAGCAGGATAATGGAGTGAAAAATCATGGTCTCGCACAGCTGTCATTTTGCCTTATGTCTCCCCCAACACACACACACAAGCGTGCTTAGAAAACCTGGGTGGAGGATAGCCAGAGAGCAACAGCCTGGATTCATGGTAAGGGGAGCAGGCAGGACACACACATCCCACCCCCCAACAACTGCTCCAGGAGTCCAAACATCTACCACATTTGCTTCTACTTCACACACGTACCCTCACCATCTACAGCTTCCGCCCTTATCATCTGATCTTCAGGTCTACTATTACAAGAAGAAGAAAGAAAATTTTGCATATAAAATTTATATTATTATATATGAAATTTATATTACTCTATATGTAGTATTTATACGTGTAAAATTTTAAAAG
>NW_008794445.1:2010886-2011529 GCF_000699145.1 Aptenodytes forsteri
AAAAAAAAAAATTACTATCCAGCCGCCAGCGCTGCTTCCCCACACACACCATTTTGCACCAATCCCCTTTTATATAATATAAAATTCCCACATACAGGCACAAAGGCCATTATATAAACCCACGATAGAGTTGATCTCGCTCCGCTATGCCAGCACCGATGGTGACCGAAGACGCAGAGACCATCGGGGGGCAGTGGGGGGGGGGCGACAGGAGGGCCACCTCAGCCCCACCTGAGGGGGTTGGGAGTGAGAAGATGCCCTGGCTAGCAAAGGCCACGCAAAACCAAACCCACGGCTCCATAATGGAGGCTGCCGAGCCCAGCACCGCTCCGGCTTTCAGTGGAAGTGTAGGGAGCGGGGGCTGCTTTGCCCAGAGACCATAAAGGCTTTACATGGCTTTTTGTGTCTGTGTGTGTGTGTGTGAGAATAAAGAGGCTGGCAAAACAATAATTTGAACTGGTTTAAAAATGGGAAGGAAAAAGAGAAAAATTACATTTTGATTGAAATGCAAAACATCAAAAACCCCCCCCCAGACCCTTTCACACTTACAAGAAAGAAGAGCAGCAAATAAAGACGGGGGGAGAGAAACCCCAAGTACAGAGCATTTGGACTACATCTGAGAAAGAAATAGCCACAACAGGAA
>NW_008794445.1:2012439-2033052 GCF_000699145.1 Aptenodytes forsteri
CCCCGGAGCCAAACCCACTGATGTCACCCAGCGCAGCCCCAGCCCTCCTCCTCCTCCTCCGCCCGCCGTTAAAGGCGCAACCGCCTGCCGCCCTTCCCGCTGCCCTCCCGCCCGGCGTCCCCCCTCAGCCCCAGCCGGGGGAGGCCTACCCCCAACACACCCGGGGTGGGTTTTGGGGGACGTTTCCCCTCAGCTGCTGCCGGGCTCCCCACTGAAGGTTTCTCTTCAGCGGGGCACTGCGGGGGAAGTGGGGCAACAGCCCACTCGTGGCACCCCACAGCGGTGGGGGGCAGTGGGGCAGCCCCAGTATGGTGCCATTGCCGCCACAGCAGGGTCATCAGCCCTCAGCCCTGCTTGGGGATTCTCACACATGGGCATGGGGTCCCATCACGATGGCGGTGGATGCCAAGTAGGGGTCCAGCAGGAAGGTCCATGGGGCATCAGAGCCACCCCAACCCCACAGAGAGGGTCAGGGCTCCTTGGCCAGTGCCCCTCGGGAGCGGGGGGCACCCCTTGGGGTGAAGCACCTGCAAATCCACACAAATGTTGGCATGCACACATAAACCCTAACACAGATGGGCAGAGGTCCACGGGGCACCCAGCAGCAGATAGGTGCAAAGCCAGGGGTACCCCCCAGACCCCTGGGTGTTTGGGGGCCAGGTGGCCACTGTGCGCTGCAGCAAGACCTGGAGCAGTTCAGAAAGAGCCAGCTGAGTCAGGGGGGAGGCAGCCAGGGTGTATCAGACCTGCATGGGGGTATAGGAGCGGAGCCCAGTCTGGGGAAGTGTTTGGGGGCTCCTGGGAGGTGGGAGGTTGGGGCTGGATGGGCAAAGGAGGAGTGAGGTGCTGTTGTGATCTCTGGGAGCAGGAGTGTGGGGGGAGGCTGGAGGCCAGCATAGGGTGAGAGGGAAGGGAACAGCAGTAGGTCCTGTGGATCAAGAGCCAGACGCTGCCAAGCTTCGCAGGCACCAGGATGCCTTGTTAGGGAGGAGCTGCTTCAGCACAGTCATCGCAAAGTCAAGAACTGCAGTTCCTGCAGTTGGGCTAAGGGTGGAGGACATAAGCGTGATGGGGGAGAACTCAAGAGCCCCCATACTGGGCCAGCCCATAGATGCATCTAGGCCAGGACCCCCATGTCAAGTTCCAAATACACAACGTAAGCATGGGCTGTTGGCACCAGGAGGCCCCAGCTGCAGCCCTGCCGGCACTGTGTGGTGCAGAAAGCAGTCATTGCTTCAAGTCATACCAAGATGGTGGGCCGCAACGCTCTGAATCCCACTGCCAGTCAGTGCCCGTGCCGAGTTGACAGACCATTGAGGCCTGGGAATAGTTTCTGGTTTATGCTTGACGGACCATTGAGACCTGGGAATAGTTTCTGTTTTATGCAACCCTTTGGAAACCAGTGCCATTTCCCTCTGTCACAGCCGGGCCAGTTTTATCACAGAACTTTGTCTCCATTCTGAGAAGTTAAAATTTAATTGAGTTTTTCATAGTAATGACATTTCCTTACACATGCTCCATTGAACCTCTGTAGTTTCACAGCTTACGTAACAGCGAACAGATGGGAAGGTAGCTAATAAAGTACTCAGCTGCTGCCGAATCCAGCCGAGGGCTTGCCCTCCTAACCTGGGTGGGTGCACATCAGCTGAGAGGGAATTTGCTGGAGGCCAACACCGCTCATGACTTTGCTGCAAGTGGCAGGCCCGTACAGGCACTGAGCGAGGCAGGCTTTGCCAGAGAGGGCTCCTGGAAGGATGGATCCGAATCGGATCCCAGGAGAGTCAGCTCTCGGCGTGGCCGGTGGGAGCAGAGTTTGGGGTGATGCTGCCTGGCAGGCGGGTGTAGGGTCTGGGGGGACGGTGGCCACGCCAGCTCTCCCCCTGTTGCTGGTTGAGGTGGCGGGAGGGAATTTGAAGAAATCCCGAACGTAGACACAGCCCTTGGGGATGAAATCGGAATGTGTGTACGGGCACTTCAGCTACCTTTATTTTAATCATTTAGGGCTTAAAATAAGAACTCTTTAATTAGAAACATTCCCTTAATTGAATTGTAATCAAGCTTTTAGTGCTGTTAGCCTGGATAACCATGTGATCTAATAACACCCACCTTCTTCTCTCCAAGCATTGCCTAGTTACACCTCTTCTTATGAGTGATTTATATTAAGGAGCCTGGGCCAGGGGCTGCTGGTTTTGGCTATGTGTGTAGCAGCCAGTACTGCAGGGACCCTGGTCTCCATCAGGACTGTCAGTGCTCCAGTGGTACAACAGGTAACTCCTGCCCCAGTGTCTAAAAAAGGTCGGTGTTACATATAACACAAGCAGCAGGACTCTGACTAGAGAGAGGTTGGGGCTGGGTTGGAAAGGGAAGAAGTTTGAGGGACAGGCAGAAGCCATGCTCACAATCTGTGCTGGGTCATCTCCATTCCTCTCCAGTTACCAAACTGGTGTGCAGCGATAGCCACAAGCATCTTTTCCTCTCTGTGCACCTCTCCAAAAAATGAACATCCCCTCAGATCTAGCCTTGTATTAGGCACCAGAATACAACAACAAAGGCACATTAAGACCTTGTTTAAACAACAGCACCTGGAAGGCTGTCTAACCTCCCACACCCAGCAGTGAGCCACAGCCACACTCTCAACCCCATGCCAAGATGAGACCCCAGGAGGCCTCACCTCACCCCTTTTCCCTGGTTTGCCTGGGAAGGATCTTTGGGTAGCACATGGAAGGGAGTCGAGGCTCCAGCCAAGCCCCTTAGCTTAGCAACAGGGGGACCTGCACCTGGGACACCTCATGTCTACCTTTCACGGGGTTCAGACATGGCCAAAGCATCCCTAGATGATGCAGGGAGTGCTGCTGCTGAAGGCAAGCAGGCAGAAGATGGGCTACACGGGGTGGCTCTGCTTGCAGGCCCTTTGGCTGCCGTCCTGTTCTCATGGGAAGGTCCTCGGGCAGTCCCCAGTGCTTACACTGCAGTGCTGTAGAGGGAACCCATAGTGATGTGTCTTAGGCTGAGTCTTGCAGGCTGGTGTATCCAAGGGGAATATACCTCACTGGGCATGCAGCCAGCATCACCACTGCCCACCACGTCATTCCTTGGGTAGGAAAGGAGAAGAAGGGCTAGAACTGCCCTGTTTATTCACAGTGTCACTGCTGGATGGCCTTCCAATGTCACTGTATATGATATCCATAGCACCTAGTAAAACTGGTGGGAAAGCTGAGCTCCAGTGACCTAGCAGACCTCAGAGAAATGCCATGTCGCATTTGGCAGCTCTGCCTGATCCACAGTTAGCCAAATCCCGTTTCGCCCACTATCCGGAGAGGGACATGCTGCTTTGAAGACCAAAGCCGCTTCTTCACAGAGAGACTTGCCCATGCTAGGAAAGTGTGAGGAATCAGGGAAACAGCAGAGAAAACTTTGACTCTGTGCTGACGTTCTACTTCTGCAAGGCCAGCGAAAGCAAGAGAAGATGAGAAGTGAGAACAAATGCATTTCCACCTGCAGTTCAAGAGCAGAGGTTCCCAAGGAGGCAGGTACCTGTGGCTTGACACATCCAACAGAGCAGAACAGAGCTGTTCAAAGCATTAACTCACAGTTTATTCAGAACAGGCAGCCCCCACTCAAAAAACAATTATTAATGTTCACAGGGTCTTTTTTATGGGACACACACTCTAGTTTCTCAGTATTTCCCAAATAATAATGGATTTGCCTTTTCAATATTCATACCAAGCAAGGGAGTAGCGTTTTAGAGAAGACCCAGCATTCCTGGAGGGAAGGTCAAATGCAGCCTGCAAGGTGGGGATGCTGACCTGAGCGCTTTGCCAGAGCACTCAGCATTTTAAAGCCTTTTCTACAGTCGAGTGCAAGTCCCCATTCACATGCAGCAGGGAGCAATAAATACTCCTGCAAATGAGACATCAGGATCCCAGGATAGCACAAGGCTAAAAACAATGCAAAATGCCAAAATAAATAAAACATAGCTAATAGCTACCTCTGAAAAGGTTGCTGTGACTGACTCGCTCAGCATCAGGTAGGAAATCCGCGGCAGGGGCAGGGATCCAGGCCAACACACAACTGTCTCACCAATGAGTCACTCCTTTTTCTTCATGCTTTTGGAGGGGGGGGGGGGGGGGGGGTGGGGAATTGCTGCGTGGTTCTTCATGACAGCCCAGACTCATCCGGAGCACCATCTAACCTGTGTGCTGCAGGTGTCCTGTGGAAAATAAATCTGTGGCCACATAATTAAAGACTCAAACGTAATTCATATACATGAGGACATTGAAGGGCAGTTGTACAGCCAGCCTTGGTGCTGCCATTTCTCAGTGATGAGAAATGTGTATTCTGATATAACAGATAGCAATAGTGGCCTGTTGTCCTCAGCGAGGAGCAGAGCTGGTGAGAGGTGAGACGTGCTGTCAGGTGGCATTTGGGGTAACAGCACAGGAGCAGTAAGACTTGGGAAGAAGACTTGGGAGAAGACTCTTGGTTGGGGCACTGGAGAAACCTGTGGTCCCAGAAACACAAGCTGATACGGTTGTCCTCCCTGCTCCCCTTGTCCTCTCCAAGCTTTCCCACTTTTGGCTGCCCTTCTTCAGGCTTGTCACAAAGTCCTGGGCTCCAGGCTCAGCCATTGCCCCCTCCCAGGTCCACCTCACCTGCCCTTCCCTGTCTCTTCCCTACCGCACCACTAGGCCCAGTCTCCTGCCTAGACAGTACCAGTCTGGCTCAGGTGTGTGTCCTTGGCCAGTCAGTCACAGCCTTCCTGCCACATGCTGTCCCCCTCCACATGAGCTGCTCCCTGTCACCAGTCCAAGCCTTCCTGGGCAGTCAGTCGGTGGCAGCTCCCCTCCATCCCCGGTCTCCATCTGTCACCAGAATCCCCCACTCCCCAGGCAAATTGTTTGAGCACTGCCTGCCTCCCTCCTGTCCCACCCTGCTGCCAATCATCCCTCCTCTGCTCTTCCCATTCCCCATATCTGATCACCCCTCCTCTGCTCTTCCCATTCCCCATCTCACTGCCCTGGCCAGCCCTGCTTTCTGCTCCCAATTCCCCTGCTCAGCCATCCCAAGTCACTCCAGCAGCTCCCAGGCAATAACCCCTTGCCCAGCCAGCCCTGGCACCTCCCTTCAGCTCCCCGTCTCATCTGTCTCCCAGTCTCATTAGCTTTTTCCCAGATTTTTGGTCCTTTCCCTTTGAGTTTCATCCCTTCCCTATTCAAATCAGGGGCTTTCCTCCACTGGGCTTCCCAGAAGCCAAAAGAGAGGTGGCCGGGAGTGCAGGGCAGAGGGAGGCATCGAGAGATTCATCCCGGTGCCTGATGCAGAGCAGCAGGATGCGGCCCTAGAAGGGAAAGCCCTCACGGTTTCCTTCAGCCCTGCTCCTCTGTGGAAAAGCCCATACACCGCCACGCCAGCCTCAGAAGCCAAGGGAGGGTTGGGCAGGTTAGCAGAGGCTGAAATCTTTGTAGCTGTGAAGCTGTGACAAGTCTTCCTCCCACATTTAGCAAAGCCATGTAATTTGTCCACACTGGTGGGGGAGAGCAGCGGTGTTTCATGGAGTTGGCAAAACACAGCCTCCATGACACAAAAACTGACGTCCTGCCCAAGGCCAAGCCCTTGCTTGAAAGCCCAGAAGATCTGCAGCTTTCATCCCCGGGGCCACATACGTACTTCCTCCAGCCTGGGAAACCTAGTGGTGGGCCAACATTTTCAGAAAGAACTAAATAAATGTGCCAAATTTAAGCTGAGGCAATCACTTTCTATGGAAAATTTCTGCTCCAGTGGTGAAGCTTTGACAAAGTTATAAGCAAGTGAAAACAGGGTCTTAAAATGGGAAGTGTCGGCAACCTTAATAATAGGAGCTGCTCCTGGCCACACCTGTAATTAAGGGCCTTTATTGCTTTTTTCCATATGCCCTGCCTTTTTTTTCCTCATGGTGTTCCCAGCTTCTGTCAGTTTGCAACTGACTCTCTTCATTACACCCACGCTGGCTTGCTTTGGTTAAAAAAAAAAAAAAAGACCTAATGGAGAAAAAAACAAACAAACAGGAATATTCAGGTGCACCCTCAGAGCTGTGTCAGGCCAGGGCACACGTAGCAGAGGACTATAGGATAGGGCCAAGGTTCCTTGGGAGGAGCTGGACTCAGGGCTGAATCGGCAGGATCTTGCTTGAAGACATGTAACCTCGTCCTCCCCACCTGCATGCTGAGTGCTCCCCGGGCACCAAGGCATCTGAGCGCCTGGGGGTGGTCAAAGAACCTGGCCCAGCATCCTGAGCAAGATGCAGGGATGCAGGGGAGGCACCACTTCTGCCTTGCCAAATCTCGTGGATTCCTCCTCACCTTGAAAGCAGCACGTCTCCCTCTAAGAAACTCCAGGCCTCTTATTTTTTGGAGAAAAGGAGCTGAACTGGTCCCTCTCACTGTTTGAGCTTTTGCTCCATGGCTGCACCCTGCGGCAGAGCCAACAACTGGGACAGCCCCATCTCATCTTCCTGCAGGGGTGGGATCAGGCTGCTCTGCTCCCCTCTCCCTTTCTGCATGGCACTGGGGATGGCTTTTGGTAGCAGTGTGAACTTCTCAAAGCCTCTAGTGAGAGGATGTGCAGCCCAAGGAGAAAGAAAACAACCCTGGGGCTCAGAGACACAGCCCTCTCTTTGTCTCTCTTAGGAACACTGGGAGCAAAGCAACGGAGAACTGAGAAGCCACATTTGCCCCTGCAGGAAGATTTGCAGGTCAGACCAAATGAAGTATAGGGCTGGTCAGATGGGAGGCAATTCAGCTGTGAAATGACTTGTGTTTGGGAGGCTGGCTGGAGGAGAGGCTGGATACAGAACTACAGACCAGAGGAGGTCCCCCATGACTGGAGAAAGGCAAATACTGCATTCTTCTTCATAAAAGGCCAAAAGGTTGATCCTGGGAACTACAGGCTGGTCAGACTCATTTGGTCCCTGGAGCAGGTCCTCTCGGAACACATTTCTGGGCACATAAAGGAGAAAAAGGTGACTGGCAACTCAGTGTGGATTTAGCAAGGGTAAATCATGCCTGAACAACCTGCCTTCTATGATAAAATGACTGGATTTGTGGGTGAGGGGAGAGTAGTCAAAGTTGTTTATCTCAAATTCACCCAGGCTTTCAACACCATCTCCCACAATGTAAGTATCCAAGTAAAGGTGTAGCGGTCTCAATAGGTGAACAAGCAGATGGGTAAAAAACTGGTTGGCTGGTCAGGCTCAGGGGGGTAGTGGTTAATGGGTTGTACTCGGCCTAGGGCTGGTACCAAGTGGGGTGCCTCAGGGGGCTGTCCTGGGACCTGTCCTGTTTAACATGGTTATTGATGACCCGGAGGAGGTGATGGGGTGCACTCCCATCAAGCTTGCAGATGACACCTGGTTGGAGCAAGAACCAGTCAAGTGCCCGAGGGCAGGGCTGCCATCAGAGGGACATAAGCAGGCTAGAGGGATGGGCCTGCAGGAACAACCAGTCAAGATGCCTGAGGGCAGGGCTGCCATCAGAGGGACATAAGCAGGCTGGAAAGATGGGCCTGCAGGAACATTGTGAGTTCAGCAAGGGCAAATGCAAAGCCTTGCACCTGGGAAGGAAGATGCCCTGGCCACGATACAGGCTGGGGACCTGACAGATGGAGAACTGCTCTGTGGGAAAGGACCTGGGAGTCTTGGTAAAAGACAGAGCTAAGCTCTTCACAGTGGTGTGTGGTGGGAGGATGAGGGACGACAAGCGTAAGTTGAAACAAGAGAGGTCCAGCTTGGATACAAGGAAAATCTTTCTGTCTCCAAAGACAGTCAAGCATGGGGGAAAGTTGCCCGGAGAGGCTGTGCAGTCTCCAATCCTTAGAGGTTTACAAGACCGGATAAAGCTCTGAGCGACCTCGTTTAACCTCTTTGCTGACCCTGCTTTGAGCAGGCGGCTGGACTACAGCTGTCCCGAGGTCTCTTTCAACCCGAATTATCCTACGATCCTATGATGCGCAGTGCCCCATTTGTGTATCGCCTGTGTTTGGCATGTGCCAGGTATGTATGTGCCACACGTGTCCGTGGCAAGGGTGAGCTGCAAGCCTGTGGCACGAGTCCTGTGTGAAGGGTGCAGCTGGAGGAGGACGAGGTACCACACACACACAATGGGTGATGGGTGAGGAGCACGCCGTGGCAGGGGAGCAGCTGGGGCAGTAGCTCTGAACGCGTGTGACAAGTGTGCCAGTTGCGCATACCGGTGAGCTCGCCGAGCACCACACACATGTGAAGCGCGCTTGCAAGGAGCTTGCGATGTAAGTGTGCGGTGGGAGTGTGTGTGCGTGCGCCAGGGGAGCGAACACGTGGCCATAGTAGCGAAATGCGTGTGCAGCGTGCAGATACTGCGTGCGTGGGGTGGGGAGAGCAGCGTTTGTGTGGGCTTGTTATTCACAGCGGTGCAAACCGGCGGTAGCTAAAAAGCTTCCCATGTACGAGCATCTCCCATGTGGACTCGGAGGGTGGGGGGACGGGACGTAGCGCAGGCGGTTATGAAACCAGCTTGCCCAGTCAGGATAATTCACGTACTGCTGTGGGAGGGACAGGAGAGATAAACAACGCGCAGAGAGATGGGAGGGCAGGGAGAATGGCTTAAAATGCAGCTTCCCGGCATGCCCTGGTGGATTAGTTCAGCATCTCAGCCCAGCTCCTCTTTAATTCTTATGCAAGGGGTTTCTCTGGAAGGGACAGCCTGTCCTCGCCAGCTGAATGCCAGGCACAGGGCACTGATTAACAAAAGGCCATCTCACCACCCGTCCCACGCAGGGAAAGGCGAGAGGCAGCTGGGGACTCATTCCCTGCAAGGACTGAGGTTGTGGATTTTCGTTTCTGCTTTGCATCATGCTGTTGCTCACCAGGGACCTCAGGACATGCTTGTTTGAGCCTGCCATGGCCTCCTGTTCACTTCTGGGTGTGATTGCAAAGTGCTCATTTGTATCTGTAAGGCCCCATGTAGGCTATTTTGGGGGAAGCACTGTGGCCCGACGGCTCCCAGTTCCCACACATCTGGATGTCTGGAGGCCGGAGGTATCTGAGTTGGGAATATGCACTGCACTTGGAGTTGTAGGCAGTGGTACGAAGGTGGTGGGCGTTGTGTACATACCTAGGGAGGTGCAACGTCCTGGCCACAGCTTCACTGCAGCTGCGGAAGCAGGATGGGCAGAGCGCTATTCTGGGAACCACTCCCGGTTCATTTATTGCTCGCAAAGTCCCGAGCTGTGCAGAGAGGTGACAGGTTAAACCCTCAGTGGCAGATTAAATTCCTCCTTCTGCTGCTGACTGCTTCATGATCTTGGGCAAGTCACTTTGCCTTGCTGTCAGCCGCTTCCGTCCCCCTTCCCTTTGTGGCTGAGAACAGGAGCTGGCCCTTCTCTTGTGACTGCAGCAGCAAGCACAACGGGGACATTGAAGACCTGAGGGCTCTGGAAGCTTCTCCAAGGGACAAATTATCAAATAATTACAATAACTCAGAAAATCCCATGTTTTTCACAAATTGCTCTTGCATTTTAACAGCTGACAGTGCATTTCAAGCTCGTGAGACCATCTGACTGTTGCATGAGAGATGTGTCTCAAACAGAGCAGCAGGGAGCATGCAGCTTCATCCAGCCAGTACAACTCCACCAACGCACCTTGTACCTCCTCTGCAGCAACCACTGCCGGCTGCTCTCGCCCTGACTTCCCTCCTCCACTGACTTCAGATTGCTCTGTCCCACTGGTCCCTATGAGCTCGCTGAGCACTGCTGGCTCCTTGGGCACTCCAGGGCTCCCAATTACTTAACCCTGGCATCCCGGGTGCAGCTAGTCACCCCGTGTCTGCAGCTCTCCACTCCAGAACTGTTTTTCATCACAGTTACCCCTGGCTTCCCCCACAGCCTCGTGCGGCGCTGGATGGGTCAATAAGTTTCTCTGGTCAAGGCAGCCTGGTTGTTAGTGAGCACACCACTGTGTCCTGGAGAGCAAAAGGCACATGGTGTAACCCAGCAGCCTGGAGCTAAACGATGGCTCTGCTCTGCTTACATTTAATCTGCTCCTTCTGTGTTGTACCAAGTGTTCTGCTATAGGTCTGCATCGCCTGTCATGTGCTCGCACCCACTCTCCAACTGATTCATTATTTTATACCTGAGAGAAGCATGTGCAGGCTGCAGGTCATGTTACAGATATCTTCAAAGTCTTCTCCAGAGTTTCTGCGTCAGCTCGTCCTCCTCTGTTCGATACCCCAGGAGTGGTGCGCAGGCCTGTGTCAGGTCCCTGATGGACATGCAGCGTCTGTTGCTGGGTGAGCATCTAATCACCTGTCAGGAGCAATTTCAAGCTCCTTATTCTCTCGGTCGCACGGCATCTGTAACAAGGCTTTGTATCAGACAGGCCTTCAGCTGACTCCTTCAGTGACCGTAGTGCTGGGACATTCAAACAACTCTATCAATGCACTACAGCCAAGGGACCCGAATATTACCAGGTCCCAGGTTTCAAGACGTGCTATTTCAAATCTGGGGCCAGCACCAAAATAATCCTGCTAATTTCAGATGCCAAAAAAACTTTTAAAGCTCAAATATCCAGTGTCTCACAGACTATTTCAGGATGGTGTTTGTGTCCATCCTGAATTTCTTTGCAGGCTTCAGGGCAGTGAAATCACATGGCTCCTCTTAGCAACACGTGCTTCCTCTTTCCACGCTGACCTGACTTTGATAGCCAATCGCTTGGGGTCTGTGTGCCCAGGCTGCCCAGGGAGCAGAGGCATTGCCCCCACTAGATGCTTCCTCCTGGAGGGGACGTCTTCAAAGGTAAGCAAATACACTAATGGCCCACTGACTGCTCTGCTGGTGTTGCTTTCCCTGGGGACTGCAAGAAGCCTAGGAGCCGAGGCTCCATACAGTTTGCAAGCCAGGCTGTTATTATCTAATGTCCCAAGGGGGTATGAAAAGGTTGGTTGCCAAAAGAGGCCTTGGGGCATTGCAAACCCTTTACCTGACAGCCCTCATGCTGGCGAGGACACATTTGAGCGGGTCATTTCTCCACTTCCATGTGGTTTCACTGCCCCTCTCCCGCCAGGGGAGAGTGCTGGCCGGCCGCCTGTGGCGGGGGACAGGCAGCAGCACCCTGCTACAGCCATAAGTTGTGTGTGCCACGTCGAGGGACCAAATAATAAGAAAGGGGGAGCAAATCTCATACATTGAGCGCATGCAACCAGGCAGGGCTGTGAGGCGTTGACTGAAGGGTGGGCGGGCAGGCAGCAAAGCAGCAAGCAGAAGGACCTGACTCTGAACCCTCATCGTCTCTGCCTAACTTCCCAGGGCTGGAGCGGCTTTGCAGGCTTCTCCCCAAGAAGAAATCAAAGTGGTAGTGGATATCTGAACTGCTTCCAGAGTCAGTGGCCGTTCTGTGAAAGCCATGGCCTGGCTGTCAGGCAGGCTGACCTTTACTGCAGGTTATGGGTGCAGCGTTGGCGGTGGGTGCCGGTCCTCTCAGAGCCTGCCTTCCCTCAGGATCAAACGTTCCCACCCCCGACCCCCACCTCTGACCCACGGCACTGCCCGCGGAGCCAGCCCCAGCCCCAGCCCAGCCCTGCGGTGTCACGCCGGCGCCGGGGCCGGCGGCAGGGCAGCCCTGGGCCAGCCCGGGGAGCCGGGACCTGCAGGGTCGCCGGGACCCGCGGGGATGCCGGGACCTGCGGGGATGCCAGCCTTTCTTTCATCTCTAGATGGTGCTCTGAGGCCGGGCAACGGCCGGGCTCCCCGGTTTGTGCCATGCCACTCAGCCTCCCTGCGCTGCGTCCTGCCGGCGGGAACGTACCGGGGCTGGGGAGGGCAGGACCCCCACCCTGCTGACCATGGCAGGAGGAGAACCCTGTGTAGCCCCTCCAAGAACCTGCTACCGTCTCAGCTCCTCCTGCTGTGGCATTCCGCAGCCGTGGGATACCGTGCCACGGGCAGCTGCATCAACAGACTGCCTCCCCTTCCTCCCTCCCCATCCCTCTGCTGTCCCTCTTTACCTGCCCCAGCGGGTCTGCCCCAGCTGGCCCTACACTGCCCCATGCTTTCAGCATCCCAGCAGGCTGCCTTCCCTCCTCTCCCCCTCCTGCGCAGCCGGCAATAGTCTGTCCTGGCTTTGCGGATTTAGCACAGGGCTGGCGCCTGCGGGGTTTTCCAATAGTGGCGCTCCATTAGGGCCCAGCTCTGCCTTTACCAGAGGCAATGGCAAAAGTCCCATTGACCTCACGGGGCAAGAGCAAGCCCCTAACGGCCTGGGAAGGTAAGATGCTTTTTTCTGCCTCTTTTTTTTTTTTGGTGAAATTTAAAACCATGGCCACTTCATATTGCCTGTCCAAAAGCTGGGAGACTCCTCAGGCCTTCCTGCAAAGGCAAAGAAGGGCTGCTAAAGCTTGAAGTGAGCAGAAGAGGCATTTTGCCACACAGAGGTCACGAGCCTGCATCCAGCCACCAGGGCAGCGGCATGCCCCTCTCTGTTCCTGGGCAAAACCTGGACAAAACCGGGCTGGGTTGAAAAGGAATGCATTTGTTCAGCAGCACAGACATTTTCAACACCATTTCCTGATCACGGAAATCCAAACCCATTTTCTTCTCGTTTGAGATTATTGTTGTGTTTCTTGAAATTATTTTTAGTTGCAGTGTGTATCAAAATGTTTTGCTGAGCAAGTTTTGGGTGAGTTGAAAGGTGCCAATGATGGTTTCTTTTCAAAAGGGTTGTCCAAAAGTGTCACCAAAAATAAAACATGAAACAAGTTTCTCAAGTGTCATTTAAAACAACAACAACATTCATCTGAAAGCTGGGAAGAGTAACAGCAGCGTAGTTAGTTGTCATGGGGTAGAGGATCTGAACCAGTGCCTGGATCTTATTCATAGGGAAAAAGTCCCTCCTCTCCCCATTATCTTTCTGTTGTTTGAATAGCTTTCAATAACGAGCCAAGGAAATCGTTCAGAAGTAAGACAGGAAAAAAATATAGGTGGTGGGCAGATAAACAAAGCAGCAGTGTCTTCCTCCTGAAAAGCAAGCTTCCAGCTCCTCAGTATTAGGGGCAGGTCTTGGGCAAGCAGTCCCTCCATCAGATCCTGGAGGAGGGAGAGACCCCGGGGATGTTGTGCCCTGGCGGGCAATAGAGGTGTCTTCCCTGGAGAGCACAGGACAAGAAAGTGTCACCTACCTGAAAGGTGTTGCTCCACATATCATATGCAGAAGTCAAAATACCAGGTGTGTTTATTGTTGTGAATGGCTCGGAGAGCTGATTTGCAGACTCCTTAAGAATGTCCAGTCTTCTTTGTAGCAAACAGCCTTCTGAGGTGGATTCTCCTGGTGGTCTTTCATGGGCTGCATAAAAGAGTCCCCAGCCTACACCCAGAGAGGTGCTTGTTGAGATGGATGCTGCTGTCGCATGGCATTTGTGTGTATGTCGTTGGGTGTTTATGGGATGAAGTTGTGGTATAGGATGGGTTATGCCCGCATGTGTGGCATACGCATGTAGGTATGTGCAGTGTGTACTTGGGCACGAGTACTCTGTGATTCGAGCATGCAGGTACAAAAGTACCTGTGCAGAAGGATGTACGTACCGCTGTGTATCAGCAAAGCCTGTGGGCATGTGTGCAGCTTGCAGAGGCAGAAGAGCACTTTTGACTGAGAAGAGTGACTGCACCGTGCCATCGGATGGGCTATGTGTGCCCAAGGAATGTGCCATTTTGGCAACATAAGCACAGCTGTGGGAGGAGCGCCTGATGGGCAGAGGTTCACCCATCACCTCTCTTCTCCCGCACTGTGGCTGTTCCTCTCCTTCCCTCTGCCCCCTCCCCTCAGCCCCCTTCTCTCCCTTGGGTCCTCCTCAGCTCTCTCCCCTCTCTAACAATGTGGCAGCATTGCCAGCTTTCTCCCAATTTTATTGTGAACGGCAGGGGTTCAGTTGGGTTTTCCTCAACACCTTGGTGTCTTCTCCACCATGATGCCAAACATGACATGAAAAGGGCCAGCAGGTTCAAACGTACAGAGGGTCTAGGATCCCAGCGTGGCTGCATGATACTTGTTCCCTTAGCCTTATTGCAAGCTTTTCCCATTTTTCCCCCAAGAGTCCTGCCATCTGAAGTGAGGGGTGGCAGCACTGGCCCGTGTGCCGCCTCCACTGCCCCAGCTGTGCATGCCCATGGCCCCGGTGCACCTCAGCTGCCCCATCCTTGCCTGGGCTCCCTGGGAGCTCGCTCCTTGGAGATGAGCCTCCCAAGAGCTAACAGGCCATGGGCACTTCATCCGCACCAAGTGCTGCCATCCACTTCAGGATGCTGTACACCGGTGGGGGGGTGCCCAGCCATGCAGATTCCCCCTCTCCTGGAGGCCACTACCCCAGTCTGTGTCCTGGGTGCCCGTGTCCTCACACACAGAGTCCTTCTCTCTCGGTCCATTAGTTTGTTTCCACTGCCATGGCCAGTGGCAGGCACCCGGCTCTGAAAGCTGTTTTAAAAGCCGGGTCAATACCAGCCCCTGCTTATTCCCTCTGGGGAAAATAAATAAATAATAAAAGGAGGGAGGGAGGGACTTCATTAATTAGCAATGGGAAGGAGAGGTGGGACAGGGACCCATGTGGAAAAATGAGGCAGCATATAAAGTCATACATGGGAAAAGCCAGGAGGCACCAGGATCCATGAGCTCCTGTCCCCACTCTGTGCCCAACGGGGGGAGACAGAGGCATCAGGAGTGATGCCTTTCCTTTCCCCCCCCTCTCCTGATGCTCTGCTCTTTGGTTGTCACCTGTCTGCTCTTCTCTCATCCTACCACCAGCTCCTCTTCCCTTCTTGGCAAGGCTTGCCAAAGGTGTCAGATCACTGCCTGGGTGCAGAGCAAACCCGTGCAGGGCAGCTGTCCCCCTGCAGAACCTGCACGCCAGGACAAGAAATAGCCACGTCTGGGTCTAGACCCCTCTTCTTAGTCTGTCCCCACTCTTTCTCAAATGCGTTCCCATATTACCTCACTTTCTCTTCTTCTTTTTCCCTTCCTCCTCCTCCATCTGCCTGCTGTGCCTGCTTCTTCCTCTCACTCCTGCTATTTCCTTCCTTCCCCTTCTGCTTCTTCCCCCCTTCCTCTTGCTTCTTGAACCAATTCCAAATTGATATCAAGATGCTGTTTTCCTGCTTTGTAGATCAGGGGTTGGGTGGGACATCATTTCTTCAGCCATTCCCCCCATAGCACAACTGTTGGGTGCCCAGAGCAGCTTCCTTAGCTACCTGTTTGTCTTTCTGTCCCCATATCGTCTACAGTTTTGAAGGAGTGATTCTGCTGCTCCTAAAGGAAAAGGATCACCAGATTTTCACGTCTTTTGTGAAATGACAGCAAAGTGATGTTACAGGTCTAGCTCTGGCTGATGCCCTCCCTCATTTCCCCTAGTTCTTACTTACCTCTAGCAAAAAAAGAGGTTTGGGGTTTTTGGGGGCTTTTTTGAGCCTTACATTTAGAGCAGTGTCTTGCACGTCTCTGCCTCTTCATCAAACACATCTATAACCCTTCCCTGGGCAAAACTCTCGTTATCTCCAAAGCAAGCAGAATTGTTTGACCCATCCTACTGGTAATTTTAATGCAAGTGCTTCCCTCCATACGTACATTTTGTATGATCTTCTCCCCGAGCAAATTCTCTGAGCCTCTTATTGTAGGTCTTCACCAAGGAGGCCCAGAACAAGGGACCTCTCATGGTGGAGCTTCCAGGCAACACCACCATACCAACAGCAAACATTAGCACTAATAACACTCATCAGCCTCTATACCAGGCTGCAGCCTTGGGGTCTCTCCTTTGCTTCCAGATCTCCCCTGGGATATTAGACTTTATTAAAAATAAATAGTTACAAATTCAGTTTTACAGCTGATGGCAGCAGGGAGAAGTACGGAAGAGGTGAAAGGAGCAAGTTGAGGGTCTGCTGTCCAGTCAGGTCACTTGTCTGTCATCCTGGCCACGCTGTGCCAGGGAGCAGTTTGAGTGTGCAAGCACAGCGCCCTGCCTCCTCTGCCAGGCATCTCGGGAGAGGAGCAGGACGGGTTTTTCAAGAGGACTGGGAGAACTGGGTCTGAGTCCGTGGAGCCGAGCTGCTTCTGGAGGTGACAGATGCCAAAAGCCAAGGAGAGTGCAGAGTAGGCTACGCAGAGCGTCCTTGTCTCCTAGCTTGGCATTTGCAGTGGAAGAATATGGATTTCGGTTCTCGATCTGTTTTATATACAGAGAAAGAGTCATGTGCAACAAGCAATAAACATGCAAGTAAAACCCTCCCTTGACATCCTTCCCTACTCCCGCCAGGAGTCCTGAACTCTCCTGTCCATCCTCATCTGGTCAGTGCTTGGGTTTCGCTCCTCTCCTAGTGATGGTCATGACTCTTGACAGCCATGGGGCCTACCCACGTCGAGAGGGAACAGAAAGTTTGCTGCTGCCTCAGCAGCAGAAACACTTGCTGCGGGTCCCGGTCTGTCCATTGAGGGGACGGACTCCTGTCGCCTCTCCAGAGATGAGAAACCAGGCGTGCTGCTCTCCTGTCTCTGGGCAGGAAAGGGATCCTAGCACAAGCTGCACACACTGGAAGAGTAGTGTATCCTCACTCCTCTTCCAGACAGTATAACTTCATGGGAAAGGGAATATATCAGAGCAGCTCCAGGCCTTGATGTACTCAGGGGCTGAGAGGCAGTCACGGGAGGCATTTTTTGGTGGGCAAGGGACTTATCCAGCTATGTATGGGTGCAAAATGGAGGAGGAGACGGTGGGTGACAGGTGTGGAATGGGGAGGCTGGAGGAGTTAGATGGCTGACTCCCTGCGGTATGAGATTGTATCTAGGGGCAGAGTTGCCTGGAGCCGCTCCAGGTCCAGGTGGCTTCCAAAATCCATCATCTGGATGACGCCTCCCTCTTCTTTAGTGCTGCCCCCTAACACCACACCCACTTCGTCATCATCTTCATCTTCATCTTGACTGACAAGAGCCAGCTCGTTCTCATAGCAGAAGGCACTGGGAGGTGGGGGAGAAGGTAGGATAGTCATCTTGCTTTCTTGCAGCTCCCGAGCTGAGCAGCAAGGCGTGCCAGCTACCTCATAGGTCTTGTGAAAGCGTGAATAATCCACTTTGTAGTGGTTCTTCTCCTCAAACACAACTGGTTCAAAACGGTGACCCCAAAGGATTTCACTAGCAAGGTAAGAGCTTCGTGCCTGTGTGGTCATGGCTGTGGCTTCCACCATCCCCTCCAGGATAACAACAATCTCAAAGTTCTCCGTCTCCAGCTCCTCCTTGCCAATCCCATAGAGCGGGCTCTCCTCGTCAATCTCATGAACGATAATAATGGGTGAGACCAAAAATATACGATCGAGGCCCACGTCATAGCCCACATTGAGAGGTAAGAGCTTCGAGCCTGTGTGGTCATGGCTGTGGCTTCCACCATCCCCTCCAGGATAACAACAATCTCAAAGTTCTCCGTCTCCAGCTCCTCCTTGCCAATCCCATAGAGCGGGCTCTCCTCGTCAATCTCATGAACGATAATAATGGGTGAGACCAAAAATATACGATCGAGGCCCACGTCATAGCCCACATTGAGGTCCCGCTGGTCCAGGGGGAGATATTCCCCTTCCTCTGTCATGTAGGGTTTGATGAGCTGGGCTCGGACGTGGGCCTCCACAATGTGGCTCCTCCTCAGGTTGCCCACCCGCCACATGAGGCACAGTTTGCCATCCCGCACAGAGATGACTGCATGGTGACTGAAGAGGAGGGTCTGGGCCCGCTTCTTGGGCCTCGCCATCTTGGCCATGATGGTGCCAATCATGAAGGAGTCAATAACGCAGCCCACAATGGACTGGACCACAACTGCCATGATGGCCAGCGGGCATTCCTCAGTCACACAGCGGAAGCCATACCCAATGGTTGTCTGTGTCTCCACTGAGAAAAGAAAAGCCCCTAGGAAGCTGTTCACATGCATGATGCAGGGCTTGAGGAGAGAGGGACTGCCTCCCACTGCCGGTGCATTGAGGTCACCATGGAAGAAAGCAATGCACCAGAAGAGGAAGCCGAAGAAGAGCCAGGAGACCAGGAAGGCGGCGGAGAAGATCATAAGCATGTACCGCCAGCGCGTGTCCACACAGGTGGTGAAGATGTCGGCCATGTAGCGCTGAGACTTGTTGCTCAGGTTGGCAAAGTAGACATTGCACTGGCCGTTCTTCTTCACAAAGCGGTTGCGGTGCTTCCGCCGGGGGGCATGGCCCTTCCCATTCCGGCTGTGCCCGTTCATGCTGCCCAGCGTGGAGACCTTGTGTCCATCCTCTTCGGTCGAGACGATGCTGTACCTGAAAGAGAAGAAACAGGCATTTCCAGCAAGAATACGTGAAGAACAACAACCACCACAAAGACAGCGAGGGTGGGAGACGTGGGTGGCTCACAGGGCTACATCAGCGTGGCGTTGAAGTTCACAACAGCTTGTTTCCCTGGTTATTGCACCGTGGTGCCACATTGACCAAACTGGTGGAGCTCAGCTGCCGTATTTGCCGAGTCTTGCTGCCAGGAGGTTGTATCTAGCGAAGTCCTGACAGGGCAGCAAAGCAGGAGAAGCTTGTAGCGCTGTGCTTCCTTCCAGCCTTTGTGGTGAGGAGGGACCCAAGGCTTTGAAACCTGATGGCGGCTGGGACAGTTGGGAAGCCTGGGAGCAAGCGCCCGTGGTCTGGCCACATTTTGGCCCTGACATTATATAAGGCCGGGAGTTTCTATTTTCTCCTCTGCTCTCCTCACTGATTTCATGGTGCGTCGGTGACAATGTTTATACACTTCCTGTGCTCAGGACAATTCTGTTGCCACAGCAACATGTGTGGCTCCCAGCATCCCACATCCGAAGCCAAAGGTGTAATTTGGAGATCAACAGCCAAAGTGCTGGCAGATTTCCCTGTGAGAAGCTCCCCACACACTTTCTGGGAGACATTTGCCCCTCCGACTCCCCTCCCTCGCAGGCGGCACCGCCACTGCCCCTTGTGTGCTGCTGGGTCTACGGTTGCAGATACTCCTTAAAGATGTGATGGCAGAAGATGCTCTGACCACTGAGGAAATTAAGGGAGTGCACAGACCCACCAAGACCACTCTGCCCTTGTGACCGTCGAGCCCTGGCTTCCCAGGACCTGTTGGGCTGCCAGTGCCTCCCTCCCACCCCGTAGTGTTGACATGTCAGCTGGAGCCCTCCAACATGGGCACCATGACCCTTGTCCTCCTCTCGTGGGAAAAGGGAGCAAGGAAGCACACATGGCTGGAGTTGTGACCCCTGGGGACAGGGGGCTTCTGCAGCACTGCTGGAATCTGTAATTTCTGGTCCAGCACCATGCAGCACTTTGCTTCTCCTCTGTAGCACTCCCCCTCTGAGCACTGCCCCCATGTATGGTGTGTCTTAGATTGGAGAAGGAGAGAGGAGCCATACTTTGGAGCAGGAAAGCCCCTGGCAGATAATTTGAGAAGAATATACTGAAAGACAGGCCTGACGGGCCAGATGAGGAGGACTAGGCCACCCTGGGCAGCAGCAGTCCTTGAGAAGGGGGTTACTCACCGGTTGACTCGGACGCTGCCCATGGCTCGCTGTATCATCAGGTGTCAGGGGGCCGCAGGAGCTGGGAGGGCACGGGATCTCATGCAGCAGCACTCACATGGGACTGGGCTGCTCCGGGTTTCACCTCTGGTGAGCTGGGACCCGTGCTGCCATTGGGATTGCTCCTGGGCACGCGCCTTGCAGAGAAGGACGAAGCAAAACCCAGTCAGAGCCTCCCCTGACGGCACCCGTCCCAGTCCCAGAGCAGGTGGTGCAGGGCTCCCAGCCTTTTTCTCAGGAGGGGTCTGGAGGTGTCCACAGGGCACTGTGCCACAGCCTGGCTCGGGCAGGTGAGGAGCTGATGGATGCAGACTGGATTGCACGGCCCACAGCCCCCACGTTCCCCAGAATCTACCACCAGGAGAGGTGCAGGGCCAACCAGTCACAGCTCTCCAGATCAAGGGCACAACGACTGAGCAGCTTGCAGGGCCCTTGCCCTGAGCCATTATATTAATATCAGCTTATACTAGGACGAGAGCTCAGCCAGGCTAAATACCTCGCACACAAGGACTAACGAAGCACGGACATGCACGGCAGCCCTCAGGGGTCCCCATCAGCCCAGTCTGACCCAGAGGAGATTTATTTCCAGGGCGTGCGGAACATCCCCCCGCATTTCGAAGAGGAGAAGAAGAGCAATGGGTAGAGCCAAAAGGGAGAACTGATGGAAAGGAAGAGCTTAGGAGTAGGCAAGGAGAAGCCGGTGTCGTGGTTTAACCCCAGCCAGCAACTAAGCCACTCGCTCACTCCCCCCTGGTGGGATGGGGGAGAGAATCAGAAGAGTAAAAGTGAGAAAACTCGTGGGTTGAGATAAAGACAGTTTAATAAGTAAAGCAAAAGCGGTGCACGCAAGCAAAGCAAAACAAGGAGTTCATTCACTACTTCCCGTCATCAGGCAGGTGTTCAGCCATCTCCAGGAAAGCAGGGCTCCATCATGCGTAATGGTTACTTGGAAAGACAAATGCCATAACTCTGAACATCCCCCCCTTCCTTCTTCTTCCCCCAGCTTTATATGCTGAGC
>NW_008794445.1:2033196-2035736 GCF_000699145.1 Aptenodytes forsteri
CCTTGACTCTGTGTAAGCACTGCTCAGCAATAACGAAAACACCCCTGTGGTATCAACACTGTTTCCAGCACAAATCCAAAACATAGCCCCATACTAGCTACTATGAAGAAAATTAACTACCCCAGCCAAAACCAGCACAGCCGGTTAGAGCAAACAGACCTTGTGACATGCCCTGCATGCAGCATCCAAGGAGCAGCTCAGCGGCAGAGCCCTGGGGAGGATGTCCAGCAGATGTTACGTCCCAACCCGGTCCTCCACAAACTGAAGAACAGGGAAACCGAAGACTCAAGAGCTAACCTGTCCCACCTGCCCAGAGCTGCTGGGAAGTGAAATGCAGTGAGGTGGTAATGACTCACAGATTAGGAAGAGCTTTGTACACCCATGCTAATCCTGCACTGTAACCTGTGGATTACAGCAGCCAGTGCAGAGCGCAGGACGCAGACACAGCCAGATAGCTCACTTTCTCCCAGCCTCACCAACGAGCAACCAGTGGTTGCCATATCTGGGACAAATACAAGGATTTCTGCGTCAAATCCAAGGTTTAGAGCTGCTTGCAAGTGGTCATGCATGGACATGGAGAGAGGAACAGCAAGTGACGTTGTCAGGGACAGAAAAACTGGTGAGAACCACCCTTGTTTCATCATCAGTGTTGCAGAACGGGGCTTCATGTGGCTAAGGGTGACCAGCAGCTTTCCCCAGTTAGGAGCACAGACTAGAAAGCAGCAAGTAAGGAGCTCCAGACATCACCTCTGATGTGCAAGCACTGCCGTTGCCATGTCTGGGATGAAGATTAACCAGCAGTCTCTCCTCCAGAGATCAAGGTTACTGAGGCAATTTAATCCCTGTGGCAACACAAACATGGTTGTTCAGACCAGGGATATTACGGGACCAGGAGAAGACAGCAACCTTGTAGACCACAACTCACCGTATAGAGGTAAAAGTGAACAGCTGCCTAAAAATTCCCATCAGGAAAAAGCACTTTGGCACTGAACTCTGCCAGCACCCACCCCCCCATTGCCCTACAGCATCCAAGTCTTTAAGGAGGGTCGGTTTGGCCAGATACGGGAAATTTTGTTGTGCAGCTGGGTAAACCTACAGTAGAAACTGGGGTTGGTAACCTAAATGAATCAGAAATGTTGAGGGATGACCAGGTGACAAAGAAAGGTCACTTCATGCCTACAGATGGTCCCACTAGGATAAAACTAAGATGTATCTTCAGTGATTACATGGTGAGTTTGCACTGCAGGGTCCCACAGGTCTTGAGAAGGTGACAAAAGCGGGCAATTTAGGTATACCCCTCTATGCCAGCTCCAGCCAGGAGAGGAAGGGCATCTTCTCCAACCAGCGCCTTCCTTAGCCATCCCAGATAAGCCACGCTCACCCTTAGCCAGCACCGACACTGATAACGGAGGAAAGGCACCGCCACAGCTCATGTATGGATACTTCCCAACTTCCTAAAGGTTTCTGACCACCACTACCACCCCTTTCCCCAGCTGCAGGAGTAGGTGCACAATTTCCAGACTTTGGATTTCTGGCCCAGGTGGTGGCCACCTCCAAAATAAGAGGAAGGAGGACCTAAAGAGCTTCTGCCCACTGAAATTATGTGCAGCAGCACCTGGATCTCTGCTCCTAACCTTCCCCACCTCACCGAGAATGGGCAAAGGAAGGAGATGAAATGCAGGTACCTGCGCGGGCTGTGCTCATCTCCGGTTCTGGCTGGTACAGCTATGGGAAGGGATGGGCACACTGTTTAAGAACACTGCATCCCGTGCTGCTGTGCTTCCTCCCTGGCTCCCACATAGGAGCTCAAGTCAGCCGGAGCTGTGGCATGACCTGTTGCACAGAGCCCACCACGTCTGGACCTTGGAGCTCAGAGCCTGGGAAACATTTGCTGCTGGCTCTGCAGTGCCAGAACAGAGCATCAGCAGCTAAAACTACATCACTACCTGCAATTTGTACTTAATCACAAGAAAAGTATTTCCATGAAGAATAAAGGCTACAAATCTGAACACACACATTTGAGCATGTGAGAGCAAATGGTTTTAGTATAGGCTGTAGTGGGAGACCCGTGGTCTCAATTCATACACTTATCCGTAGGACCCACACAGAATTGAGTTCATAGCTCTTTTTCTGCTTCAACTTCGGAAATTTTGCCGGTAGATTTAAGGACCTCAGCAACAAAATGCAGCGACTCCGCTCCAGAGGCAAGCTGTCTGATGGACCAGTTTGCGCTCGTTATTACCTTGTGGAGGTTCTGCAAGGCAAAGTCTATGTTGTGCTTCACTGCCCCCAGGTCAGTTGTTTGGCCTGCTTTCAGGTTTTCGTTCTCCATCTTGGAGCTCTCCAGCTCTCCCTGGAGAATAAAGATCTCCTGCTTCAGCTTCTCCACATTGCTTTCTGCCTCCAGAGCCCGCTGGGTCATTAGCTGGAGACTCCACTCAGTCCGCTGGACAAAGGACTGTAGCTCTTGGGCTTCCCTCTTCTCTTTGGCCAGGCTGGCCTTCAGCTGCCTCTCCAGCCTCCGCACGGTGCACCCCTGG
>NW_008794445.1:2035852-2062373 GCF_000699145.1 Aptenodytes forsteri
AACCTACAGTAGAAACTGGGGTTGGTAACCTAAATGAATCAGAAATGTTGAGGGATGACCAGGTGACAAAGAAAGGTCACTTCATGCCTACAGATGGTCCCACTAGGATAAAACTAAGATGTATCTTCAGTGATTACATGGTGAGTTTGCACTGCAGGGTCCCACAGGTCTTGAGAAGGTGACAAAAGCGGGCAATTTAGGTATACCCCTCTATGCCAGCTCCAGCCAGGAGAGGAAGGGCATCTTCTCCAACCAGCGCCTTCCTTAGCCATCCCAGATAAGCCACGCTCACCCTTAGCCAGCACCGACACTGATAACGGAGGAAAGGCACCGCCACAGCTCATGTATGGATACTTCCCAACTTCCTAAAGGTTTCTGACCACCACTACCACCCCTTTCCCCAGCTGCAGGAGTAGGTGCACAATTTCCAGACTTTGGATTTCTGGCCCAGGTGGTGGCCACCTCCAAAATAAGAGGAAGGAGGACCTAAAGAGCTTCTGCCCACTGAAATTATGTGCAGCAGCACCTGGATCTCTGCTCCTAACCTTCCCCACCTCACCGAGAATGGGCAAAGGAAGGAGATGAAATGCAGGTACCTGCGCGGGCTGTGCTCATCTCCGGTTCTGGCTGGTACAGCTATGGGAAGGGATGGGCTGCAGCAGCACCTGGATCTCTGCTCCTAACCTTCCCCACCTCACCGAGAATGGGCAAAGGAAGGAGATGAAATGCAGGTACCTGCGCGGGCTGTGCTCATCTCCGGTTCTGGCTGGTACAGCTATGGGAAGGGATGGGCACACTGTTTAAGAACACTGCATCCCGTGCTGCTGTGCTTCCTCCCTGGCTCCCACATAGGAGCTCAAGTCAGCCGGAGCTGTGGCATGACCTGTTGCACAGAGCCCACCACGTCTGGACCTTGGAGCTCAGAGCCTGGGAAACATTTGCTGCTGGCTCTGCAGTGCCAGAACAGAGCATCAGCAGCTAAAACTACATCACTACCTGCAATTTGTACTTAATCACAAGAAAAGTATTTCCATGAAGAATAAAGGCTACAAATCTGAACACACACATTTGAGCATGTGAGAGCAAATGGTTTTAGTATAGGCTGTAGTGGGAGACCCGTGGTCTCAATTCATACACTTATCCGTAGGACCCACACAGAATTGAGTTCATAGCTCTTTTTCTGCTTCAACTTCGGAAATTTTGCCGGTAGATTTAAGGACCTCAGCAACAAAATGCAGCGACTCCGCTCCAGAGGCAAGCTGTCTGATGGACCAGTTTGCGCTCGTTATTACCTTGTGGAGGTTCTGCAAGGCAAAGTCTATGTTGTGCTTCACTGCCCCCAGGTCAGTTGTTTGGCCTGCTTTCAGGTTTTCGTTCTCCATCTTGGAGCTCTCCAGCTCTCCCTGGAGAATAAAGATCTCCTGCTTCAGCTTCTCCACATTGCTTTCTGCCTCCAGAGCCCGCTGGGTCATTAGCTGGAGACTCCACTCAGTCCGCTGGACAAAGGACTGTAGCTCTTGGGCTTCCCTCTTCTCTTTGGCCAGGCTGGCCTTCAGCTGCCTCTCCAGCCTCCGCACGGTGCACGCCTGGCTCTCCCAGGAGCTCTGCATGCTCCTGACCACCCTCCTGAGCATGGCGTTCTCCTCCCTGAGCACGTCGTAGGGCAGCTGCAGAGACGGGAACTCCCTGTCCCCTGTGGCCTCCTCGTGCAGCATGTGGGGCTCTGCTCCCCTGGTGCACTCTGGGTATCCCAGATAAGGGTCACTGGTGTGGACCCATGGGGCAAACGCATCCATCCCCAAGTGCTTGCCCACGCTAGACTGGAAAGAGTCATAGGGGCTGCACGGTGCTGTACTGGCAGCTCGGGACACATGCAACCTTTGATGCACAGGAAGGTGATAGGTCCTGGTCCAGCTGTGGTCCTCATCTTCAGACAAGCTGCCATGTATTTCTGCATCTTTGTAAAATGGTTCCTGAAACTCCTGAGCTTCCTCCTCAAGCTCCAGTGCATGCTTGGCCAACGTCTTGGCATATATTCTATTTTTCACTCCTTCGGCTTTCACCGTGTAAGAGTGCCTGGGATTTAGGGAAAATGGGATGGGTTCCCCCAGATCCTCCACCTGACTGTCACCCGAGCTGTCATGGCTCTTGCACTGGGGTGGAGTACATGCGGAGTGGCAGGGGTAGCTGAATTCGTCATCGTTGTCATCATCATCATCATCATCTTCCAAGCCTTGAGATTCTGGGCAGACCCTCTCCATTGTCCCAGAGATGCCAAGCAGCCATGACATTTTTCAGGATGCTTTGGGCTGCAGCAAGCAGGAGGATCCAAATTATCCTCCTGGAGCCTGGGTCACGCGGGCAGGTGACACTGACAAGCAGTGTGCCAACTTCTGCAGTCTCAGCGACGCTCGTGGGGGAAGAGGCAGTCACCGAAATCCCTCCATTTAGATCACTAGGGTGTTCAGGGGGGAGTGGAGGGGAGGACCAGGCATCTCTGTGTCTTTGCTATGGGGAGAACAGGAATCACCAAGGTCTGTGATGTCATCGTGTGACTTCACTGCCTGCTGTGAGGTCATGCCCAGAAGGGAGAGGAACTGATCAACTGCAAAAGTGCTTTTTTGGCAGCAGGAGGATGAGCAGGGTCCCCATGGCCACAGAGCCAACCCCAGCTCAGAGATGCTCCCAGTGGGCAGAGAGGAGCTCATGAAGCCACCTGAGACCTGTGGCGTGCATTAGGGACAGGGACCGGCCAGCCCCAGGCAGGCAGCATGGGGCAGAGGGGACAACCCTGCCCCGCAGGCTACCGCAGGTTAGCTGCAGGAGGGTGAGATGAGACCAAGAGATCTCTGGCAGCGAGATCAAGCCACTGGCGTTTTGGTGCCAAGGCTCACCCCGGGCAGAGGCAGGAGACATCACCAGCGCTTTGGCCAGAGGCATTGCCCCAAGCTGGCCGCCCGGCAAGGGGTCCACACCATGGTGCTGCCGATCTGATTCATCCCCGGCTGCCAGCTGGCGCAGGGAAGCGTTAGTAATACCGGGTGCCACAAACTCGGAGCAGCATGAGCCAGGAGACGAACGAAAATAAACCCACTTACCACTTCCACCCCAACACACCCCCACAGTGCGCGGTGCCGCCATGGGAAAGACAGACAGGCAGGCGAGAAGCCCTGGGCTGGGGACTGCCATCACATTGGGCTGGTGTTCACATTAGCCCCCCGGAGATGCCATGCCGGGAGGTGATGTAGCCACCCTCCCTCCTCAGCAGCTGGTGGCCCAGGGCCACGGCTGACATCCCTGCCTGCAAAATGGGTGCTGCGAGCTCGGCAAGGCCAGGGGCCATACCAGGAGCCCGAACCCTGTGCAACCTCCATTCAAATGGCTGTGAAAGGGCCCTGTTGCTCCTTGGAAACCTGAAACACAAATGGGATGAAGAGGGAAGGCTCAGAGATGCCTCCAGCAAAAGGGGATGCCATTCCCATCCTGAACAGGCAGCTGACTATTGCACAGACCAGGGGGAGGAAAGCCTGGCCAAGGACAGAGGTGCAAATCCCAGAGTGTGCCCAAGGACCTTTCTTGGAGTTTGCTCTGCCTCCTGGGATCCACATGTGCACCGAGGAAGCTGGGGAGTCAGCAGTGACTCCTAGGGAGTGGGATGAAACCCCACCAGTGGGTGCAGCATGGGGCACCCTGGGAGATGCTAGGCAGGAGACTGCAGTCCTGAAAGATGCCTCTTCATCCCTCCTGTCCCCAGCATACATGAACACCCACGTATTTCATGGCCTGAGGAAGCCCCCCAGTGCTTTAGGAAGCCGCTGCAGCGTGGGCATCGCAGCCCCTGTCTTGCAGTGTTGAAGCTGTCAGCCAGGTGGGTCCCCAGGGGCCAATAGCCCCCTCCAGCCCTGCAGCCTGGGCTGCCTTTCCCTCCTTCCCAACCACTTTCCCCCTCCTGCGCCCTAGATTGAGTGATGCCAGGGACACTGCCGCCGTGCTGCAGTCATCCCCACCTTCCCGGGTGACACCACGCTCCAGTGGCACAAGCCATTGTACCAGCCCACGCTGCCACCCCGGCGCTGCTCTGACCCTGAACAGACGCGTGGGGCCAGGCTGCTGCCATCGCTTTCCAAGGGATCTGCAGGCTAATAATAACATCAGGGCGTGTGGTGCTGATGCAATGCCTCCATTGCTCCATCCCAGTCCACGGTGCATCACCTCGCACATCCCAGGCTTTCTCCAGCCCCTGCCAGAGCAGATCATATTTGTCAATTCTTCCTTATATTTGTGGTGGAAGAGTCTCATGAAACAGAACAGAAAAGTCCACGCTGAAGCACTCCCCCACTTCTCTTTTTATAACAACCGTATCTGGTGCTCTGGGACGTACACCGTGAACGACAACGATGGAAAAATCCCAGGGTATTTTTACACTCTTAGTCTTTGCTTTATCTGGAGTCGTCTGGCAAATGCTTCCCTCCTGTCTGTGGTCAATACCGCAGCCGCTGGTTGTGCTGCGCTTCGTGCCTTTATTCCTTTTACTGGCTGTGTAGCATGGTCTGGTTTTGAGATCAGCATCCACAGACCCATCCTGCCGGCTCGGGCACGGTGACAACACGGCAGACGTCTTCTCGCCTCTTGGGGAGTCAGGGTGGAAACACCCGCAGCAGAGAGGAGACCCCTTTGGCTTTTTGCAGAGCCTCGCAGACTCGCGGCATTCGGTTTGTGCTCTCCATCATCTTTGTAATTCCATCTCTTCTCCTCTTCCTCACAAATATTCCCGAGGTTCATGCCAGGGCTCGTAGGGCAGCTCGATGCCGTGGGGCTGTCTTGCCACAAGAGGCAGCGGCTGAGCTCTCGCTCCTCCGTGCCGGCAGGGCTGGGTGCTAGGCGCTGTACGAGCACACGCGAAGGCACAGTCACCGTGCGGGAGAGTTTTACCATATTAAAAAGGCAAGTGACATATGGAAGGTGAGGGGAGGAAGCTGTAATCAACTCTATACCATTTTTATATACACACTTCTGCCTTTTCGTTCAATAATTATAAATAGATCAAGTAAGTGCCAACAGTCCCCATCTGCCCCGCAAGGCACGATCTGCTGACCAGTTTCTCTCTCCAAAAGAGGATTTTATTAACGTGCCTCTGCCCGGTTTATATTTTGGGGTGGAGTGAGAGGGGGGGATTTTTTTCTCCCCTTGTGAAGCCCTAGAGCCTGGGGATGGGTAATATGAAAACAAAACAAAATGATTTGAAGTTAAACCATCTCAGTGTGTGACTCAGAGCTATTCATAGCTCCCTGAAGCCAGCTGCAGCAACGGAGCCAGAAGGATTCTGCCCATATTATTATTCCAATTACCATCTGAATTAAAAGTTTGAGCAGTGATCAGCCCACATACTGACGGGAGGGGGAGAGAAGAAAGCGAGAGAGAAGGAGAGAAAGACAGAGAGGGAGAAAACACAGATAAAAATGGGATCCACACAAAGGTCCCCGGGATTACAAAGTCAGAAAGAGGCACGGAAAGGTGACAGCATCACCTCCTGCCTGCTCCCACACCGCCCTGGCGATCCCTGCTCCGGCCGCACCGTCCGGCTAATGGCACTGCAAAAGCAGCCACCCGCTCTCTGGGATCCCGGCCAAGAGGGGGGCTACCCCACGGCAGGGCTGGTGGGACTGGCACGGGTGCTCATCTGCTCTCCTCTGGCCAAAATGGGGCTGGGGGGACAAGAGGCAAGGGCTGGGGGGCGGCCGAGCAGGAGTGTAAGGAGAGGATGCTGCTGGGGCAGCAGCCAGGGAGAAGTCCCCACTTTTTCTTGTCGAGTGAGGTAGGTGAGTGTTATTCTTCGTGGCTGGCATCACAGGGCAAATTAAATGCTCAGAAGGCCCCGGCCTTCCCTGGGTGGTGTTCTTGGCCAAATAGGAGCTGGGCTTTGTGGCAGCCAGGGCACAGACCATGTCCCATCTGCTCCCCAGGAAGCACTGGGGCTGATGTCCATGCCGGGAGCCGTCTTGCCAAAACTGTGGACTGGACCCAAAGGGTTGGTGCAAAACCCACAAAAGCTGAAAAACCAAAAGCACTGCGGTGTTGCCCAGGTCCCCACGTCCCGGGTGGCTGCAATGCGCTCAGGTCGCCTCCTCCAGCTTCCCAGCACGACTGCACCAGCAAAAAAGGCACCTCCCCTAACCCCCCACCGCAGGAGCTCCCTTCGCTGAGCATCCTGCCCTGCGGGAGCTTTGCCGAAAGGCCATTCCCAGCACTGCCCCTGTGCTTCAGCGTCTCTCCAGAACAGAGCCCCTCCTGACCCTGTGCCGGCTTGGCCAGGAGGGCTGCCCACACGCCGCCTCTCGATGGCTTTTGGCTAGTCGGGAATGAGGATCATTATCGGTGCGCAGGAAAAGGGGGGTAAGGGTGGCCAACGTGATCTGCCTGCCCACTGCGATTGCACTCCTGACAGGGCAGGGACGGTCTGCCGGTGCCTCTGCAAAGCGCCCAGCAAGGCAGGCGCCTGCAAATGGGTTATGAACAATGATAACAACAGCGACAGCAGAAAAGGGTGAGCAATAGCCAGGGCGAAGCCTGCTCTGCACCGAGCCCCCAACCAAGAGAGGCTGCAGCCGCTGCTCCACACCCGGCTGCTGCACAAGGGCTGAGTTCCCAGCCTGGCCTGGCTACTCAGTGCTAACCCATCAGCGATAGGGAAAAAAAAAAAATTCCCCCCAAAACCCTTGTCGCTACTCTAACAAGGAGCCCAGCGGAGCCACCAGCCTCCTGAGGGGGTCCCAGCTTCTCCTCCATCAGCCATGCCTGCTAGACACCAGAAACAGAGCTGAGGGAGCATCCCAGGTAAGCTGCAAAACTGCACTCCCGCAGAGAGCAGGTCGACTACTTCACTACAAGTCTGCTGACTTGTATTGCTGCAGCTTGCTCCGTCTGATTAAATAAATGCACCTGAAAGACGTCAAGCCTAAGTGCTGCCCGATGCGTGTGGTACGGAGAACCGTCCCCCCCTCCTTCCCTTGCCCCCCCGGCTCCCCAACATGGCAGGGGCTGCCAGCACGGACGGGCTCGGGCGCAGGGGAAGAGCGGTGCAAAGCGGGACACGGCAGCCACGTTTGCACACTGCTACACCTGCGATATCCTCCCCCCACCATCGTTACGGGTTACTGTCGTACCCCTGCTCCTCCAGGCTAAGATGCTCAGTCCCGCTGACGCCCTGCCTGCTCACCTGCCTCTCGCCTGCTGGCACTCGGTGCTGCCCGCAGCTTCTGCCTGGTTGCCTCCACCCAGACACGAGGCTCTTCCTTGGTGGTGGGAGCGATGGGAACAGGAGAGGAGAGGACTTCTGGGGCCGCTGGGTCTAGTCCTGTGGCAGGCACTGCCTCTTCCTAATGCCATCGAGCTTTTTGGAGGGATGAAGCGCCTACCAGTCCAGCCTCTGGGATCCCCAGTGCCCTTCAGCCCCCATGCTCACCATGCTGCTGGCAGGGGCAATCTATACAGCTCTCATGGGGCTATAGGGCTGTTTTATCCTCCTCTATAGCGGAGTGACTTTTGACATCCTCTTTCTACAAGTCTCTTTTCGGCTGGCCCCTCTGCGTGGGTGCCTAAGCAGGCTGCCAGCAAATGCCATGGCCTGGCACAGAAAGGGAGCAGGTGAGAGGAGAGGGGAGAGAAAAGATGAAGGCAGGGGAAGGGAGAACAGGCAGCAAAGAGGTAGCCGGGACGAGGCTGGCAGCTCATTGCACCGGTGCTGGTGCCACTTACCAGGGAGGGAGGGAGGGAAGGAGGTGAGGGGGGAGGCAGGAGAGGTGTCGGGGTCTTTTCTCCGAGCCTTTCACAGGGGACATAGTGGGGGACGCTGCCTCCCTCATTTTTGCACAGCACCAGGCTCCCTCTGAAGTGTTTCGGGAGAAATGTTGCCATAGAAATAAACCAGCCGTCCAGATTGCAAGGGGCAGGCCCGCCGCCATGGTGGCAGGGGCTGGCGCAGGCGCAGGCAGAGTGGCGGCAGGAGTCCCCAGCCGGCGGTGTGGGGCAGCACCGGAGGATATCTTGTCCTCCATCCTCCGCTCCCTCATCTCCGGTGAGAGCAGCAGTGGTGCTGCTGTGCCAGCATGGCCAGTGCCAGCCCCAGGTGGCATCTCCTCCCCAAATGCACGGGTGGGTGAATAGTGAAACCGCCCCTGCAGGCAAGCTGCCTGCCACCAGGCTCCCGAGAGGATGGGCATGGAGGTGCATGGGTCTCTGGGGCAGTCGGGACAGGGTAGCGCTGCAGCCGGCTCCCGTCCCTCGTCTGCCTGGGCCACAGCACCACCTTTGCTGGAGAACAAGCCTGAGAGGTCTGAGGGTGAGAACCAGCTCAAAGGCGGGCCCTGCCCGCCCCGAGCCCCCCACTGCCGGAGGACCAGCATCTCTCCTGAGAAGGGGCTTCAAGACTGACCATCCCCAGTAAAGCCACCTTGTTTGGGGAGGAAAACCAGTGCCGGTGCCTCCGGGGCCTCAATGTGAGGCCCCTCCACCCTGGGAAGGGGCACAGGAGCAGTGCCGTCAAGGAACACGAATTCAGCCCGGCGCAGTTTCGCAGCACTGCGAGGCAAGCGCAGACGGCTTCACTCGGTCCTTACCATTCACAGAAAAAGGAGCGCCAGCGGGAGGCTGGGAAGCCGCGCGTGTGTGAGTGAGGGATCGATCACTAAGACGTGAGCATCCATCTATTGATCCCCAGCCACGCTGTCGGGTTAAGCCAACCCAGCGCAATAACGAGACAGGACAGTGGGAACTTGCTGAGGGCAGACTGCCATTAACCGCTCCGCTCTGCGTCTGCACTGATGTCAGCACATGGCGAGCACAGGTATCCATCACTGTGTCCTCCTCCCCCTTGTTGGCACCCTCCCACCGGCAATACCACCCCAGGAACACAGCTGCTCCCAGGGTGGTGGCCGGCAGCCGAGCTCGGGGTGGCCGAGCGGACGGAGGGGCCAGCAGGGACCCATCCTGACAGCTAACTCCGTCCTTCCCCGGCCACCTCCTCACTTCCCAGCTTTCCTTGCAAACCATGGCAGGGGGCTGCGAGGGACAAGGACCACTGCCAACCCCCCTGCCAGCGCGGCACGTCGTGGCGCCCGGTCTTGGCACCCAAGGAGGGGGAGAGGTGGAAGAGGAGAAAGGTGGAGGAGAGTGAGCCCCACTTCCCTCCAGATCGGCCCTCTCCAGGTCATCCTGTCTGTTGCCATACTCACCATCCCTCCTCTTCCTCGCCATCCCCTGTCCCCACCAGGCTCACGTTTCCCTCCTAAGGCACATATTCCCCCTCTACTTATTATTATTGTCAGCGGCTACAAACAGGGGTGGCCACATGCCGGGGTGACTCAGGCATCTGTGGGTGCCACTTCCGATGGCGAATGGAGAGGGGGCACGTCCCCACATCTTTGGCGAGACGTGTTCCCTGCGCAACCCCCCATCCCCTCCCGGGCTCCGGGTGACCCCAAGCACCAGGTCCCTCTCCACACCTCCCACCTCCCGCAGACGCCTCCTCCCGAGAAGCTGAGGAGGGCACGGAGCGGCGGTTGAGGGTAGTCTTGGAGCCATGTCACCTCTGCCACACGTCCCCCACATGTGCTGTCACCCTCTTCCCTTCGCAGCACACCCCTCAGCAGGGGTGAAGGGAGGAAGGGGAGAAGAGAATGGCCCGGGAGCCGCCATTCGCTTTGCCACAGATGGAGCCGGGGCTGGGCGGTGGGGATGGGAGACTCCAGGCTCTTGGCAGAAGGATTTGGTTGTCTCCAGGCGAATTGCCCAGGAGGGAGGGCATTGGGGGCTGAAGATGGCACCAGGAATGTCGGAGGTGACCTGCCCGTGCCATGCAAACCTGCCTGCCAGCTCCCGCCCTGGCAGGGACACTGGCCTTGCCAATGGGGAGCAAGGGCAGAGTGTCTCCTGAGCTCCTTCATCCAATCCCAGTATCCAGAAGACCCTTTGCACCCTGCCTATCTGGGGGATGTCGGCCCACCACCAGCAGGATCAGCCATGCTGGGACTAGAAGAGCTTGAAGGCGAGGGAGAGGGGGGCAGGTCTGGAGCCCGAAATGCTCCACAGGCAGCGGGAGAGCCAATGCGGCTGCTTCGGCCCCGGTCGCACCCGAGTGCTTGGAGAACGGGTCTCCAGCTCCATTCTTCTCCAGGCTGCCTCAGGGAACCGGCCGGCACCATTGCCCGTGTGGGGCAGGAGAAACGAACGGCAAGCAAGACCCAGCCGCGGGCAAGAAGGTGCTAAGGAAACACAGGGAGCCGAAAAAATGAAGAAGTTACCTGCAAAGCAACCGAAGTCAGGGCAGCGAGGGGAGGGGAGGGAAGTTGGGGAGGCTTACAGGCAGGTACCCCACCCCTGCCCCTCGGCCCGTGGCCGCCCCGGTAGCTGTATGTGTATATGCCGTGCACACAGGCAACTTTATTATTCACTGGCATGCTCACATGAAGCCACGCATCTCTCCCGAAGTTATATTTATAGCTGTTCCTCAGAGCGAGCACAGATGAAACAATACATTTTTTTCCTGAGGAAAAAAAAAAACCCTTCCCGGTCTCATGCCGGTGAGGGGAGCAGTGCGCCCCGGCACCGCCTCTTACCCGGGTCCTGCCGAGGGCTGCCGCCTGCTCCAGCCGTGCCGAGCCAACATCAGAGGAAGCGGAAAGCGGACGGTTTCTCCATCTCACCATGAAACGTCTCAGCCGGACCGGAGGAATCAGGGAGGTCTCTCTGCAGCCCTTGCTCGCCTCTGGCTTGGGGTCTTCCCCCCTGCCCCCCGAGGAGCTACTTCTCCACCGCGACCTGCTCCTCTCCTAACTCTGCCCTGCCCACGCCAGCGCTCTCCTCCTGCCTCTGCCTCTCCTCAGCATTTTTCGCTCCCGGGAGCGTCCATCCCACAGAGCGCTGATGTGCCTTCGCGGCTCGGCGACGAGTTCAGGTCTCCCCCTCCTGCCTGGCTCCCTCCTTCCCTGGCATTATTCACCCATGCCCTTCACTGTCCCCCTGTTCTGATCCCCAAATCCCCCCTCTCCCTTCCACTCTTCCTCCCTTTGCGCTCTGCTCCCTTTCCCTGGCTGCCTCTCCCCCTCGCTGATTGCTATGCAGTCTGTAGCTGAGAAGTCAGTAACTCTGTGGTAGGATCCAACAGCTTTCCGCTACTTTAGCCCATCCTCGCGTGTGAGCTCAGAGCCGCGGAGGCACCGCTGCGGAGCCGCCATGGGGGAGACAAGAGCGCAACCATCATCAGCGGGAAGGGGCCGGCGGGGCTGCCGGATGCCCCCGGGGAGGCGAATCCTCCCGCTGGGCTGGCGCAAGGGGCTGAAATATCCACCGTCGGGGGTTTTTTCCCACCTGGATTTGGGGTGCTGGGCTGACACCTCGTCTTGAGGAAAGACCAGGCTCTCCCGGCTCATGCAGAGCATTTGCCGCGGGGCATCGCCTCACTGCATCCACAGCTCGGCCTCCCCACCCTGCAGTGCTGGGGCCATCCTGTCAGGACGGGCGATGCTGGGGACAGGAGCACCGGCAAGGAGGGACCAGCCCTCGGGGCTCCAGGATGGTGCACAGCCACCCCACTGGGTAACCCGACCCAGAAACCTCCCCTGGGTCTCCATGGCCGGCAGCATCTCAGGAGCTTTGAAAAGGTCACTTCTAGGTGGCAAGGCGAGGGTCCAGGGGACCCTGTGGCACTGAAGCTGCCCCTTTCGTGCAGGAGGGAAGCTGGAGGCTGAAGAGAGCCCTGAACCCACAGGCAGCAGCTGTAGGCACAGGCTCCCAGGGACAGCCCTGCACTGGGCCAGAGGGGTCCATGGGCATGGTTTCCATCTCAGTGTCTTATTTGCCATCTCCAACATTAAGGCCTCTGACAGAAAGTAAAAAAAGATCAAGAAAACACTTTTTGAGTGCCCTCTGGGTCCCAATCCTGCAGCAACCGTGACCCTCCCTCCCAAAATCATCCCAAGATCCCCTGGCACAGGGATGCCCTCTTGCACAACATGCTGCAGGGACTGCCGTCCCACGCCAGCATCAGTGAGCACCGACACTCTCACCCGGCAAAGCCACCCCAGGGGAAGCAGAGGGTATTTTTAGCAGCTATCCGCACAGATGAGCAGCTGCAAACAGGGAGCATGGCAGCCTCCTGCACTGGCCAGCTCACCCTGGCCCAACTGCAGCTGCTCCCCGCGGCTTGAACCAGGGGTTCCGGGGAGCTGCGGCGCCCGGATGGAGCAGGGCCAGCCTGCTCCCTCCATCCCCTCTGCAGCCATCGCTACGGGGACCTGTTCAGGTTCAGGGGGGCACTTGCTTTCCCAAAACACCCATCCCCAGGGCCTGTGGGGCTGCATCCCAAGAGCTACTGTCTGGGAGCTGCATGGGTGCCCCGCCGGAAAGTGTACCGGCCCTCTGGCACCACAACAGGCACAACAGGCCTTTCCCCTCTGTACAAGGGATGAAGATGCTGCTGAGACATCTTGCTCCTTCCCCGGGCGGGCGAAGCCGCCAGGCACCCGTGCACCCCTGCAGCCCCCTCGGCTTCAGGTTGGGTTTCACCCTCTCTGCCTTTCACTCCTCATTGCTGGCTCCCCCTGAGACCTTGCTGCGTTTCCCTCCGCCTGGGCAGCGAGAGGATGAATAGCTGCACCTTGTGCACGGCACGGCACCCTGGCACAGCCAAGAGGCAGCCGGCATGGCCGGGGCCATTGGGAGGGACATGGGGACGTTGCATCCAGGATGCCACCAGCCCCTCACTGTCCTTGTGCCCCCAGGGTGCCATGCCCCGGCCACCCCAGGCCCGCCGGCCCCGGCAGCGGGGTGGCTCACACTCGCCACCCCCGCCCGTCTCCACCGGCACCGTCTTTAATAAGAAGCGTGGAATATTTTAGCACCTATGGAAAAGCCACCACAGACGGTGTTGGCAGCCGTTGCCAGGGAGACGCTCCCAAAAATAGCCCCACTCCGCCAACCTTTCCCGATGCTGCTGTGGGGATGGGGGAGGCAGAGGGACGGAGGGATGGAGGGATGGAGGGCTGGGGGTATGGATGGAGGGATGGAGGAAAGGAGGGAAAGAGGGATGGAGGAATGGAGGGATGGATGGAGGAATGTTTGGAGGGATGGATGGAAGGGTAGAGGGGTGGATGGAGGGATGGATGGAGAGGGATGGAGGGATGGATGGAGGGGGAAGCAAGAGCTCCTGGGAAGGTGAGCAAGCGCTGCCTGACCCCTCTCCTGCCTGGGGATGAAGACAAGCGCAACCCCCATGCCAGCAGCCCCTGCTTGGGCACATATGGTCCCACTTTCCTGCAACACCAGCTAAGCCAGCATGAGCCCTCGAGCCCTCTCTGCCCTGGGCAGGTCTGACTTTGAGTGTTGAAACCAGACAACACAGCTTTGGACTCCTTAGCACCTGCCAGGCTCCCTCTGCCATCCTCCTCCAACTGTCCCATCTCTGTCCGCAGTGCTCCAGGACTGCCCCAGCCGAGCTGTCCTGCTCACAGAGGCAGAGGTGGTGAGAGATGGAGGTGGCCCATGGTGCTCAACCCCACCATGTTCCCCAGCCCCTCTGGGAATGCCGAATCACTTCCCTCTCTGGGCCCACTCTGGGATGAACCCTGGGGGCTGCCTGCCCTCCCAGGGGGTCTGGATGCGGCCTGAGCCACAGCCTGCAGCAGAAATGGAGGGCGACTCCTGGCCAAGCACCTCTGGGGGCAAAAGCACAGAAGCCTTCCTGGTGGCAGGAAACTAATGCTTTAGTGAGAAGGAAACACCCTTCTCCCATCTTCTTGTGCGATTGCCATCGCCTCGCAGAACAGGCAGAGGTGGGGAAGGGCCCTTGACGGAGCTGCTGCCGCCTGGCCCAGGGGCTCTGCAGGAGAAGGAGCCTCCCAGATCAGCAAAGGCAGAGAGGGAAACCCAAAAATAGAACTAAAGGGGAAAAAAAAAAGAAAAAGAAACCCAACAACCCCAAATTCCCGTTTTTAATGCCAAATCCCAGCTCGCTCGCCTCCCTGTCACCCTGGCGACATTCCTTGCGGTCACCATGGAAACGGGAGGCATGGAGAGAGCATCACCGTGCAGGGCGGTGGCAGCGCCCGGCATTATTTCGGGAGGCAGGGAGACACCCAGTGCAAGGCGCTTCGTGTTGTGGCAAGGAGGGAAGGTTTATTTTTACCTGCTCCCACTTCATGTGCCAGTTTTTCCTTCTCTAAGCGTCCATGTGCCCCTCGCCCTCCTGGCAGCCTTTCCACGGCCCTCCCTCATGCCGCATGGGGATGTCCCACGGGGAGACCCCAGCCCCACCACTGTGTCCCAGCTGGGTGTGCTCGGCTGGGCTGCTCCCGTGAAGTCCCTCTGACGGTCACCTCACGTGGTGGTTCCTGGTGCTACAGCAGGAGATAACGCTGTGGCTTGGGGCCGATCAGCTCTTCTTGGGAAGGCGCAAGATGAAGAGAATAAACCTTTGCCAGCCACAACAGTCTTACCCCTCCGCAGGAGGTTTCATCCCCTGGGTGGGACAAGAAGCTGTGAAGAGGAGCGGAGGGACCAGAAGATGACGAGGGCTCTCAGACATTGAGCCGCAGGGGCTTGGAAGGGGATCTGTCAGCATAGAGGACCCTAAATCTGTTCCCCCAAAACCTCCCATCCCCGCTCCACAGCTCAAACCCCTCTCTGCCTGCCTGCGAAAGGACCTGGGACACCAGGGACCTGCTGGGCCACCGGGGCTGGGGCTTGGCTTTCGCCAGCACCTGCATGGCCTTGCAGAGCCCTGCTGAAACCCCAGGCAGCTCCGCTCTGATGGCTGGAAACCCAATTTCAGCCAGTCCCTACCCCGTTGCTCCTTTGCTGACGCTCTCCTTTGGCCTAACCTGCTCTTCTCCCACTGCCCCAACCTCTGCCTCGATGCCCTGGCAGGGGCAGGCAGGGCCCTCCCCGGTTTCACGAACGCGGCTGGAAAAGCCCGGGGCGGCAGGTGCTGGAGCGGCAGAGAGGGAAAACACGGCAGCCAGCCTAATGGGCAGAGAGGAAATGTATGGGCCAAGCGGGTGTTTTCCAGCCCGGCCTGGGAACGCGGCTGGAAAAGCCCGGTGCGGCAGGTGCTGGAGCGGCAGAGAGGGAAAACACGGCAGCCAGCCTAATGGGCAGAGAGGAAATGTATGCAAATGTATTCAGAAAGGAATCTGGTGATGCTAATAGACTTGTTAGTCCTCTCCGTAAGCACCGGGAATAATATTTTTACACTTTAATCATTAAGGATTTTACTCCAAGCGAGCCCATAAGGATGTGCCGATGGAGGGAGACATGGAGGAGATGGCCGCAGGTGACGGCTGGGGACAGGGAGGGCGGCAGCCAGAGCTGGTCCTGGGGCAAGAGCAGGCAGGGTCACGCAACCCTTGAGTAACCAAATTAGACCCACAGCCGGATGCAATCTGCTTGGGGACGAGGTGACAAATTAAAACATCCATTTGGTTGTATTAAAGCAGCTTTATACTAGTGATTAGATAATGAATATCTAATGGCCCCGTCTCGATGCGGAGGTCCCCTCCCACTGCCATGAGACCTCCCTGCATAACCGCAGCTGCAAGGACAAGATTTATCCCAAACAGGCTGGTCACCCAGGGCTGTTTCTGAATATATTAAAACTTTGTAACTATCACTACTAAGCTCATTTCTCTTAAATCTATAAAAATGGCAGTACCTATGTGCTTCTTTCACGCAACACATATATTACGTTGTTTGTAATCCACTTGCAGGAATCCAGAATTAATATTTTCAGCCAAGTTTCTTTCAAACCACCCCTTGGAAGTATCTTTTTTTTTTCCTCCAGGGCTGGGCTCTGGGATCTGCATCACTCCAGACAGGACGCCCGAAAGTGGGGGTGGCTGGCGGGGGGCCACAGGGGAACAGCTGTGCCTGATCTGCCACGGGAGGGAGGGGGTCCGGGTGGAATGTGACATACAGTCGCAGCGGCCCGATAATTCAGATCTCTCCCTGCTTCTTCGTTTACTCCAGGGAGAAGGTGCTGGAGGTGGGACAGGGCCGGGAAGGGCAGAGGGCAGGAGGCTGCCAGCTGGGAGCAGGACAGAGGTTAACGCGCCCATGGGGAACGTCCCTGGAAAGCCCGTCCCTCGCCGGAGGGTGCGTCCCCAAGGCCAGAGGATGGGGATCCCTTTCCCTCTGCCTTTTCCCCTTTAACGACACTTCCGCGTGTAACTTGAGACAAGTTGGGGAAGAAAAAAGGGGAAGGGAAAAAAAAGAAAAAGGGAAAAATAGCGCAGTTATTCCCGCCTCCGCCTCCTCCTCCCTCTCCTCCCTGGCCAGCCAGGAGCCACGTCACCGTCACCCAGCGCTGGTTTCGGGGCTGCTCAGCAGGCTCAGCCTGGGGCTCTCCAGGGAACAAACCCCAACTTTTGGCCTGGAGCAGGGAGAGGAAGGCCCTGGAGGGGTGGGGAGAGAAAATCCACCTTGAGGGAAAAGTAAGCAAGGGAGACGTCCAGCTTGAGTGCCTGGCAGAGGAAAGGCGCTTTGCGACCAGGGGAGAGGGGAGCCTGAACTTTCCTCTGCCAGAAGAGAGGGCTCCGTACCAGGGAAAAAAGGAAGGTTGGGCCGGAGGAGAGCATTCGCTCAGTCGAGGCTCAGGGGGGGAAAAACTCCCTGCCCTCACCCTCCCTACCCGCAGAAAGTGTCCCGCTCCCTTTGCCCCAGAGGAGCCCCCCCGGCGCCATGAACATCTTCCGCATCCTGGGGGATGTCTCCCACTTGCTGGCCATCATCATCCTCCTGCTGAAGATCCAGAAGTCCAAGTCCTGCGCCGGTGAGTGCTCCCACACCCTGGGGAAGGAGGGGGACCCTTCTCGGAGGGCGGCTCAGCAAGGGGTGCGAGCGAAACGGGTGCCAAAAAGGCTAGCAATAGCCCATGCAAGCTGGCAGCCCTCCCCAGTGGGCTCTTTGAGGGAAGTCATCCTCCTCTGGGAGGTCTCCCGGCCAGGAGGAGAGGGCTGCATTGGAAGGATGTGATGTGGCAAGGCGCTCGGCCTCGGGCAGGTGTTGGTGTCGGGTGGTGAAGCGAAGGGGAGGGCAGCAAGGCTGGAGGGAGGTGGAAAATGAGTGCAAAAAGTTGTGGTGGCACCAAAACCGACGACCTCGAGAGAAAGCTGCTTTAGGTCAGAGGTCCTGCCAGCAGGCGGGCGGGTACCAGAGGCTGCCCCGTCGCTGGGCGGGGAAATCAGGGCAGCAGCTTCCTGCAGGAGGGTTTTGCTGAGTTCATGGTTTCCTCCCCAAGAGATTTTGGGGCTTGGCTGCAGCACCATGGCCATTATCACAGGTAGAGAAACGGGTGGGTCGGTCTGCCTCTCTCCACCAGCGGTGACTAAGCTCCATCAGCATCCCTAGGCTGGTCCCTGATCCCACAGCTCTTCCCTGGTGCAGCAGACGTCACATCACACAACGCCCCGGCGAGGTGGGCCGGCGAAGGGGGTGAGGGAGGGAAGAGAAAGGCATTTTGGTGACAGTAAGGACTGAATTGGCCAAAGCAGTGAACGTGCCCACCGGGTGCTGGTCCCTACAACCCGAGGCAGGGCTCAGGGGGCGTCAGCAGGAGCCTGCCCTGTTACTTGGGAGAGTCCGGCCAGTCCTGGGGTAGGTCTAGAGCTACCACCGCACCTACACGCCTGACCAGGCTCACAAAGCAAAACGCATACATACAATCACTTCCAAAGAAGGCATAAGGGGAAACCACCATCCTAAGGGTCCTTCCTCTCATCTGCCTTACCTTCCTTCCTTCTCCCTGCCACGCAGGTATCTCTGGGAAGAGTCAGATTCTTTTTGCCCTCGTCTTCACAACCCGCTATCTGGACCTGTTCACCACCTTCATCTCTGTCTATAACACCGTGATGAAGGTAAGGAGAGGGCAGCACGGAAGCAGAGGTTCCCCTCAGCTCGCCGTGGTTTCTCAGGGAGGCGAGAGTATGCATTCACAAAGTTTTTCAGTCAGAGGGAAGAAGGAGCGATTCCGTCTTCTTCACTTGTCACTTTGTGGATAAAGATGCTTCCTTTGGTGTCATTTCAACGCTACGGGGGGTTATACATAGGAAGGGTGGATAAAGATGCTTCCTTTGGTGTCATTGGCCCTCCATTGACCAAAAAACCCCCTCACCACAGTCAGTGAGCGACCTGAGCCCGCCACATTTAGTACCACCAAACGCCATGAATCAAGTCTGGGTGTCCTTGCACAGCCGGAGCATTAACAGACGGCTGCAACCAAGCCAACCTCTTCACACAGAGCCCTAGAGGGCTCAAGCAAGTGTGATCCTCATGGTAGGGCAATCTTTAGTTGACTGCTGGAGTATCTCCAGCAGAAGTCAATCCACGAGCCAGTGCAGAAAAAGCATTCACCACTATATCACCCTGGCACAGCCCCACCAGAACCAGGTTAAAAGATCTTGACTTTGGCAAAGCCGTCCTCTCTTCAAGCACAGAAGGTGTAATCGCAGGTAAGATCTTGCCATCTCCCTTCCCTTCCCCAGGTCATTTTTTTGATATGTGCCTACATCACCGTGTACATGATCTACGTGAAATTCCGGAAAACATTCGACAGTGAGAATGACTCCTTTCGCCTTGAGTTCCTGCTGGTCCCTGTCACAGGCCTATCATTTCTGGAGAACCACAGCTTCACCCCCTTGGAGGTAAGGAGAACCTGAGGCAGGAAAGGGGAGGGGAAGCAGCAGCCTGACACCATACAGCAGAGTGAGCAGCATGTTGAATAGTTGAGATTTTTAACAGCAAAAGCAGGCAGGAAAGGCAAAGTTGGCAGGCCTTGAAGACCATACCATCTATAGAGCAGCTCAGTGCTGCCTCCTCTCAGTCCCAGCACAGCAGGCTCATTTTCCCTAGCTCCAGCAGCACTGCTCATCCCGCTCGCACATCGGTGCTCTGCCAAATGAAAGCTTTGGCTCTTAACGCATATTAACCAGCACCAAGACTCGCCACTGCCTTCATTTTGCATCTCACAGATACTCTGGACCTTCTCCATCTACCTGGAGTCCGTGGCTATCCTTCCTCAGCTCTTCATGATCAGCAAGACGGGGGAAGCAGAAACCATCACGACACACTACCTTTTCTTCCTGGGCCTCTACCGCGCTCTCTACATTGCCAACTGGGTCTGGCGCTACTACACGGAGAATTTCTATGACCAGATCGCTGTAGTTTCCGGGGTCGTACAAACCATCTTCTACTGTGACTTCTTCTATCTCTACATTACCAAAGGTAGGTAAAGGGGTTGGTATAAATCTGAAACATTCATTTGGCACTCTTGCAACATACAGTGGAGCTGCAGCTTGCTGTGTGTTAATCCGTATGTGACTTTATTCTTTGCTGTATTTGTGATGCACATTGTTCACCTAAAATCCAGTTTAAAAAACTTATCTGTTGAACGCAAGTGGGCATCTCTGCTCAGAAGGCTCTAGATGTGCATGTGAAACAAAGCAGAAGTTAAACCAGAGCTAAGCCTCATTTAACCCCACCTTGGGAAGTTAACAATTGAGGTATATTCAATTCTATGTACATTTTGAAAGATTATGAATCATGCAAAAAAAACTTTGAGGGGGGAAAAAAAAAAATAGCTGCAGGCAGACAATGTACCTGAGAAAGCAACTGCAGACATGATTATGAATTGCAAAAAAAACTTTGAGGGGGGAAAAAAAAAAATAGCTGCAGGCAGACAATGTACCTGAGAAAGCAACTGCAGACATACGGAGATATTATTAAGCCTACTTTTTCTTCTGATGGAAAAGATGTAACATTCCCAAGAACTGATTCTGTACGAAGACAGGCATCGGCACAGACAAGACACCCAAGATCAGATGCCCCTTCCACTTCAGCGCCATGCTTTGGTAAATGGCCACGTACCAGAGCTAACGAGTGCATGAAGGGCATAAAATTTGGTAGAACACGCTATGGTTTGCTGAGGCTGAAGTACACTCTAAAACACTCCTCTGTTGAGGAGGATGGAATTTGATGAAATCTAGCTGAGCAAACAAGTATTTTCTTCCTTCTTCACATTCCCGAACTAGTCTGCCAAAAGCAGTAGTGACGGCCCGCATTTGATGTTTCGAGGAGGGATGGATCTTTGGTAGCTTCATGCAACGTACCTGCTGATAGAGAGGTGACAGGAGCACTGGGCAGGTGGCTGGCCTTGGCGGATTAAGGCTTCCTTCTGTCATTAAAACATTTTTGTAGCCAGAAAGGTACTTTGTAAAACTGCCATCAAGGTGCTCCACGTCAATTCCCTTTTTTTTTTTTTTTTTTAAAAAAACTAATTCCCATTTTAGCTTCACTCAATTCATGTGTCCTATGTCCTTCTGTATTTTGTGAGAAATCCATACCCTTTGTAGTTGCGATGGTGGAACAAAAGGGGGGAAAAAACAACTGCTGGCTTTCAGTCTCGCATCGCTAGTGATAAAACTGCAAAATTTAGATGATACAGGAGGCAGAATTAAAAACATTTGTCCCTGGGACATCACAGCAGGAAGATAATTGCCTTTTTTTTTTTTTTTTTTTTTACTTTTTTTTTTTTTTTTTTTTTTACTGAAGATATGCAAATGCTTTGCAGTCATTTATGAAAACCAGCAATATTATAGAAAGTTGCATCTCTCTTACGCTCTTGCAAAAAAAAAAAAAACTTTTCAAAACATTTCTAACACAGAAGAACTCAGACAAAAGGGCAGCAATGCTGCAAAAAAAGCCAAGATGTTACATAAAGAAATGTATTTAATAAGACTTCAGAGCCCATACCAAAGCATTGTAAAGGGATTTTTATAGAAAGCGACTTCTCTTTATCTTGTTTTCAAAACTAGATGCACTCCTTTCTGTTTAACACAAGGACCTGAAAGATATTCCAAGGAAGCTTTCAGCTCCCAAAAGCTTGTATTTCACAGAACGGCTGAGGTTGGGGGCAAGTGGGGGGCGTGGGGGGGAATCATCTAATCCACCCCCCTGCTCACAGCAGGGTCACCTAGAGCAGGTTGTTCAAGGTCTTGTCCAGTCAGGTTTTGAGTACCTCCAGGACAGAGGCACCACAGCCTCTCTGAGCAACCTGTGCCGGTGTCTGACCACCCTCACAGTAAAAAACCTTTTTCTTACGTTTAAGTGGAATTTCCCATTGCCCCTTGCCCTGTCACTGGGCACCACCGAGCAGAGTCTGGCTCTGTCTCCTTTACTCCCCCCATCAGGCATTTATACACATGGGTAAGATCCCCCTCAGCCTTCTCCACGCTAAGCAGCCTCAGCTCTCAGCCTGCACTCTGACATCGGATGCTCTAGTCCCTTAACCATCCTCGTGGTCTTTCTGGACTTGCTCCAGTATGTCCCTGCCTCTTGTACTGGGAGCCCAGAGCTGGACCTATTGCTCCAGCTGTGGCCTCACCAGGGCTGAGCAGAGAGGAAGGACCACCTCCCTGGACCTGCCGGCAATGCAGCTCAGGAGGCTGTTTGCATTCTTTGCCATGAGGGCACAGCGGTGGCTCGTGTTCCAACTTCGTATCCACCAGCACACCCAGGGCCTCTTCTGCCCAGCCACTGTCCAGCTGGGCAGCCCCCAGCCCATACTGGTGCATGGGGTTGTTCCACCCCAGGGGCAGGACGTGGCATTTCACTTTGCTGACCTTCATGAGGTCCCCGCCAGCCCATTTTTCCAGCCTGGCACCGTCCCCCTGACCCCATCTGGTCTATCAGCCACTCTCCTCCGTTGCACATCACCAGCAAATCACTGAGGGCGTACTCTGCCCTTCCCTCTGGCACCAAATAAAGACCTTGAGCAGTACTGGCCCCAGTACCCGTCCCTGGGGTACACCACCAGTACCAGGCCACCAGCCGGACTCCATGCCACTGACCATCACGCGGCCAGAGCAGCCACTTCTCCATCCACCTCATCTAAGCCTATGGGCCCCTGGTATTTCCCAGAGGCCTCCCATCCCAGCTTCCAGATCAGATGGGGTGGGGCAGGCTCAGGGGGGTCTGGCCACAGACCATTTATTCAGGTCATGTTCTCTATTTAAAGGGGGCAGGGTGGGGCGGGGGAAGCACTGGGGAAAGAACAGCAGACTCCATACTACATCATCAAGACAAAAAAAAGTGGGGAAATTAAAAGTCTCTAAGAGGATCCACGCAAGAACAAGAGTAACTATGGAAGCGGAAACAAAAACCTTTTCCTTTAGCAAAAAGGAGTGTAAGTAAGTTTTGGGGTTTTCCCCCCTTAGAAGCAATTTTGTAGTGGTTGTCTCCCAGAAAGGATCACATAAATTCTTCCCTTTTCTCTGGATTCCTTAATTTTACCCTTCTCGCCAAGTTCTCCTAGATGTTCATTCAACAACGAACAGGATTCTTCAGAGCTGTTAGCATAGTCATAACGGAGGACAAGCAGTCGTGTTACCTGAAGACAGCATGACTCTATCCCTACCTGCCTACAGGAGCACAGGGAGGATGCCCGAGAAGGTCCATTCGATGGCCATAATTTCATTGCCATTTGCAAACCTGGCAACCCGCTATCTGGCGCTCTAAATAGCAAGTTCAAAAAAAAAAAATTGTTGAAACAATGAAAAGTTTAATTCTCCTAAGTTCCTTCATTACCTCCTCTTTCTCTTTGCACAGTCCTAAAAGGAAAGAAGCTGAGTCTTCCCATGCCTGTTTGAAGACATTTCCACAGACAATGCAAGAAATTCCGAAGACGAAGCTCTTAAGATCACAGCTTTCCTTTCCTGGTCCTTTTTGACTAACGATGGCTCAGCCGAGTTTCACTCCAGTGCCAGCAAGACAATGAGGCCTGGAAAGCTGATACCCTTTTCATCCATGAGACTTTCCCAAAATTTATTTTTTTTTTTAATTTCTTCTTACTTGAACTTGGTGCTAGTAAGTAGTGCTGGCCAATACTGAAGTAGTGCAAATTACTCTCTCCCGGCTCTTCCCAGCATCTACCTCCAAAACACGCCTCTACCTTGACCCTGAGGCAGCACAAGGAGTGTAAGGGGAATCGTCACTACCTTTAGTCCTTCAGCCCTTTAACGAGTGCCTATGGTAAAGGGAACGTGGTACTATTAAGTCTGATAACATATACAACGCCACTGACCCGTTTCACACGTGACCACATCTGACACAGCAGATGCTACAAACTGTTACTTCAACTCTGTATGAACTAACATCCTCCTGAACGTTAACTCTGCCCGACACCCATTCCAGTCAAGTCCCATAACGTTCAGGAAAAATACATTCCCTTTGAAAGAAATGAATCTTCCAATTCCACAGGTATTCAAACATCCTCCCCACTCACTCACTTTCAGCGACAGTTCCTTGTATTCTACAAACGGGGATTGTTTTGATTAAAATTCAGTAGGTTGCCAACAGGTGTTTCCAACTCCTTGAATTTGACTTTTTTTAAGAACTGGGAAGAACAGGGGCAAAGACAGTTTTACACTCCAAAAATAAAGACAAAGTTCACAACTTATTGACAACAGTGTTTTTATTTATACCTACAAAAGAAAACAAGATGGTATCAAAAGGACAATTTACAAACTAAGAATAGTAACATAGCTCTTAGTATCCTGTGTCTGAACACCACAGATCTATGAATCTCTCAATTCAAGTCTTCATTAATACAACAGGAATGTGTTCAGAGACCAGCAGGTGTGTGAAACAAGAGGCTGATCCCACACAAAGCCACTAACCCTTCCATTGTTCAGAGAAGTCCAAACAGTAAATTGCTTCAGGAAGTGGGAGGGGAGGAGACACCCAACTCATTTGACACTCCCACAAACTTTTACAGATTGAAAACAAGGCAAACAATACTAGACGCTAATGCTTTATCAACAAGGGCCCTCCAGCTGGTATATGGAACAGAGCAGTGAGCACCAGGTGGGACAGGGGCAGCACATGCCACGGTGCATTTATGCATTCAGCAGTCTGGTTAACACTCTGAACTGAACCGAGACCCTGGACTTCAGCTGACCTCGATGGCAATAAAGCACTGCAAGACTTGGCATAGACATTTACGTGTGCACAAGTCCCCCCCAAAAGAAGTGAAAGCTATAGCAGACTATAAGGCAGCTTTGGCGGTCCAGAGACCCTTTTTAAAGCCAGTCAGTGAGATGTCCTACTCCTACACCCCTCAAACACATTTCTGCATTGAACTCGCAAATTTAAAAAAAAAAAAAAAAAAAAAAAAAAGAAGCTCTAAAAAAAAAAAAAAAAAAAAAAAAAAGCAGCTCTACATTTGCTTGCGAGGGAGGCCAAAGACAATCAGCCAGTGCCTGGATAAACGACACGTTTCTGGCTTTCACTTAACACAAGCAAAGGAACTTCCTGCCCAAGCACTGGAATTAGAAGATGGGACGAAGGAACCAAGGTTCTGGAAGATCTCTCCCTTTTCCCCCTGTGTCAGCAACCTACCTGTGTACTGCACCAAAAAAAAACAAAAAACAAAAAAAAAACCCAAAACGCGCATTCATCCCCCAAAATTTTACTCTGGGAAGAAATTAAATTAAAAAAGAAATCATTTCTGTATAAGCAAGCTCTTTTCCTGGGCTATAAGAAGTTCCACTCTGCTACAGAAGGAGTGGGCTGCCTTGTTCATCCATATGCAAGAACGCCAACAGAAAAAAAAACCCAAAACCCTGCACTCTCATAATGCAAAGATTATGCCTCACAAACCAGGAGATGTATCCATTCTTTTGTCATATTTTCAGATCAAGAGCAGCCAACTCCTGTTATCATCTACTGTCTCTGAACCGTCAGGTATTAGAAATAACAAGTCAACAACATGCTTTACTAAAGGGGAAACCCCCTCACACCCACCTTAGCCTGTAAAATAAACAAGTTTTATTTACGTATTTACTAAAATTTCACTCTTCTCTAACATTTTCTAAAATGCTACCTACCTGCGAGAGCTCAGCTCAAAGGGACCAATGGAGCAGGGAAATGCACTCAAAAGCCAGGAAAAGCAATAGTCAGAGCGAAGTACAAAAGAAATAAAGCTTCAGAATCAAGATGCACTAACCAGCTCACCGCTTACCTCATGAAAAGGAGATTCCAGGCAATCTCCTCCTCCTCCCTTCCTCCCCCTGCCCTCCCCCCCAGCCCACCCTATTCAAACCTCTTAAATTTAAGTGTGGAAAACTCTGTCACATTTTATTCAGCGTAGCAGCATCCAGAACATTCCCCACGGCAAAAGGTAGTTTGTTCGCGAAGGACAGACAAACAAGATAACGCTGTTTATCATCTCAGTTCTGCTTAGTTTCTGGGCTCTCAAATAAGACTTCTCTCAATAAACCTGACAACGGGAATTTGAGAGCAGAAACTAAATTTAAGGATAACCAGGCTCCACACGTTTGCGATGCTGCAATTTAACAATTGTAGGGAAAGAACTTACTTGGCTAAACATTACAGCAGTGGTACCTACAGTGACTATCTGGTTTTCAGGTATCGAATCCAAGACAGGTTTGGTCTCTGACAACGGGGTTTTATTCCCAACTTCCCTACTGCAGGCTGCTACAGGTACCAGAAGATGGGGCTGCTGCTTCCAGAGCTGCAGAAAACGCCAACAATGTACCTGGGGCATTACTCTGAACGCCGCCCAGCTCAGACAAATGAGCAGAGTTTTCCTATAGAAAAGTCACCTACGATAGATTACAAGCAATAATAGTGAGCTATTAAAACAAAAAAAAAAAAAAAAAAAAACATTACAAAAAAAAAGTGAGGTATTAAAAAAAAAAAAAAAAAAAAAAAAGATTAGTAGAAGTGAGCATTGCTCCCTTGCATTTATCATTTTAAATGAAGTGCTTTTTGGCTCCCCAAAGTTTCCCACCTCTCTTGATACTTCCTGAAATTAAGTTAACATGTTACAGAATAGAAACTTCCTCCCCTCAAAAGCAAATTTTCACACAAACCTTAGACACCAAGACGATCGAACTGGGACCTATCTGCCTTATACCCATTTAGTGAGCATTGCTCCCTTGCATTTATCATTTTAAATGAAGTGCTTTTTGGCTCCCCAAAGTTTCCCACCTCTCTTGATACTTCCTGAAATTAAGTTAACATGTTACAGAATAGAAACTTCCTCCCCTCAAAAGCAAATTTTCACACAAACCTTAGACACCAAGACGATCGAACTGGGACCTATCTGCCTTATACCCATTTCTTTTAGAGAAAATAAAATTTCCAATTTCCTCAACATGCAAGACAAAAAATAATAAATTTTCCAATTAAAATCAACTATATATCTCTCTTAAAAACAAAACAAAAAAAAAAACAAAAAGAAAAAAAAAAAAGAGGACAGGGTCAGTAATGTGGACTGGGGGCCATTTTTAATGGGCTCAGGGATTTGAATGGTGAATTCTAAGTCTAACCTGCATGAGAGAGACATCACAATGGGAAAGAAGAGAAAGAAAAGGTTCCTTTAAATGCAAGAGGTCTACACTGGTGAGTGGTCTCATTTGCGTGAGGGGGGAGGGGGCGGGGGAGGGGGCGGAGA